>NC_133057.1:1015294-1318382 GCF_048771995.1 Taeniopygia guttata
TAAGCCACGCCTATTCGTTTAAGCCACGCCCCTTCCGTTCGAGCCACGCCTCTCATTTGCATAATCCAAAATCTCGATGCACCACACCCGTTACTTGGCCACGCCCATTTCCTACAAGACCACGCCCCTTTCCCCTCGGTGCCACGCCCATTTCCCCCGCCAAATTCCCGCCAAATTCCCGCCAAATTCCCACCAAAATCCTGCCAAATTCTCACCCAAATTCCCCCCAAATTCCCGCCAAAATCCTGCCAAATTCCCACCAAATTCCTGCCAATTTCTCCCCAAATTCCCACCCAATTCCCACCAAAATCCTGCCAACTTCTTGCCAAATTCCTGCCAATTTCCCGCCAAAATCCCGCCCAATTCCCACCCAATTCCCGCCAAATTCCCACCCAATTCCCGCCAAAATCCCCCCAAATTCCCACCCAAATTCCCGCCAGATTCCCGCCAGATTCCCGCCACATTCCCGCCCAAAATCCCACCAAATTCCCGCCAAATTCTCACCCAACTTCCGTTAAAATCCCGCCTAATTCCCACCCAATTCCTGCCAAATTCCCACCAAAATCCCACCAACTTCCTGCCAAATTCCTGCCAAATTCCCGCCAAATTCCCGCCAAGCCGCGCCCCTTCCGCGAGCCCCACCCCTCTCTGCCCCGCCCCTTTTATTCATGACCACGCCCTGATTGGCCCCGCCCCGCCTTGCCCCGCCCCTCTGGGTCTGACCACGCCCCTTTTATTCATGACCACACCCTGATTGGCCCCGCCCCGCCTTGCCCCGCCCCTCTGTGTCTGACCACGCCCCTTTTTCCCCGGCCCCGCCCCCAGGAGCTGCGGAGCTGCACCCAGAGCGCCCTCGGGAGGCACCTGGAGCCGCTGGGCCAGTGAGGGGGGACGGGGGGATTTGGGGGGATTTTGGGGGATTTGGGGGGTCCTGGGGGGATTTTGAGGGAATTTCGGGGGATTTTGGGACATTTGGGGGGGATTTGGGGGGAGATTTTGGGGGGAATTATGAGGGGAGTTTGGGGGTACCAGTGGGACTTTGGGGGGCCTGGAGGGATCTGGGGGAGATTTTGGGGGTCCTGGGGGGATTTCAGGCGGATTTGGGGGAGACACCACTTTTTTGTGTTTCAATCCCATTTTCCCCTGCCCGAACCCCATTTTTGGCTGTTCTAACCCCATTTTTTGTGTTTCAATCCCATTTTTGGCTGTTTTAACCCGACCTTCCCCTGTCCTGACCCCATTTTTGGCTGTTTTCCCCCATTTCGGCCGTTTTCCCCCATTTTTGGCTGTTTTTCCCCACTTTTGGCCATTTTCCCCCATTTTTGGCTGTCCTGACCCCATTTTTGGCCGTTTTTCCCACTTTTGTATGTTTTAACGCCATTTTTTGTTGTTTTCCCCCATTTTTGGCCGATTTCCCCCACTTTTGGCTGTCCTGACCCCATTTTTGGCTTTTTTCCCCCATTTTTGGCCATTTTCTCCCATTTTCGGCTGTTTTCCTCCTTTTCAGCTGTCCTGACTCCATTTTCGGCCGTTTTTCCCCATTTTCGGCCGTTTTCCCCGTTTTTGCTGTCCTGACCCCATATTCACATGTCCTGACCCCATTTTTGGCCATTTTTCCCCATTTTTGGCTGGTTTTCCCCATTTTGGCTCTCCTGACCCCATTTTTGGCTGTCCTGACCCCATTTTTGGGTGTTTTTCCCAATTTTTGGCAATTTTAACCCAATTTTTGTCTGTTTCCCTCCATTCCAGCTGTTTTCTCCCATTTTTGCTGTCCTGACCCCATATTTGGCTGTTTTAACCACATTTTCGGCAGTTTTCCCCCATTTTGGCTGTTCTGACCCCATTTTTGGCTGTTTTTCCCCATTTTCGGAAGTTTTTCCCCGTTTTCGGCTGTTTCCCCCCATTTCGCCTGTCCTGACCCCATTTTTGGCTGTTTTTCCCCATTTTCGGCTGTTTTCCCCCACTTTCGGCCGTTCTAACCCCATTTTTTGCCATTTTCTCCCATTTTTGGCTGTTGTTTTTCCCTATTTTTGTCTGTTTTCCCCCATTTTTGCCTGTTTTTCCCCATTTTTGTCTGTTTTAACCCCACTCCATCTCTCCCCAGCTCCCTGCGCTCTCTCCACGCCGCGGGCCGGGCCCGTTCACGCGCGGCCGATCTCCTGCTGGGGGCGCTGCAGCACCACGCGGAGACCCCCCGGCGGCGCCCCCTGGAGGCTGCGGCGGCGGCGGCGGCGCTGGGCGGGGCCAGGGGCGTGGCCAGGGCCCGGGGGCTGGACTACGTCCTGCAGGTGGGCGGGGCTTCATGGGGGGCGGGGTTACCGTTGGGTGGGCGTGGCTTAAATCCATGGGTGTGGCTTAAATCCATGGGTGTGGCCCGGGGGGCTGGACTACGTCCTGCAGGTGGGCGGGGCTTGATTCAGGGGCGGGGCTTATTTGGGTGGGTGGGGCTTAATGGATGGGCGGGGTTAAACCGGGTGTGGCCAGGGGGCGGGACTATGTCCTCCAGGTGGGTGGGTCTTAATTCAGTGGGCGGGGTTTACATTGGGTGGGCGGGGCTTAAATCCGTGGGTGTGGCCAGGGGGCGGGACTATGTCCTAAAGGTGGGCGGGGCTTAATTCGGTGGGTGGGGTTAACATTGGGTGGGCGGGGTTAAACTGGGTGGGTGGGGTTAAACTGGGTGGGCGGGGTTAAATTGGGTGGGCGTGGCTTAAACACATGGGTGTGGCCAGAGGGCGGGACTACGTCAAGGTGGGCGGGGCTTAATTGGGTGGGTGTGGTTAAACTGAGTGGGCGTGGCCTAAATCCATGGGTGTAGCCAGAGGGCGGGACTAAGTCCTCCAGGTGGGCGGGGCTTAATTGGGTGGGGTTAACACTGGGTGTGGCCAGGGGGCGGGACTACATCATCAAGGTGGGCGGGGCTTAATTCGATGGGTGGGCGGGGTTAAACTGGGTGTGGCCGGGGGGCGGGACTATGTCCTAAAGGTGGGCGGAGCTTAATTGGGTGGGCGGGGTTAACACTGGGCTTGGCTTAAATCCATGGGTGTGGCCAGGGGGTGGGACTATGTCCTCCAGGTGGGTGGGGCTTAATTTGGTGGGTGGGGCTAAACTGGGTGGGTGGGGCTTAAATCCATGGGTGTGGCCGGGGGGCGGGACTACATACTCCAGGTGGGCGTGGCTTAATGGGTGGGCGGGGTTAAACTGGGTGGGAGGGGTTAAACTGGGTGTGGCTGGGGGCGGGACTATGTCCTCCAGGTGGGCGTGGCTTAAACAGGAATAGGTGTGGCTTAAATAAGTGGGCGTGGCTTAATGGGGTGGGGCTGTGCTGCATCGCAAATGTGGGCGTGGTTTAATTCAGTGGGCGTGGCCTAATTGGGGCGTGCCTTAAAGGCGCTTAAAGGGGCGTGGCCACGCATGACTGACATTAAAGGGGCGTGGTCAGTGGGTGTGGCCTCGAGGGGCGTGGCCCGGCCCCGCCCTTACCCTGCCCCGCCCCCCTCAGCTGAAGGTGCTGCAGGACCGGCAGAAAACGGAAATTCTGCAATTTGTGAGCCAAATTTGGGGCTTTTTTGGGGTTCTGAGGATTTTGGGGGTCCCTGGGAGGGTTTGGGGGTCCCTGAGGGTCTCGGGGGGGGTCCCTGGGTTGGATTTTGGGGGATCCGGGGGGGTCCTTGGGGGTCTCAAGGGGTCCCTGGGCTGGATTTGGAGGGCTCTGAGTACCCCAAAACAGGGAAATTTGGGGGGTTTTGGGGAGATTTTGGGGGGCTGAGAGAGTTTTGGGGTTCGGAGGGGTCCTGGGGGCTTTAGGGGGGTCCTGGGGGGTCTGGGGGGGGTCTGGGAGGGTTTGGGGGGGGTCTATGGGTGGTACTGAGGTGGGGGGTCTGAGGGAATTTCGGAGGGGTCCTGGAAAGTTTTGGGGGTCCCGGGGAGAATTTTGGGGGAATTTTGGGTTTTTTGGGGAGATTTGGGAGGGACTCTGAGAGTCTCGGGTTTGGGGGGGGCTTTTGAGGGGGTTCCTGGGTGGGGGGTTTGGGGGTTCCTGGGGGGGTTTGGGGCACGCTGAATTTGGGGAGGGGTCTGGGGGGTCCCGGTGGGGTTTTGGGGGTGCCCCTGACCCCCCTGACCCCCCCATCCCCCCCCCAGGTGCTGTCCCTGCTGGAGGCTCAGGCCGCGTTTTTCACCTGCGGCCACCAGGGGGAGACAGCGACCCGCGACTACCGGGGACACCTGGGGGCGCAGGTGAGGCCGGGACCCCAAAAAAAACCCCAAAATTCCACCCCAAAAAACCCCAAAAAATCCTAAAATATCTCCAGAGACCCCCTGCAAAATCCAGGTGTACCCAGGGGTTCCCCAGGTGCCCTCAGGTGTGCCCCAGGTGTGCCCAAGTGAGCCCAGGTGTGCCCAGATGTGCCCTAGGGATGCCCCAGGGGTGCCCCCAGGTATACCCGGGTGCCCCTAGGTGTGCCCAGGTGTGCCCCAGGTGTGCCCAGGTGCCCTCAGGTGCGCCCAGGGATACCCCAGGGATGCCCAGGTGTGCCCAGGTGTGCCCCAGGTGTGCCCTAGGGATCCCCCAGGTGTGCCCAGGTGTGCCCAGGTGCCCCCAGGTGCCCCCGGGTGCCCCCAGGTGTGCCCCAGGTGTGCCCAGGTGTGTTTGTTCGGGCACAGCTGGAGCGGGCACAGCTGGACGCGGCGCGACGCCGGCGGGACCTGGAGCAGCGGCACCACCTCCTGCTGCAGCAGGTGGGCGTGGCCTGGGTGGGCGTGGCCGGGTGGGCGTGGCCATGGTGGGCGTGGCCTGGGTGGGCGTGGCATGGGTGGGCGTGGCCATGGTGGGCAGGGCTTAGAGTGATTGACAGCCCATTAGGGGTGTGGTCGCTGTTGATTGGCAGCTCGGTTGGTTAAGGGGGCGTGGCCAGCTGTGATTGACAGGCCTTAAGCGTGGATGATTGACAGGTGGTTGGGCGGAGTTTGGGTTTGATTGACAGCTCTATTGGAGGTGATTGACAGCTCGGGGAAGGATCAGTTTGATTGACAGCTCGGGGAGGGGGTGGGGCTTAAACCCTCTGGACCAATGGGGTTGAGGGGCGTGGCCAAGCTTTGATTGACAGCTGTGCTAGAATTGATTGACAGCTCGGGGAAGGCTCAGTTTGATTGACAGCTGCGGGTGGGGGTGTGGTTTGGGTGGTGGGTGGAGCCATGGGCGTGGCCTGTGCTGATTGGCGGTTCCCAGGACCTATCGCGGGAGGAGGTGGGCGTGGCCACTGCGGGGGCGGGGCCTGAGGCCCCTCCCATGGAGGGTTACCTGTACAAGCGAGCGAGCAACGCCTTCCGCACCTGGAGCAGGTACGGGACGGCCCTGAGCACCCTGAAAACACCCAAAATCACCCAAAAATACCCCAAGAATACCCCAAAATACCCCAAAACATCCCAAAATACCCCAAAATCACCAAAAAACACCCCAAAATCACCCCAAAACATCCCAAAATAACCCCAAAATCACCCCAAGAATACCCCAAACCTCACCCCAAACCCACCCCAAATCTCATCCCAAAGCACCCCAAAAATGCCCCCAAACCGGCCCAAAAATACCCCAAAACACCCCAAAATACCCCAAAATAACCAAAAAACACCCCAAAATCACCCCAAAACACCCCAAAATACCCTGAAACCACCAAAAATCACCCCAAAACATCCCAAAATACCCCAAAATCTCCACAAAACACCCCAAAATCACTCCAAACACCAAAAAACACCCCAAAATCACCCCAAAACATCCCAAAATAACCCCAAACCTCACCCCAAAATCACCCAAAAATCACCCCAAAATCACCCCAAAACACCCCAAAAATCACCCCAAAATCACCACAAAACACTCCAAAATACCCCAAAATACCCCAAAACCACCCAAAAGCACCCGAAAAGCACCATAAAACCACTCCAAAAAACACCCCAAAACATCCCAAAATACCCAAAACCACCAAAATCAGCCCAGAACGGCACAAAAACACTAAAAATCACCCCAAAAATACCCCCAAACCACCAAAAATCACCCCAAAATCACCACAAAACAACCCCAAAATACCCCAAAACGTCAAAACCAGCCTGAAACAGCCCAAAACCACCAAAAGCAGCCCGAATCAGCCCAAAATATCCCAAAACACCCAAAATCACCAAAAATCAGCCCAAAATATCCCGAAACCCACCCCAAAACACCCCAATTATACCCCAAGACCACCAAAAAACACCCCAAAATACCCCGAAAATACCAAAAACCACTAAAAAACACCCCAAACTACCCAAAAATACCCCAAAAATATGAAAAATCACCCTAAAATCACCATAAAACCAAACCAAAACACCCCCAAAACCACCAAAACTGTCCCAAAACGGCCCAAAATACCCCCAAACCACCAAAATTACCCCAAAATATCCCAAAACCACCTCAAAAATCACCCCAAAACCTCCCTGAAATGACCCCAATCCACCCCAAAATCCCCAAACCCCCCCAGCCCCTCCCCCATGTTCCCAAAAAAGCCCCAAAAAGCCCCAAAAATTCCCTTTTTCCCTCCCCAGGCGCTGGTTCTTCATCCAGGGCAGCCAAATGCTCTACCTGAAACGGGCCCGCGTGGGTCGGGGGTCCGGGGGGTTTGGGGGTCCTGAGGGAGATTTGGGGGGTCCTGAGGGAGATTTGGGGGGTCCTGAGGGAGATTTGGGGATTTTGGGGAGGATTTGAGGGGTTCTGAGGGGGTTGTGAGGGGTTTTGGGGGGTCTCAGGGGGGTCTTGAGGGGACTTGAGGGTATTTTGGGGGGTCTCAGGGGGAATTTGGGGGATCCTGGGGGGTCTTGAGGGGACTTGAGGGGATTTTGGAGGGGTCTTGGGGGGGATTTTGGGGGTCCTGAGGGAATTTTGGGGGGTCCTGAGGGAGATTTTGGGGTTTTTGGGAGGATTTGAGGGGTTCTGGGGGGGTTGTGAGGGATTTTGGGGGGGTCTCAGGGGACTTGAGGGGATTTTGGGGGGGTCCCGGGGGGAATTTTGGGGGTCCTGAGGGAGATTTGGGAATTTTGGGGGGTCCCGGGGGAGTTTTGGGGGGTCCTGTGGGATTTTGGGGAGTCCTGAGGGAGATTTGGGGGGTCCTGAGGGAGATTTGGGGATTTTTGGGAGGATTTGGGGGGTTTTTGAGGGATTTTGGGGGATTCTGGGGGGTCTTGAGAGGACTTGAGGGGATTTTGGGGCGCCTCAGGGGAGATTTGGGGGTCCTGAGGGAATTTTGGGGGGTCCTGAGGGAGATTTGGGGATTTTGGGGGGTCCTGAGGGAGATTTGGGGTGTCATGAGGGAGATTTGGGGGGTCCTGAGGGAGATTTGGGGGATCCCAGGGGGGTTTTGGGGGTCCTGAGGGAGATTTGGGGGGTCCTGAGGGAGATTTGGGGGTTTTGGAGAGGATTTGAGGGGTTCTGGAGGGGTTTTGAGCGATTTTGGGGGATTCTGAGGGGGTCTTGAGGGGACTTGAGGGGATTTTGGGGGGTCCCGGGGGGGTTTGGGGGGTCCCGGGGGGAATTTTGGGGGGTCCTGAGGGAGATTTTGGGGGTCCTGAGGGAGATTTGGGGATTTTGGGGTGTCCTGAGGGAGATTTTGGGGGATCCTGAGGGGAATTTGGGGGGTCCTGAGGGAGATTTGGGGATTTTGGGGAGGATTTGAGGGGTTCTGGGGGGGTTTTGGGGGATTTTGGGGGATTCTGAGGGGACTTGAGGGGATTTTGGAGGGTCCCGGGGGGGTTTGGGGGGTCCCGGGGGGATTCTGGGGGGTCTTGTGGGCATTTTGGTGGGTCCTGGGAGATTTTGGGGGGTCCTGGAGGGGTTTGGGGGGTCCTGGGGGGATTTTAGGGGGTCCTGGGGGGGGATTTTGGGGGTCCTGGGGGGGGATTTTGGGGAATTTTGGGGGGTTTGGGGGCGATTTAAGGGGATTTTGGGGGGTCCTGAGGGGGATTTTGAGGGGTCCCAGGGGGGGTTTGAGGGGTCTTGGGGGAATTTTGAGGGGTCTCAGTGAGAATTTTGGGGGGTCCGGGAATATTTGGGGGGTCCCAGGTGAGAATTGGGGGAATTTGGGGGTCCTGGAGAGGTTTTGGGGGGATTTGAGGGGATTTGGGGAGGATTTGGGGGGTTTTGAGGGGATTTTGGGGGGATTTTGGGGGGTTTTGAGGGGATTTTGGGGGGATTTTGGGGGGATTTGAGGGGATTTTGGGGGAATTTTGGGGGGATTTGGGGGATTTTTGGGGGGATTTGAGGGGATTTTGGGGTTTTTTTGGGGGGATTTGAGGGAATTTTGGGGGGATTTGGGGGAATTTCGGGGTGTCTGGGGGAGATTTGGGGTTCCCGGGGGGGATTTTTGGGACATTTTTAAGATTTGGGGGTTTTTTTGAGCTGCTTTTTTTTGGGTTTTTTTCCCGAATTTTGGGGTTTTTTTGGGGTGTTTTTGGCAGCGGGTTCGGGGTCCGGGGTTTGGGGGGGTTCAGGATTTTGGGGGGACCCCCCGGTGACATTTTGGGGTCCCCCAGGACCCCCCCACGGTGCTGGTGGAGGATTTGAGGCTCTGCACGGTCAAACCCTGCCCCGACCTCGAGCGCCGCTTCTGCTTCGAGATCGTCTCCCCGTCCAAGTGAGACCCCAAAAATCCCGGGGGGACCCCAAAAATCCCGGGGGGACCCCAAAAACCCCAAAATTTTAGGGGAAACCAAAAAAAAACCCAAAAAAATCCCAATTTTCAAAGATGAAGGCTCAAAAATTCCCAAAAAACTTCACAAAATCCTCTCTGAGGGACCCTAAAACTCTCCCGGGGGACCCCAAAATTTTGGGGGGACACCAAAAATCCTCTCAGGGACCCCAAAATCTCCTGGGGGACCCCAAAATCTCCCAATCCTCAAAGCCAGGGAGCTCCAAACCCCTCGGGGATCCCCAAATCTGCCCCAAAATGACCCCAAAAGGGCAGGAAAAGACCCCAAAATCCCCTCGGGGGGACCCCAAAATCCTCCTGGGGACCCCAAAATTCCCTCGGGGGGACCCCAAAATCCTCTCAGGGACCCCAAAATTCCCTTGGGGACCCCAAAATCTCCCAATCCTCAAAGCCAGGGAGCTCCAAACCCCTCGGGGATCCCCAAATCCGCCCCAAAAGGGCAGGAAAAGACCCCAAAATTCCATGGGGGGGGACCCCAAAATCCTCTCAGGACCCCAAAATCTTCCTGGGGGACCCCAAAATCTTCCTGGGGGACCCCAAAATCTCCCGATCCTCAAAACCAAACCCCCCAGGGATGCCCAAATCTGCCCCAAAATGACTCCAAAAGGGCAGGAAAAGACCCCAAAATTCCCTCGGGGACCCCAAAATTTTGGGGGGACCCCAAAATCGCCCCCAGGTGCTGCGTGCTGCAGGCGGACTCGGGGCCGGCGCAGCTTCGCTGGGTCAGCGCCGTGCAGAGCGGCATCGCCTCCGCCTACGGCCAGGGCACCCCGAAATCCCAGGTGGGACCCCAAAAATAACCCCAAATATCCCAAAATATACCCCGAAATAACCCAAAATATCCCCATATACCCCAAAATATCCCCAAATATCCCAAAATACCCCAAAAACCACTTCAAAATACCTGAAAAAACACCCACAAACCATCTCAAAATTCCCCACAATGGCCAGGGCACCCCAAAATCCCAGGTGGGACCCCAAAAATAACTCAAAATATCCCTAAATATCCCAAAATATTCCAAAATATCCCAAAATATCCCAAAATCCACCTCAAAATACCCAAAAAAACACCCAAAAACCACCTCAAAATTCCCCACAATGGCCAGGGCACCCCAAAAACCCAGGTGGGACCCCAAAAATAACCCCAAATATCCCAAAATATCCCAAAATATCCCCAAATATTCCGAAATACCACAGAAACCGCCCTCAAAAGCCAAAAATCCTCCCTGAAATATCCCCAAATCCCCCAATTACCCCCAAATGGCCCCAAAATCCCCCCAAAAATGGCACCAAACCTCGCAAAATCCCCCAAAAGTGGCCCCAAACTTCCCCCAAAATGGCCCCAAACCCCCCAAAATGGCCCCAAACCCCCCAAAACCCCACAAAATGACCCCACATCCCCCCAAAGTCCCCCCAAAACCCCTCCAAACCCCCCCAAAACTCCCCAAATCCCCCCAAAATTTCCCCCCAAATTCCCCCAAATGACCCCAAATGACCCCAAAGCCCCCCAAAAATCGCCCCAAACCCCCCAAAATGACCCCAAACCCCCCCTAAATTTCCCCCAAATGGCCCAAACCCCCTCAAATGTCCCCAAATCCCCCCAAAATTGGCCCCAAAATTACCCCAAATGGCCCCAAATGGCCCCAAACCCCCCAAAATTTCCCCCAAAATTTCCCCCAAAATTCCCCCAAATGACCCCAAATCCCCCGAAAATCACCCCAAACCCCCCAAATGACCCCACCCCCCAATCCCCCCAGCCCCCCGGCCGGGCGGGGTCGCTGTCGGGGCCCCCCCCGGAGCCCCCCCCGGTTTTGGGGGCGATTTTGGGGCTGGAGGGGAACGGGACCTGCTGCGACTGCCGGGAGCCGCACCCCGAGTGGGCCAGCGTCAACCTGGGCATCACCCTCTGCATCCGCTGCTCGGCCGTGCACAGGTGGGCACCCCAAAATCCCAAAAAAACCCCAAAAAATACCCCAAAACGGAAACCCCAAAAAAACCCCAAAAAAAACCCCGAAAAAATCCAAAAATCCACAAAAAATCCCAAAAAAATCCTATTTATTACATCCTTCCCTCTGCATCCGCTGCTCGGCCGTGCACAGGTGGGCACCCCAAAATCGCCCCCGAACCCCAAAAAATACCCCAAAACTGAAACCCCAAAAAAACCCCAAAAAAAACCCCGAAAAAATCCCGAAAAAATCAAAAAATCCCAAAAAAATCCTATTTATTACATCCTTCCCTCTGCATCCGCTGCTCAGCCGTGCACAGGTGGGCACCCCAAAATCCCCCCCGAACCCCAAAAAATACCCCAAAACTGAAACCCCAAAAAAAACCCCAAAAAAACCCCGAAAAAATCCCGAAAAAATCAAAAAATACACAAAAAATCCCATTTATGGCATCACCCTCTGCATCCGCTGCTCGGCCGTGCACAGGTGGGCACCCCAAAAACCGGGGGGACACCCCAAAAATACCCCAAAACTGAAACCCCGAAAAAACCCAAAAAAAAACCCCGAAAAAATCCCGAAAAAATCCAAAAATCACAAAAAAAATCCCCAAAAAATCACCAAAAAAACCCCAAAAACCAAAACAAAACCCAAAAAACCCCAAAAAAACCCAAAATCCCAAATCCCCCAAGAGCCCTGCCCGGGGTTTTGGGTTCCCCCCCAGGGATTTTTGGGGTTTTTGGGGTCCCCACGGGGCTTTTTTGGGGCTTTTTGGGGGGTTTTTTTGGTAGTTTTTGGTGGGGTTTTTTTTGGCGGTTTATTGTATTTTTTGGTGGATTTTTTGGGGGTTTTTTGGCAATTTTTTTGGGTTTTTTTGTGTTGTGCTTTTAGGGGTTTTTTTGGGAGGTTTTGGGGTTTTTGGGGGAGGTTTTGGGGTTTTTGGGGAGTTTTATGGGGGGATTTTTTTAGGGGTTTTTTGGTGGTATTTTAGGTTTTTGGTATTTTTGGGTTTTTTTGCGGTTTTTTGGGGTTTTTTTTTGGTGGGGTTTTTTTTGTTTGTTTTATTGGTGTTTTTTGGACTTTTTGGGGGGGTTTTTGGGGGATTTTTTGGGAGTTTTTGGGGGCGTTTCGGGGTTTTTTAAGGGTTTTTTGGGGTTTTTTTGGGAGGATTTTTGGGGTTTTTTGGGGGCTTTCTGGGGGGATGGGGTGGAGTTTTTTTGGGGTTTTTTGGGTTTTTTGGGGCGTTTTTTTGGGAGTATTTGGAGGTGTTTCAGTGTTTTTTTTAAGGGTTTTTTGGGAGTTTTTTTGGGGGTTTTTTGGGGGGTTTTTCTGGGGTGGTTGGGGTGGGGTTTTTTGGGGATTTTTTGGGAGTTTTTGGGAGTTTTTGGAGGTGTTTCAGGGGTTTTTTAAGGGTTTTTTGGGATTTTTTTGGGGAGGATTTTTGGGTTTTTTTGGGGATTTTCTGGGGGGGATGGGGTGGGGGTTGGTTTTTTGGGGTTTTTTGGGGTTTTTTGGGGTGGGTTTTTGGGGTTTTTTGGGTTTTTTGGGTTTTTTGGGGTCCTGACCCCCCTCCCCGCAGGGGTCTCGGCGTTCACCTCTCCAAGGTTCGGTCGCTCACCCTGGACTCCTGGGAGCCCGAACTGGTGAAGGTGACGGGGGAACTGGGAGGGACTGGGAGGGACTGGGAGGGGTTAAAAAGGAGATTTGGGGTTACTGGTTTATACTGGGGGGAACTGGGAGGAACTGGGAGGGACTGGGAGGGACTGGGAGGGACTGGGATCAAACTGGGACAAACTGGGACAAACTGGGAATGGGACTGGGAGGGGTTTGGGGGGTCCTCGGTCGATTTTTGGGGGTCCCTGTGAGGTTTTGTGGGGAATTTGGGGGGATTTAGGAGGATTTTTGGGGTAATTTTGGGTATTTTGGGGTATTTTTGGGGTATTTTTGGGGTGAGGTTTGGGATGTTTTTTGGGTGGTTTTGGGGTGATTTTGGGATAATTCTGGTTATTTTGGGGCATTTTTGGGCTGGTTTTGGGGTGAGGTTTGGGGTATTTTTGGGGTGCTTTGGGATGAGATTTGGGGTGCTTTTAGGGTGGTTTTGGGGTATTTTTGGGGGTATTTTTGGGGTGTTTTGGGCCGGTTTTGGGGTATTTTTGGGCTGACATTGGGGTATTTTTGGGGTGTTTTTGGGGTATTTTTGGGGGTGTTTTTGGGGTGTTTTGGGCCGGTTTTGGGGTATTTTAGGGTGACATTGGGGTCCCCCCAGCTGATGTGCTCCCTGGGGAACCGCGCCCTGAACGGGATCTACGAGGCGCGGGTGGAGGAGATGGGGGTGAAGAGACCCCCCCCGGGCTGCTCCCAGTGAGACCCCCCAAAAAACCCCCAAAAAACCCCAAATGGGACCCCCAAAACCCCCTGAGACCCCCCAAAACCCCCTGAGACCCCCCCGGGCTGCTCCCAGTGAGACCCCCCAAAAAACCCCCAAAAAAACCCCCAAAAGGGACCCCAAAACCCCCCTGAGACCCCCCCCGGGCTGCTCCCAGTGAGACCCCCAAAAAACCCCCAAAAAAACCCCAAAACACCCCCAAATGGGACCCCCAAACCCCCTGAGACCCCCCGAAAACCCCCTGAGACCCCCCCGGGCTGCTCCCAGTGAGACCCCAAAAAAACCCCAAAAAACCCCAAATGGGACCCCAAAACCCTCTGAGACCCCCCAAAACCCCCTGAGACCCCCCCCGGGCTGCTCCCAGTGAGACCCCAAAAAACCCCCAAAAAAAACCCCAAATGGGACCCCAAAACCCCCTGAGACCCCCCCCGGGCTGCTCCCAGTGAGACCCCCAAAAAAAACCACAAAACCCCCACAGGACCCCCCAAGAACCCCCCCAGATTCCCTCTGAACTCCCCCAAAACCCCCTTGGGACCCTGAAACCCCCCCCCCAGGACCCTCAACCCCCCCCAAATTCCCCCCACAGGACCCCCAAAACCTCCCCAAGGACCACCCAAATGCACCCCAGATTTCCCCTGGAACCCCAGAGCCCCCCAGGACCCCCCAAATTCCCCCTGGACCCCCTCAAACCCCTCAAATCCCCCAAATCCCCAAATCCCCCCCCCAGGACCCCCCAAATCCCCCCAAATCCCCTCCCAGGACCCCCAAATCCCCCCAAACCCCCCCAGGACCCCCCAAATCCCCCCAAATCACCCCAAACCCCCCCAGAACCCCCCAAACCCCCCCAGGACCCCCCAAATCCCCCCAGGACCCCCCAAAACCCCCAAACCCCCCCAAATCCCCCCCAAATCCCCCCACCCCCCCAGGGCCCCCCAAATCTCCCCAGGACCCCCCCAAACCCCCCCAAATCCCCCCAAATCCCCCCAAACCCCCCCAGGGCCCAGCGCGAGAGTTGGATCCGGGCCAAGTACGTGGAGAAGAAGTTCCTGAGGGGCGTGGCCGGACACGCCCCCAAGCCACGCCCCCCGCGCCATGGCCCCGCCCCCCAGACAGGCCACGCCCCCCGAGGGAGCCCCGCCCACGGTAAGGGGTGTGGCCATGAAAAAGGGGCGGGGCTTGTCCTAAAGGGGAGGGGCTTAATGGGAAGGGGTGGGGCTTGAATTATTAATTAGGTGCTGACCATGTGGGTGTGGTTTTGGGGGCGTGGCTTGGGCTGGTCCTGAGTTTTGATTGGCTTCTGCCTCTGGTGTGGGCGTGGCTTATACTGTCACTCACACGTCTGTGGGAGGGGCTAATGAATATGGGCGTGGCTTCGTGCTGGTGGGCGTGGCTTACAACCCATCCCCTGCCAATCACGTTTCTGGGGGAGGGGCAAATGAAAGTGGGCGTGGCTTCAAGAAGGTGGGCGTGGCTTAACCCACCTTGCTGTCACTCATGCTTCTGGGGGAGGGGCTAATGAGTGTGGGTGTGGCTTCGTGTGGGTGGGCGTGGCTTCCTGCAGGTGGGCGTGGCCTTAGAGCCCACCTTGCTGTCACTCACGCATCTGGGGGAGGGGCTTATGAATGTGGGCGTGGCTTCATGTGGGTGGGCGTGGCTTAAAACTCACCTCGTTGCCAATCACGCATCGGGGGAGGGGCTAATTAATCTGGGCGTGGCTTCCTGCGGGTGGGCGTGGTTTACACCCCACCTCCCTGTCACTCACGCTTCTGGGGCGGGGCTAATGAGTGTGGGCGTGGCTTCAAGAAGGTGGGCGTGGCTTCATGTGGGTGGGCGTGGCTTACAGCCCATCCCCTGTCACTCACATTTCTGGGGGAGGGGCTCATGAATATGGGCGTGGCTTCATGTGGGTGGGCGTGGCTTACAAACCATCCCCCTGCCAATCACACGTTTGGGGGAGGGGCAAATGAATGTGGGTGTGGCTCCATGAAGGTGGGCGTGGCTTCCTGTGAGTGGGCGTGGCTTACAACCCACCTCGCTGTCACTCATGTTTGTGGGGGAGGGGCAATAAGTGTGGGCGTGGCTTCATGGAGGTGGGTGTGGCTTCCTGAGGTATGGGCGTGGCTTAACCCACCTCGCTGTCACTCACACTTCAGGGGGAGGGGCAAATGAATATGGGCGTGGCTATTCTGTGGGTGGGCGTGGCTTAACCCACCTCACTTGTCACTCACGTCTCTGGGGGAGGGGCTTCATGAATATGGGCGTGGCTTCATGTGGGTGGGCGTGGCTTGACCCACCTCGCTGTCACTCACGCATCTGGGGGAGGGGCTAATGAGTGTGGGCGTGGCTTCCTGTGGGTAGGCGTGGCTTAAAACTCACCTCGCTGTCAGTCACACATCTGGGGGAGGGGCAGATGAATGTGGGCGTGGCTTCCTATGGGTGGGCGTGGCTTTTCTCTGTGTGGGCGTGGCTTACACCTCACCTCGCTGTCACTCACACTTCTGGGGGAGGGGCAAATGAATATGGGCGTGGCTTCAAGAAGGTGGGCGTGGCTTCCTCCAGGGAGGCGTGGCTTTCCTGCAGGGAGGCGTGGTTTCCTGTGGGTGGGCGTGGCTTAAAACTCACCTTGCTGTCACTCACGTTTCTGGGGGAGGGGCAAATGAGTGTGGGCGTGGTTTCTTGTTGGTGGGCGTGGCTTAAAACTCACCTCACTGTCACTCATGCTTCTGTGGGAGGGGCAATAAGTGTGGGCGTGGCTTAATGAAGGTGGGCGTGGTTTTCCTGTAGGGGGGCGTGGCTTCATGTTGAGTGGGCGTGGCTTCATGTGGGTGGGGCTTCCTATAGGTGGGCGTGGCTTAACCCACCTCACTGCCAATCACGCATCGGGGGGAGGGGCAAATGAATCTGGGCGTGGCTTCCTGTGGTTGGGCGTGGCCTAACCCGTTGGGCGTGTCCCGCAGCCCCGCCCGCCGAGCCCCCCGAGCCCCCCGAGCCCGAGGGCGCCCCCCGGCTGCCCCCCGGGGCGCTGCTGTTCTGGGCCGCGCGGCGGCGCCGCCTGCGCACCATGGCCGAGGCGCTGGCCCGGGGCGCCGACCCCGGCTGGGCCAACGCCGCCCAGGGCAACCGCACCCCGCTGCTGGAGGCCGTGGCCGCGGTAACTGGGAGCACTGGGAGCACTGGGAGCACTGGGAGCCCACTGGGAGCACTGGGAGCACTGGGAGCCCACTGGGAGCCCACTGGGAGAGGCCTGGGGGGGTTCCCTGAGGGGTTCTGGGGGTCCCTGAATCCCCTGGGGGGCACCTGGGAAAGGTTTCTACAGGGTTTGGGGGCTTTTGGGGGTTCAGGGGTGTTTTTTGGGGTGGGTTTGGGGGTTCAGGGTTGTTTTTGGGGGGATCAGGGCCGCTGCTGGAGGCCGTGGCCGGGGTAACTGGGAGCACTGGGAGCACTGGGAGCACTGGGAGCCCACTGGGACGGGACTGGGGGGGTCCCCTGAGGGGTTTGGGGGTCCCAAAAACCCCTGGGGGGCTCCTGGGGGAGGTTTTTATGGAGTTTTGGGGCTTTTTGGGGTTCAGGGATGTTTTTGGGGGGGTCAGGGCCACTTCTGAAGGCCATGGCCATAGTAACTGGGAGCACTGGGAGCACTGGGAGCCCACTGGGACAGGCCTGGGGGGGTTCCCTGAGGGGTTTGGGGGGTCCCTGAAACACCTGGGGGGCTCTTGGGGAAGGTTTTTATGGAGTTTTGGGGTTTTTTTGGGATTTTTCTTGGGTTTTGGGGTTCAGGGGTGTTTTTGGGGGGGTCAGGGCCACTGCTGGAGGCCGTGGCCGGGGTAACTGGGAGCACTGGGAGCACTGGGAGCACTGGGAGCCCACTGGGACAGGCCTGGGGGGGTCCCCTGAGGGGTTTGGGGGTCACTGAAACCCCTGGGGGGCACCTGGGAAAGGTTTTTATGGAGTTTTGGGGGGTTTTGGGGGTTTTTTCTTGTTTTTTGGGGAGGTCAGGGCAGGAGGTTGTGGTAACTGGGAGCACTGGGAGCACTGGGAACCCACTGGGAGAGGCCTGGGGGGGTTCCCTGAGGGGTTTGGGGGGTCCATGAATCCCCTGGGGGGTTCCTGGGAAAGGTTTTTATGGAGTTTTGGGGTTTTTTCTTGTTTTTTGGGGGTGTCAGGGCAGCACCCTGCTGCTGGAGGCCGTGGCCGCGGTAACTGGGAGCACTGGGAGCACTGGGAGCACTGGGAGCACTGGGAGCACTGGGAGCCCACTGGGACAGGCCGGGGGGGGTTCCCTGAGGGGTTTGGGGCGTCACTGAAATCCATGGGGGGCTCTTGGGGAAGGTTTTTATGGAGTTTTGGGGGTTTTTTTGGGTTTTTTCTTGGATTTTGGGGTGGTTTTTGGGGTTCAGGGGTGTTTTTTGGGAGGGTCAAGGCAGCACCCCGCTGCTGGAGGCCGTGGCCGGGGTAACTGGGAGCACTGGGAGCACTGGGAGCACTGGGAGCACTGGGAGCCCACTGGGACAGGCCTGGGGGGGTCCCTGAGGGGTTTGGGGGTCCCTGAAACCCCTGGGGGGCTCTTGGGAAAGGTTTTTTGGGTTTTTTTCTTGTTTTTTGGGGGGGTCAGGGCAGCACCCCGCTGCTGGAGGCCGTGGCCGCGGTAACTGGGAGCACTGGGAGCACTGGGAGCCCACTGGGACAGGACTGGGGGGGTTCCCTGAGGGGTTTGGGGGGTCCCAGAAACCCCTGGGGGGCTCTTGAGAAAGGTTTTTATGGAGTTTTGGGGTTTTTGGGGGAATTTTCTTGTTTTTTGGTGTGGTTTTTGTGGTTTGGGGGTGTTTTTTTGGGAGGGTTGGGGATTTTGGGGTTTTTTCTCTGTTTTTGGGGTGGTTTAGGGTGTTTTTTGGGGTTCAGGGGTGTTTGGGGGGTTCAGGGGTGTTTTGGGGGTGTTTTTTGGGGTGGTTTTGGGTGGTTTTGTTCAGGGGTGTTTTTGGAGGGGGTTTTGATGTTTTTTTGGAGTTTCTTTCTCTGTTTTTGGGGTGGTTTGGGGTGTTTTTTGGGGTGGTTTTGGGTGGTTTTGTCAGGGGTGGTTTTGGAGGGGGTTTTGAGGGTTTTTTTTGTGTTTTTTCTCTGTTTTTGGGATGGTTTGGGGTGGCTTTTGGGGTTCAGGGGTGCTTTGGGGGTGGTTTGGGGTGTTTTTGGGGTGGTTTTGGGTGCTTTTTGGTTCAGGGGTGTTTTTGATGGGGTTTTGGGGGTTTTTTTTGGTTTTTTTTCTCTGTTTTTGGGGTGGTTTGGGGTGTTTTTTGGGTGGTTTTGGCTGTTTTTTGCTCCAGGGGTGTTTTTGGGGGGGGTTACATCAGCAGCCCCTTACTGGAGGCCGTGCTGGCGGTAACTGGGAGCACTGGGAGGGGTCCGTGTTTTGGGGAGGGTCCCTGTTTTGGGGAGGGGTCCCTGTTTTGGGGAGGGTCCCTGTTTTGGGGGGGGGTCTGTGTTTGGGGAGGGGTCCCTGTTTTGGGGAGGGGTCCCTGTTTGGGGAGGGGTCCCTGTTTTGGGGAGGGGTCCCTGTTTTGGGGAGGGGTCCCTGGGAGGGGTCCCTGTTTTGGGGAGGGGTCCCTGTTTTGGGGAGGGGTCCCTGTTTTGGGGAGGGGTCCCTGTTTTGGGGAGGGGTCTCTGGATTTTGGGGAGGGTCCCTGTTTGGGGAGGGGTCCCTGTTTTGGGGAGGGGTCCCTGTTTTGGGGAGGGGTCCCTGTTTTGGGGAGGGGTCCCTGTTTTGGGGAGGGGTCCCTGTTTTGGGGAGGGGTCAGTAATTAGGGGAGGGGTCCCTGTTTTGGGGAGGGGTCTCTGGATTTTGGGGAGGGGTCTCTGAGCCCGTCCCCCCCCAGAATTCGCTGCTGGGCTGTGAGTTCCTGCTGCAGAACGGGGCCAGCGTCAACCAGAGCGACGGGCGGGGGCAGGGCCCGCTGCACCTGGCCACCGAACTGGGACATACTGGGTGTGTACTGGGAGCACTGGGAATGGGCACTGGGACACACTGGGTGTGTACTGGGAGGGACTGGGAGGGACTGGGAGCACTGGGAGGGACTGGGACACACTGGGTGTGTACTGGGAGGGACTGGGATGGACTGGGAGGGACTGGGAGGCACTGGGAGGGACTGGGAGGCACTGGGAGGGACTGGGAGGGACTGGGAGCACTGGGAGCAGTGGGATAGACTGGGAGGGACTGGGAGGGACTGGGAGCACTGGGTGTGTGCTGGGATGGACTGGGAGCACTGGGAGGGACTGGGAGCACTGGGAATGGGCACTGGGAGCACTGGGAGCACTGGGAGCACTGGGAATGGGCACTGGGAGGGACTGGGAGCACTGGGAGGGACTGGGAGGGACTGGGAGCACTGGGATGGACTGGGATGGACTGGGAGCACTGGGAGCACAGGGCCCGCTGCACCTGGCCACGGAACTGGGACACACTGGGTGTGTACTGGGACATACTGGGTGTGTACTGGGAGCACTGGGAATGGGACTGGGACATACTGGGTGTGTACTGGGAGCACTGGGATGGACTGGGATGGACTGGGAGCACTGGGAATGGGCACTGGGAGCACTGGGAGCACTGGGAATGGGGACTGGGAGCACTGGGAGCACTGGGAGGGACTGGGAATGGGGACTGGGAGGGACTGGGAGCACTGGGTGTGTACTGGGAGCACTGGGAGCACTGGGAATGGGGACTGGGAGGGACTGGGAGCACTGGGATGATCTGGGATGGACTGGTAGCACTGGGAATAGGCACTGGGAGCACTGGGAGCACTGGGAGCACTGGGAATGGGGGCTGGGAGCACTGGGAGCACTGGGAATGGGCACTGGGAGCACTGGGAGCACTGGGAGCACTGGGAATAGGGACTGGGAGCACTGGGAGCACTGGGAATCAGGACTGGGAGCACTGGGAATGGGCACTGGGATGGACTGGGAGCACTGGGAGCACTGGGAATGGGGACTGGGAGCACTGGGAGCACTGGGATGGACTGGGAGGGACTGGGAATGGGGACTGGGAGCACTGGGAGCACTGGGAATGGGCACTGGGAGCACTGGGATGTACTGGGAGCACTGGGAGCACTGGGAGGGGCCTTCTCTCCCCCTATTTGGTGAATGGTGGCGCCGCTCACCCCTAACGCGGACGGGTGCGAAGCTAAGCAGGGTCTGCCCCGGTCGGGACCTGGATGGGTGACCTCAACCTCACTGCATCCCCTCGGATCCCCAAAATGTCCCCAAAATGTCCCCAAATGTCCCCAAAATGTCCCAAAATGTCCCAAAATGTCCCCAAAATGTCCCCAAAATGTCCCCAAATGTCCCCAAAATGTCCCCAAAATGTCCCCAAATGTCCCTGAAATGTCCCCCAAATGTCCCCAAATGTCCCCTCAGTGTCCCCAAAATGTCCCAAAATGTCCCCAAAATGTCCCCAAATGTCCCCAAATGTCCCCAAAATGTCCCAAAATGTCCCAAAATGTCCCCAAATGTCCCCAAAATGTCCCAAAATGTCCCCAAATGTCCCCAAAATGTTCCCAAATGTCCCCAAAATGTCCCAAAATGTCCCCAAAATGTCCCCAAATGTCCCCAAATGTCCCCAAAATGTTCCCAAAATGTCCCAAAATGTCCCCAAAATGTCCCCAAATGTCCCAAAATGTCCCCAAAATGTCCCCAAATGTCCCAAAATGTCCCCAAAATGTCCCTGAAATGTCCCCAAAATGTCCCCAAAATGTCCCCAAAATATCCCAAAATGTCCCCAAAATGTCCCCAAAATGTCCCCAAATGTCCCGAAAATGTCCCCTCAGTGTCCCCCTCCCCAAATTCCAGCCTGGCCTGCCTGTTCCTGAAGCGGGGGGCCGATGTCAACGCGGTGGACGCGGACGGGAGGGACCCGCTGACCATCGCCATGGACGCGGCCAACGCCGACATCGTCACCCTGTGAGACCCCCGGGGGGGGACCCCCAAATCTGACCCCAAATGTGACACCCCAAATGTGACACCCCAAATGTGACACCCCAAATGTGACCCCCCAAATCTGACCCCCCAAATCTGACCCCCCAAACCTGACCCCCAAATCTGAACCCTCAAACCTGACCCTCCAAATCTGACCCCCCAAATGTGACCCCCCAAACCTGCCCCCCAAACCTGACCCCCAAACCTGACCCCCCCAAATCTGACCCCCAAACCTGACCCCCAAATCTGACCCCCCAAACCTGACCCCCAAATGTGACCCCCAAACCTGACCCCCCAAATCTGACCCCCCAAATCTGACCCCCCAAATCTGACCCACAAATGTGACCCCCCCAAATCTGACCCCCAAATCTGACCCCCCAAATCTGACCCCCCAAATCTGACCCCTAAACCTGACCCCCAAACCTGACCCCCCAAACCTGACCCCCAAATCTGACCCCCCAAATGTGACACCCCAAATGTGACCCCCCAAATCTGACCCCCAAATCTGACCCCCCAAATCTGACCCCCAAACCTGACCCCCCCAAATCTGCCCCCCCCAAATCTGCCCCCCCAAATCTGACCCCCAAACCTGACCCCCCAAATGTGACCCCCCAAATGTGACCCCCAAATCTGCCCCCAAATCTGCCCCCCAAATCTGACCCCCAAATCTGACCCCCAAACCTGACCCCCAAACCTGACCCCCAAATCTGACCCCCAAATCTGACCCCCCAAATGTGACACCCCAAATGTGACCCCCAAACCTGACCCCCCCAAATCTGACCCCCAAATCTGACCCCCCAAATGTGACCCCCAAAACTGACCCCCCAAATGTGACCCACAAATCTGACCCCCAAATCTGACCCCCAAACCTGACCCCCAAATGTGACCCCCCAAATAACCTGACCCCCAAACCTGAACCCCAAATCTGCCCCCCCCAAATCTGACCCCCCAAATGTGACCCCCCAATCTGAGCCCCCAAATGTGACCCCCCAAATCTGACCCCCAAATCTGACCCACAAATGTGACCCCCCAAATGTGATCCCCAAATCTGACCCCCAAATCTGACCCCCCAAATGTGACCCCCAAATCTGACCCCCCAAATGTGACCCCCAAATGTGACACCCCCAAATCTGACCCCCAAATCTGACCCCAAATGTGACCCCCAAATGTGACCCCCCAAATCTGACCCCCCAAATCTCACCCCCAAATCTGACCCCCAAATAATCTGACCCCCAAATGTGACCCCCAAACCTGACCCCCCAAATGTGACCCCCCAAATCTGACCCCCCCCAAATCTGACCCCCAAATCTGACCCCCCAAATCTCACCCCCAAATCTGACCCCCAAATAATCTGACCCCCAAATGTGACCCCCAAACCTGACCCCCCAAATGTGACCCCCCAAATCTGACCCCCCCCAAATCTGCCCCCTAAATCTGACCCCCCAAATCTGACCCCCCAAACCTGACCCACAAATCTGACCCCCAAATCTGACCCCCCAAACCTGACCCCCAAATGTGACCCCCAAACCTGACCCCCCCAAACCTGACCCCCCAAATGTGACCCCCAAATGTGACCCCCCCAAATCTGACCCCCCAAATCTGACCCCCAAATGTGACACCCCAAACCTGACCCCCAAACGTGACCCCCAAACCTGACCCCCAAACCTGACCCCCCCCAAACCTGACCCCCAAACCTGACCCCCCCCAAACCTGACCCCCAAATGTGACCCCCCAAACCTGACCCCCAAATCTGACCCCAAATCTGACCCCCCAAACCTGACCCCCAAATCTGACCCCCAAACCTGACCCCCAAATCTGACCCCAAATCTGACCCCCCCAAATGTGACCCCCAAATGTGACCCACAAATGTGACCCACAAATAACCTGACCCCCAAATCTGACCCCCAAATCTGACCCCCAAATCTGACCCCCAAATCTGACCCACAAATGTGACCCCCAATGTGACCCCCCCAAACCTGACCCCCAAATCTGACCCCCAAATCTGACCCCCAAATCTGACCCCCAAATCTGACCCCCAAACCTGACCCCCCCAAACCTGACCCCCCCAAATGTGACCCCCCCCAAACCTGACCCCCCCAAACCTGACCCCCCCAAATGTGACCCCCCCAAATCTGACCCCCAAATCTGACCCCCCAAATCTGACCCCCCAAACCCCCCCAGGCTGCGACTGGCCAAGATGCGCGAGGTGGAGGCGGCCCAGGGACAGACCGGTGGGTTTGGGGGGGGGTCTGGGATTTTGGGGGGATCCCCGGATTTTGGGGTAGATCCCTGGATTTTAGGGAAAAACTCCTGGATTTTGGAGAAAACCCCTGGATTTTGGGATGAATCCCTGGATTTTGAGAGGTTCCCATGGGAATATTGGGGTGGAACCTCTGGATTTTGGGGCTAAACTCTGGATTTTGGGGTGATCTCTGGATTTGGGGTGGAATCCCTGGAATTTTGGGGCTGATCTCTGGATTTTGGGGTGGAATTTCTGGATTTTGAGAGGTTCCCATGGGAATCTTGGGGTGGAATCCCTGGATTTTGGGATGAATCTCTGGATTTTGGGGTGGAATCCCTGGATTTTGAGGGGGATCCCTGGATTTTGGGGCTGATCTCTGGATTTTGGGGGAATCCCAGGGTTTGGGGTGGAATTTCTGGATTTTGGGATGAATCCCTGGGTTTTGGAGAAAAGCCCTGGATTTTGAGGGGGATCCCTGGATTTTGAGAGGTTCCCATGGGAATTTTGGGGTGGAATCCCTGGATTTTGGGGCTGATCCCTGAATTTTGGGGGAATCCCTGGATTTGGGGTGGAATCCCTGGAATTTTGGGGCTGATCTCTGGATTTTGGGGGGAATCCCTGGATTTTGGGGGGAACCACTAGATTTAGAGAGGATTCCATGGGAATTTTGGGGTGGAATCCCTGGATTTTGGGGCTGATCTCTGGATTTTGGGGTGGAATTTCTGGATTTTGGGGGAATCCCTGGATTTTGGGGCTGATCTCTGGATTTTGGGGAAAACCCTGGATTTGGGGTGGAATCCCTGGAATTTGGGGTAGATCCCTGTATTTTAGGGAAATCTCCTGGATTTTGGAGAAAACCCCTGGATTTTGGGGTGGAATCTCTGGATTTTGGGAGGGATCCCTGGATTTTGGGGGAATCCCAGGATTTGTGGGGAATCCCAGGATTTTGGGGTAGATCCCTGGATTTTAGGAAAAACTCCTGGATTTTGGAGAAAACCCCTGGATTTTGAGATGAATCCCTGGATTTTGAGAGGTTCCCATGGGAATCTTGGGGTGGAATCTCTGGATTTTGGGGTAGATCTGTAGATTTTGGGGGAATCCCAGGATTTGGGGTGGAATCCCTGGATTTTGGGGCCAATCTCTGGATTTTGGGGGAATCTCAGGATTTTGGGGAAAACCCCTGGATTTTGGGGGGAACCACTAGATTTAAAGAGGATCCCATGGGAATCTTGGGGTGGAATCTCTGGATTTTGGGGTAGATCCCTGGATTTTAGGGAAAACTCCTGGATTTTGGAGAAAACCCCTGGATTTTGGGGAAAACCCCTGGATTTTGGGATGAATCCCTGGATTTTGGGAGGGATCCCTAGATTTTGGAGAAAACCCCTGGATTTTGGGGAAATCTCTGGATTTTGAGAGGTTCCCATGGGAATTTTGGGGTGGAATCCCTGGAATTTTGGGGCTGATCTCTGGATTTTGGGGAAAACCCCTGGGTTTTGGGGGGAATCCCTAGATTTTGGGGAAATCCCTGGATTTTGGGGGGAACCACTAGATTTAGAGAGGATTCCATGGGAATTTTGGGGTGGAATCCCTGGATTTTGGGGCTGATCTCTGGATTTTGGGGAAAACCCCTGGATTTTGGGGTAGATCCCTGGATTTTAGGGAAAATTCCAGGATTTTGGAGAAAACCCCTGGATTTTGAGGGGGATCCCTGGATTTTGGAGAAAACCCCTGGATTTTGGGGTGGAATTTCTGGATTTTAGGGAAAACTGGATTTTGGAGAAAACCCCTGCATTTTGGGGTGGAATTTCTGGATTTTGGGATGAATCCCTGGATTTTGAGGGGGATCCCTGGATTTTGAGAGGTTCCCATGGGAATATTGGGGTGGAATCCCTGGATTTTGGGGTAGATCCCTGGATTTTGGGGCTGATCTCTGGATTTTGGGATGAATCCCTGGATTTTGGGGGGAACCACTAGATTTAGAGAGGATCCCAGAGGAATATTGGGGTGGAATCTCTGGATTTTGGGGGAATCCCAGGATATTGGGGAAAACCCCTGGATTTTGGGGTGGAATCTCTGGATTTTGAGAGATTCCCATGGGAATATTGGGGTGGAATCTCTGGATTTTGGGATGAATCCCTGGATTTTAGGGAAAACTCCTAGATTTTGGAGAAAAACCCTGGATTTTGGGGTGGAATTTCTGGATTTTGCGGGGAATCCCTAAATTTTGGGGCTGATCTCTGGATTTTGGGGCTGATCTCTGGATTTTGGGGGAATCCCAGGATTTGGGGTGGAATTTCTGGATTTTGGAGGAATCCCTGCATTTTGGAGAAAACCCCTGGATTTTGGGGTGGAATCTCTGGATTTTGAGAGGTTCCCATGGGAATATTGGGGTGGAATCTCTGGATTTTGGGTCTGATCCCTGTATTTTGGGGCTGATCTCTGGATTTTGGGAGGGATCCCTGGATTTTTGGGGTGGAATCTCTGGATTTTGGGGTGGAATCCCTGGATTTTGGGGGAATCCCTAGATTTTGGAGAAAACCCTGGATTTTGAGAGATTCCCATGGGAATATTGGGGTGGAATCCCTGGATTTTGGGGCTGATCTCTGGATTTCGGGGAAAATCCCTGGATTTTGGGGGGAACCACTGGATTTTGAGAGGTTCCCATGGGAATATTGGGGTGGAATCCCTGGATTTTGGGGAAAATCCCTGGATTTTGGGGAAAACCCCTGGATTTTGGGGGAATCCCAGGATTTGGGGTGGAATCCCTGGATTTTGGGGTGGAATCTCTGGATTTTGGGAGGGATCCCTAGATTTTAGGGAAAACTCCTGGATTTTGAGGGGGAATCCCTGGATTTTGAGAGGTTCCCATGGGAATTTTGGGGTGGAATCCCTGGAATTTTGGGGCTGATCTCTGGATTTTGGGGTGGAATTTCTGGATTTTGGGGGAATCCCAGGATTTGGGGTGGAATCCCTGGAATTTTGGGGCTGATCTCTGGATTTTGAGGGGGATCCCTGGATTTTGAGAGGTTCCCATGGGAATATTGGGGTGGAATCCCTGGATTTTGGGGCTGATCTCTGGATTTTGGGGGGAATCCCTAGATTTTGGAGAAAACCCCTGGATTTTGGGATGAATCCCTGGATTTTGGGAGGAATCCCTGGATTTTGAGAGGTTCCCATGGGAATTTTGGGGTGGAATCCCTGGATTTTGGGGCTGATCTCTGGATTTTGGGGAAAACCCCTGGATTTTGGGGCTGATCTCTGGATTTTGAGAGATTCCCATGGGAATATTGGGGTGGAATCTCTGGATATTGGGGCTGATCTCTGGATTTTGGGGTGGAATTTCTGGATTTTGGGGGAATCCCAGGATTTGGGGTGGAATCTCTGGATTTTGGGGCTGATCTCTAAATTTTGGGGGAATCCCTGGATTTTGGGATGAATCCCTGGATTTTGGGGTAGATCCCTGGATTTTGGGGCTGATCTCTGGATTTTGGGGTGGAATCCCTGGATTTTGGGGTGGAATTTCTGGATTTTGGGATGAATCCCTGGATTTTGGGGGGAACCACTAGATTTAGAGAGGATCCCACGGGAGTCTTGGGGTGGAATCCCTGGATTTTGGGGCTGATCTCTGGATTTTCGGGAAAATCCCAGAATTTTGGGGTAGATCCCTGGATTTTAGGGAAAACTCCTGGATTTTGGAGAAAACCCCTGGATTTTGGGGTGGAATCTCTGGATTTTGGGGGGAATCCCTGGATTTTGGGGAAAACCTCTGAATTTTTGGGGGAACCACTAGATTTAGAGAGGATTCCACGGGAATCTTGGGGTGGAATCTCTGGATTTTGGGGGAATCCCAGGATTTGAGGTGGAATCCCTGGAATTTTGGGGCTGATCTCTGGATTTTGAGGGAATCCCTGGAATTTTGGGGCTGATCTCTGGATTTTGGAGAAAACCCCTGGATTTTGGGGTGGAATTTCTGGATTTTGGGAGGGATCCCTGGATTTTGGGGGGAATCCCAGGATTTGGGGTGGAATCTCTGGATTTTGGGGCTGATCTCTGGATTTTGGGGAAAATCCCTGGATTTCGGGGAAAATCCCAGGATTTTGGGGTGGAATCCCTGGACTTTGAGAGGTTCCCACGGGAATTTTGGGGTGGAATCTCTGGATTTTGGGTCTGATCTCTGGATTTTGGGGTGGAATCTCTGGATTTTGAGAGATTCCCATGGGAATTTTGGGGTGAAATCCCTGGATTTTGGGGCTGATCTCTGGATTTTGGGGGAATCCCTGGAATTTTGGGGCTGATCTCTGGATTTTGGGGAAAATCACTGGATTTTGGGGGAATTCCAGGGTTTGGGGTGGAATTTCTGTATTTTGGGATGAATCCCTGGATTTTGGAGAAAACCCCTGGATTTTGGAGAAAACCCCTGGATTTTGGGGTGAATCCCTGGATTTTGGGGAAAACCCCTGGATTTTGGGGGTAACCACTAGATTTAGAGAGGATCCCACGGGAATTTTAGGGTGGAATCTCTGGATTTGGGGGAATCCCAGGATTTGGGGTGGAATCTCTGGAATTTTGGGGCTGATCTCTGGATTTTGGGGGAATCCCAGGATTTGGGGTAGAATTTCTGGATTTTGGGGTGGAATCCCTGGATTTTGGGGCTGATCTCTGGATTTTGGGGGAACCCCTGGATTTTTGGGGCTGATCTCTGGATTTTGGGGGAACCCCTGGATTCGGGGAAAATCCCAGGATTTTGGGTCTGATCCCCGGAATTTCGGGTGTCCCCAGGTGACGACACGTACCTGGACATCTTCCGCGACATTTCCCTGATGGCCTCGGACCACCCCGAGAAACTCGCGCGGGCCCCGCCCCCCAAGCACTGCACGCTGTAGCCCCGCCCCTTTTGCATGGACACGCCTCTTTTGTAAAACCACGCCCCTTTTGTAAAGCCACGCCCCTTTTGTAAAGCCACGCCCCTTTTGTAAAGCCACGCCCCCTCCTCGGGCAGCAGCCAATGGAATAAAGGCTCGGTGGGACCAAAATTCTCTGGGGTGACCCGGAACTGACCCCGCCCCAAATCTGCCCCCAAAATTTGGGATCCCCAAAATTGAGGATCCCAAAATTGAGGACCCCAAAATTTGGGAATCCCAAAAATTGAGGATTCCAAAATTGGGGACACCAAAATTTGGGAATCCCAAAAATTGAGGATCCCAAAATTGAGGATTCTAAAATTGGGGACCCCAAAATTTGGGATCCCAAATGAGTGACCCAGAACTGACCCTGCCCCAAATCTTCCCCCAAATTTGGGGATCCCAAAACTGAGGACCCAAAATTGGGGATCCCAAATGAGTGACCTAGAACCGACCCCGCCCCAAATCCTCCCCTAAAACTGGGGACCCCAAAATTTGGGAATCCCAAAATTGAAAAAAATGGGTTCTAGGTCACCCAACCCATCCATTACCCCCATCCCACCCTTGGGTGCTCCCCAATGGGTTCTAGGTCACCCAACCCACCCATGACCACCCCCATCCCACCCTTGGGTGCTCCCCAATGGGTTCTAGGTTACACAACCCACCCATGACCACCCCCAGCCCACCCTTGGGTGCTCCCCAGTGGGTTCTAGGCCACCCAAACCTCCATTAACCACCCCCAGCCCACCCTTGGGTGCTCCCCAAGGGGTTCTAGGTCACCCAACCCACCCACGACCCCCCCCAGCCCACCCTTGGGTGCTCCCCAATGAGTTCTAGGTGACCCAACCCACCCATGACCCCTACCAAGTTGAGTTCTAGGTCACCAATCCATCTTTTACCACCCAGGCCACCCTTGGGTGCTCCCCAATGGGTTCTAGGTCACCCAACCCAACTGGAACCCCCACCAAGTTGAGTTACTGATCACCCAACCCATCCCAAGGCCACCCTTGGGTGCTCCCCAATGGCTTCTAGGCCACCCAAACCTTCATTAACCACCCTTGGCCCACCCTTGGGTGCTCCCCAGTGGGAGTTTCAGGGGAGTTCAGGGTTTGGGGTCACGCGGGGGTTGGAGGGGGGTGGGGTGGGCTGTGGGTTGGGGGTCACACAGGGGATTTAGGGGGTCACAGGGGGTCACAGAGGGGTCAGGGGTCACCCAGGAGATTTGGGGGGGTCCCCAATGTGCAGAAAACTGGGAAAAAAAGGGACCCGGGGTCACAGGGGGGTCCCAGATGGGGGTCCCAGGTAATTTGGGGGTCCCGGGTGGGGTCCCAGGCTCCGGGAAACCCCCTGCTTCTTTTTGCCCTCAGTCAAAATGGCGCCCGCCATTGACCCCCATTCACTCTTTGCCATCACCAAAGATGGCGTCGCGGCTTCAATGCCCGCCCCTCATGCCCGCCCCCCGCGCAGGGCACGCCGGGAGCGGGGAATTCCCCGGCGCGTGAGGCGCGGGAAGCACCGGAGGTACCGGGGAGGCCCCGGAGGGGTTTTGGGGGGTCCCGGGGGGTTTTTGGGGGGTCCCGGGGGGGTCCCAGGCTCCGGTCCTGGCGCCCGCAGTGAAACCCCCCTGCTTCTTTTTGCCCTCAGTCAAAATGGCGCCCGCCATTGACTCCCATTCACTCTTTGCCATCACCAAAGATGGCGCCGCGGCTTCAATGCCCGCCCCTCATGCCCGCCCCCCGCGCGGGGCACGCCGGGAGCGGGGAATTCCCCGGCGCGTGAGGCGCGGGAAGCACCGGAGGTACCGGGGAGGCCCCGGGGGGGTTTGAGGGGCCCCGGGGGGTTTTTGGGGGGTCCCGGGGGGGGTCCCAGGCTCCGGTCCTGGCACCCGCAGTGAAACCCCCTGCTTCTTTTTGCCCTCAGTCAAAATGGCGCCCGCCATTGACCCCCATTCACTCTTTGCCATCACCAAAGATGGCGCCGCGGCTTCAATGCCCGCCCCTCATGGCCGCCCCCCGCGCGGGGCACGCCGGGAGTGGGGAATTCCCCGGCGCGTGAGGCGCGGGAAGCACCGGAGGTACCGGGGAGGCCCCGGGGGGGTTTTGGGGGGTTTTGGGGGGTCCCGGGGGGTTTTTGGGGGGTCCCGGGGGGTTTGGGGGACCCCGGGGGTCCGTCAGGGGCTCGGGGCTTCAGGGGGATCCCCCCAGCCCTGAGGGTTCAATGAGGGGGGGATGCCCATCGTGAGGGGCGGGGGGGAGGGGCAGCCCAAAAACGGGGAGGGGGGAGGGGGAGGGTCCCCAAAATAGGGGGGTTGCCCTGAGGGGGTTCCCCCAAAAATTTACCCCAAATTTGCCGAAATTTGACCGAAATTTGACCCAAATCGGGCGAATTTTGCTTCCGGAAAGGGGGAGGGGGCGTGGCTTAAGGAAAGGGGCGTGGCTTAGGCTGGTTTGGAGGGACCCCCCCCCCAAAAAAAATTAAAAAAAAAAACAAAAATTGTCTTTTTTGGGGGGATTTCCCCAAAAATTGGGGTGACCCCTCCCCCCCCAGGGGTCCCCTCGCTGCCCCTCCCCCACCATGGCCGAGGATCTGGAGCCGCTCCTGGGGGGAGAAGGATTCCTGGATTTATGGAACATGTGAGATTTGGGAATTTTGGGGGATTTTGGGGTTTATTTGGGTTTATTTGGGTTTTTTGGCCTTTTTTTGGGGAAGCTTTTGGGATTTTTTGGTTGTTTGGGGGGGTTTGGGGAGTTTTTTGGGGGTTTATTTGCGGTTTATTTGGGATTTCAAGGGGAATTTTTTGGTTTTTTGGGGGGATTTTTGGGTTTATTTTGGGTTTTCTGTGGGATTTTTGGGTTTATTTTGGGGTCGTTGGGGGAGCACTTCGGATTTAGTTTGGGGTTTTGGTTTATTCGGGATTTTTGGGAGGTTTTGGGGGAGCATTTTGGGTTTATTTTGGGGTTTTGGGGGGATTTTTTGGGGTTTATTTTGGGTTTTTTGTGGGAATTTTGGGTTTACTTTGGGATTTTGGGGGGATCTTTTTGGGTTTATTTTGGGGTTTTTGGGGGGATTTTTGGGTTTTTGGGTTTGTTTTTGGGGTTTTTGGGTGACCTTTGACCCCTTCCAGGCTCCCCAATAGCATCAATTCCTTGCCCGAGGATCTGCTGGAATGGGTGAGTGAGGAGCCACCAAAAATTGGGGTAAAATCTCCCAAAAATGAGCAGAATTCCCAAAAAAAGCATCCAAGGGAGTGGGGAACCCCAAAAGGGACCAGGGCGGTCCAAAATTCATCCCCAAAATGGGATTTTAATCCCCAAAAAAACACCCTGACCCCCCTAAATAACCCCAAAACCCCAAAAATTGAATTTTTCCTCTAAAAAATCCCCCAAAATACGGATTTCTCCCCCAAAATCCCCCAAAATTTGGATTTCTCCCCTCAAAAAAATGCTCCTAACACCGCAAAAATGGGATTTCCCCCGCCAAAAAATTCTCTCAAATCCCCAAAATATTGTATTTCTCCCCCAAAAATAATCCCAAATATCTCCAAATCCCCCAAGATAACCACAAAACTCCAAAAATTGAACTTTTCCTCAAAAAAATCCCCTAAAAATCCCCAAAATTGGATTTTCCCCCCAAAACTCCAAAAATTGAACTTTTCCTCAAAAAAAAATCCCCTAAAAATCCCCAAAAATTGGATTTTCCCCCCAAAAATCCCCCAAAATTTGGTTTTCTCCCCCAAACAATGCTCCCAAATCCCCCAAAATTTGCATTTCTCTCCCCAAAGACACCCAGACCCCTAAATAACCCCAAAATTGGGATTTTTCCCTCAAAAAAATCCCGAATTTTGTCCCGCAGCAGCAGCTGAGCCCCCCCGAGCCCCCCGAGGGGGCGGGGCCAGCGGAGGGGGCGGGGCCAGCGGAGGGGGCGGGGCCAGCGGAGGGGGCGGGGCCAGCGCTGCCCCCGCCCCCCGCCGAGCCCCCCCCGCCGCCCCTCCCCCCCTCGGCCGTGGTCCCGGCGACGGAGGATTACGGAGGGGAGCACGACTTCCGGCTGGAATTCCGGGAAACGGGAACGGCCAAGAGCGTCACCTGCACCGTGAGTCCGAAACGGGGCAAAAAACGGGGATTTTGGGAAAAAACGGGAAAAAACGGCGAAAAAATGGGCAAAAACGGTGAAAAAATGAGCAAAAACGGGCAAAAAATGGGTATAAAACCAGAGCGGAGCGCGACTTCCGGCTGGAATTCCGGGAATCAGGAATGGTCAAGAGCGTCACCTGCACCGTGAGTCAAAAATGGGGCAAAAAACAAAAAAAACGGGAAAAAACGGTGAAAAAATGGGCAAAAACGGCGAAAAAATGGGCAAAAACGGGCAAAAAATGGGTATAAAACCAGAGGGGAGCGCGACTTCCGGCTGGAATTCCGGGAAACGGGAATTCAAGAGCGTCACCTGCACTGTGAGTCCGAAACGGGGCAAAAAACGGGAATTTTGGGAAAAAATGGGAAAAAACGGCAAAAAAATGAGCAAAAACGGGCAAAAAATGGGAATAAAACCAGAGGGGAGCGCGACTTCCGGCTGGAATTCCGGGAAACGGGAACGGCCAAGAGCGTCACCTGCACCGTGAGTCAAAAATGGGGCAAAAAACCAAAAAAACGGGAAAAAACGGTGAAAAAATGGGCAAAAACGGTGAAAAAATGAGCAAAAACGGGCAAAAAATGGGTATAAAACCAGAGGGGAGCGCGACTTCCGGCTGGAATTCCAGGAATTGGGAATAGTCAAGAGCAGCACCTGCACCGTGAGTCCGAAACGGGGCGAAAAACGGGGATTTTGGGAAAAAACGGGAAAAAACGGGGAAAAAATGGGCAAAAACAGTGGAAAAATGAGCAAAAACGGGCAAAAAATGGGTATAAAACCAGAGGGGAGCACGACTTCCGGCTGGAATTCCGGGAAACGGGAACGGCCAAGAGCGTCACCTGCACCGTGAGTGGGAAATGGGGCAAAAAACTGAGAAAATGGGAAAAAATGGGGAAAAATTGCAAAAAACGGTGAAAAAATGAGCGAAAATGGGCAAAAAATGGGAAAAAATGGGGGAAAATGGCAAAAAATGGGGAAAAATAATGAGAAAAATGGGAATGACAGGAACAACCAAGAGCGGCACCTGCACGGTGAGAAATTGGTGAAAAAAGTGGATTTTTGGGAAAAAATGGGGAAAAAAATGGAAATAATGGGAAGAAACGGGTAAAAATGGGGAAAATATTGGGAAAAATGGGAAAAATAATGGGTTTTAAATGGGAAAATAATGGATATAATAATGGGAAAAAAAACGGGAAGAACGGGGAAAAGTGGGAGAAATAATGGGAATAAAAATGGGGGAAAATAGGGGAAATAAAGGATTTGTGGGGTTTTATGGATTTCTATGGGATTTTGTCATTTCTGGGCCGATTTTTATGGGGTTTTTTTTAATTTTAATGTAATTTTTTCTCCCCCCAGTACTCGCCGTCCCTGAACAAGCTGTTCTGGGGTGGTTTCTATGGGGATTTATGGATTTCTATGGGGATTTATGGATTTCTATGCGATTTCTATGGGGTTTTATGGATTTCTATGGGATTTTGTCATTTCTGGGCCGATTTTAATGGGGGTTTTTTTAATTTTAATGTAATTTTTTCCCCCCGCAGTACTCGCCGTCCCTGAACAAGCTGTTCTGGGGTGGTTTCTATGGGATTTCTATGGGGTTTTGTGGATTTCTATGGGTTTTCTATGGGGATTTATGGATTTCTATGGAGTTTCTATGGGGTGTTATGGATTTCTATGGGATTTTGTCATTTCTGGGCCGATTTTAATGGGGTTTTTTTTAATTTTAATGTAATTTTTTCCCCCCGCAGTACTCGCCGTCCCTGAACAAGCTGCTCTGGGGTGGTTTCTATGGGGTTTTATGGATTTCTATGGAGTTTCTATGGGGTGTTATGGATTTCTATGGGATTTTGTCATTTCTGGGCCGATTTTAATGGGTTTTTTTTTAACTTTAATGTAATTTTTTCTCCCCGCAGTACTCGCCGTCCCTGAACAAGCTGCTCTGGGGTGGTTTCTATGGGGTTTTATGGATTTCTATGGGATTTCTATAGGATTTAACGGATTTCTATGGGGCATTATGGATTTTTATGGGATTTTGTCATTTCTGGGTCGATTTTTATGGGGTTTTTTTTAATTTTAATGTAATTTTTTCTCTCCCCAGTACTCGCCGTCCCTGATCAAGCTGCTCTGGGGTGGTTCCTATGGCATTTTTATAGGATTTAATGGATCCCTATGGGGTTTTGTGGATTTCTATGGGTTTTGTATGGGGATTTATGGATTTCTATGGGGATTTATGGATTTCTATGGGGTTTTGTCATTTCTGGGTCGATTTTTATGGGGTCTTTTTTAATTTTAATGTAATTTTTTCCCCCCCCAGTACTCGCCCTCCCTGAACAAGCTGTTCTGGGGTGGTTTCTATGGGGATTTATGGATTTCTATGGGATTTATGGATTTCTATGGGGTTTCTATGGGGCATTATGGATTTCTATGGGATTTTGTCATTTCTGGGCCGATTTTTATGGGGTTTTTTTTAATTTTAATGTAATTTTTTCCCCCCACAGTACTCCCCCTCCCTGAACAAGCTGTTCTGGGGTGGTTTTTATGGGATTTCTATGGGGTTTTGTGGATTTCTATGGGATGTCTATGGGGATTTATGTATTTCTATGGGGTTTCTATGGGGTGTTATGTATTTCTATGGGATTTTGTCATTTCTGGGCCGATTTTTATGGGGTTTTTTTCAATTTTAATGTAATTTTTTCTGTCCCCAGTACTCGCCGTCCCTGAACAAGCTGTTCTGGGGTGGTTTCTATGGGGTTTTATGGATTTCTATGGGATTTCTATAGGATTTAATGGATCCCTATGGGATTTCTATGGATTTCTATGGGGTTTTTTCATTTCTAGGCTGATTTTTATGGGTTTTTTTTTGTTTTTTTTTAATTTTAATGTAATTTTTTCTCTCCCCAGTACTCGCCGTCCCTGAACAAGCTGTTCTGGGGTGGTTTCTGTGGGGATTTATGGATCCCTATGGGGTTTTATGGATTTCTATGGGATATTTTCATTTCTAGGCCGATTTTTATGGGATTTTTTTGGGGTTTTTTAAATTTTAATGTAATTTTTTCTCCCCGCAGTACTCGCCCTCCCTGAACAAGCTGTTCTGGGGTGGTTTCTGTGGGGATTTATGGATTTCTATGGGATTTCTATGGGATTTTTTCATTTCTAGGCTGATTTTTACGGGGTTTTTTTTGGGTTTTTTTAATTTTAATGCAATTTTTTCTCTCCCCAGTACTCGCCCTCCCTGAACAAGCTGTTCTGGGGTGGTTTCTATGGGGTTTCTATGGGGATTTATGGATTTCTATGGGATTTCTATGGGGCATTATGGATTTCTATGGGATTTCTATAGGGTGTTATGTATTTCTATGGGGTTTTGTCATTTCTGGGCCGATTTTAATGGGGTTTTTTTTAATTTTAATGTATTTTTTTCCCCCGCAGTACTCGCCGTCCCTGAACAAGCTGTTCTGCCGGCTGGCCAAGCCCTGCCCGGTGCAGGTGCGGGTGGGGGTCCCGCCGCCCCCCGGGGCGCTGCTCCGCGCCGTCGCCGTCTATAAAAAGGCCGAACACGTGGCCGAGGTGGTGCGGAGGTGTCCCCACCACGAGCGCTGCGGCACCGACGGTCTGCGGCTCCGGGAAACTGGGGAAATTGGGGGGGAAATGGGGGGAAAATTGGGGAAAAATTGGGGGTGAATTGGAAAAAAATTGGGGGAAAATTGGGGAAAAAATTGGGGGAAAATTGGAAAAAATTGGGGGAAAATTTGGGGAAAAATGGGGAAAATATTGGAGACAAAATGGGGAAAATTAGGGAAAAAATTGGGGGAGAATTGGAAAAAAATGGGGGAAAATTGGGGGGGAAAATTGGGGGAAAAATTGGGGAAAAAATGGGGAAAATTGGGGGGGAATTGGGGGGAAAACTGGGGGAAAATTTGGGGGTGAATTTGAAAAAAATGGGGGGAAAATTGGGGAAGAAATTGGGGAAAAAATTTGGGGAAAATCGGGGAAAAAATTGGGGGACAATAAGAAAAAATTGGGGAAAAATTTGGGGAAGAATTGGGAAAATTAGGGGGGGAAATTGGGGAGAAAATTGGGGGAAAAATGGGGAAAAATTTGGGGAAATTGGAGAAAAAATTGGGGGGAAAATTGGAGAAAAATTGGAAAAAAATTGGGGAAAAATTTGGGGGAGAATTAGGGAGAAAATTGGGGAAAAAATTGGGGAAAATTGGGGGGAGAATTGGAAAAAAATTGGGGGGAGAAATAGGGAAAAATGGGAAAAATTTGGGGAGAATTGGGAAAAAAATGGGGAACAAAATTGGGGAAATTGGGAAAAAAATTGGGGGAAAATTGGGGGGGAAATTGGGGAAAAAATTGGGGGAGAATTGGGGGAGAATTGGAAAAAAATTGAGGACAACTGAGGAAAAAATTGGGGGAAATTAGGGAAACAATTCGGGGAAAATTGGGGAAAAATTGGGGAAAAAAATGGGGAAAATTGGGGGGGAAAATGGGGAAAAAATTGGGGGAAATTTGGGGGGAAAATTGGGGAAAAAATGGGGAAAAATTGGGGAGAAAATTAGGGAAAAAAATTGGGGGAAAATTGGGGGGTAATTGGGGCAAAAATTGGGGAAAATTGGGGGAAAATGGGGAAAAATGGGGGAGAATTGGAAAAAAACTGGGGAAAACTGGGGAAAAATTTCGGGAGAATTGGGAAAAAAATTGGGGGGAAATGGGGGAAAAATTGGGGGAAATTGGGGGAGAACTGGAAAAAAATTGGGGGGAAAACTGGGAAATTGGGGAAAAATTGGGGGAGAATTGGAAAAAATTGGGGAAAAAATTGGGGGAAATTGGGAAGAAATTATGGGGAATTGTAAAATACAGGGGCTGATTTTGGGGTTCATTTGGGGGCTGATTTTGGGGTTTTAAGGTTGACTTTGGGATTATTTTTTGGCATTTTAATGTTGATTTTGGGCTGATTTTGGTGTTGATTTTAGGGTTATTTTTTGGATTTTAAGGTTTATTTTGGGGCTGGTTTTGGTATTTTAATGTTGATTTTGGAGCTGATTTTGGTCTGATTTTGGGGCTGATTGTGGGGCTGGTTTTGGCATTTTAATGTTGATTTTGGAGCTGATTTTGGGGCTGGTTTTGGGGCTGGTTTTGGTATTTTAATGTTGATTTTGGGGCTGATTTTGGGGCTGGTTTTGGGGCTGGTTTTGGTATTTTAATGTTGATTTTGGAGCTGATTTTGGGGCTGGTTTTGGGGCTGATTTTGGGGCTGTTTTTGGTATTTTAATGTTGATTTTGGGGCTGATTTTGGGATTGGTTTTGGTGTTTTAATGTTAATTTTGGAGCTGATTTGGGGATTTTTTGGGGTCTCCGCAGGTAACGCCCCCGCCCAGCACCTGATCCGGGTGGAGGGGAACCCCCAGGCCCGGTACCAGGACGACGAAACCACCAAGAGACACAGCGTGGCCGTGCCCTATGAACCCCCTGAGGTACCCCAAAAAACCCCAAAAAACCAAAAAAAAACAAAAAAAAACCCACAAAATCCCCCCCCCAAAAAAAACCCCAAATAAACCCCAAATCCCCACAGAAATCCCAATAAAAACCCCAAAATCCCATCAGAGACACAGCGTGGCCATGCCCTATGAACCCCCTGAGGTACCCCAAAAAAACCCTAAAAAACCAAAAAAAACCCACAAAATCCCCGCCCCCCCAAAAAAACCAAAAAAACCCCCGAAATCCCCAAAGAAAAACCCCAAAATCCCCAATAAAAACCCCAAAATCCCATCACAGACACAGCGTGGCCGTGCCCTATGAACCCCCTGAGGTACCCCAAAAAACCCCAAAAAACAAAAAAACCCCAAAAAAAAACTCCCAAAAAAATCCAAAATCTCCCCCCCAAAAAAAAACCCAAAAAAACCCCAAATCCCCACAGAAATCCCCAAAGAAAAACCCCAAAATCCCCAATAAAAACCCCCAAAATCCCATCACAGACACAGCGTGGCCGTGCCCTACGAACCCCCTGAGGTACCCCAAAAAAACCCAAAAAAAACCCACAAAATCCCCCCCCCAAAAAAAAACCCAAAAAAACCCCCAAATCCCCACAGAAATCCCAATAAAAACCCCAAAATCCCATCACAGACACAGCGTGGCCGTGCCCTATGAACCCCCTGAGGTACCCCAAAAAAGCCCCAAAAACCCCCAAAAAAAAACCCCAAAAAAACCCCCAAAATCCCCCCCCAAAAAAACCCCCAAAAAAACCCCCAAAATCCCCACAGAAATCCCAATAAAAACCCCAAAATCCCATCACAGACACAGCGTGGCCGTGCCCTATGAACCCCCTGAGGTACCCCAAAAAAACCCAAAAAATCCTAAAAAAAACAACCCAAAATCCCCCCCAAAAAAACCCCCAAAAAACCCCAAATCCCCACAGAAATCCCCAAAGAAAAACCCCAAAATCCCCAATAAAAACCCCAAAATCGCATCACAGACACAGCGTGGCCGTGCCCTATGAACCCCCTGAGGTACCCCAAAAAACCCCAAAAAATCCCAAAAAAAACCCAAAAAAACCCCCCAAAAAACCCCAAATCCCCACAGAAATCCCAATAAAAACCCCAAAATCCCCAATAAAAACCCCAAAATCCCATCAGAGACACAGCGTGGCCGTGCCCTACGAACCCCCTGAGGTACCCAAAAAAACCCAAAAAATCCAAAAAAAACCCCAAAAAAACCCCCAAAATCCCCCCCCAAAAAAAAACCAAAAAAAATCCCCAAATCCCCACAGAAATCCCAATAAAAACCCCAAAATCCCATCACAGACACAGCGTGGCTGTGCCCTATGAACCCCCTGAGGTACCCCAAAAACCCCCGAAAAAACCCCAAAAAATCTCAAAAAGAACTCAAAAATCCCCCCAAAAATCCCCAAAAAACCCAAATCCCCACAGAAATCCCAAAGAAAAACCCCAAAATCTGAAAAAACCCCAAAATCTCAAATCCCCCCAAAATCCCAAATAAAAACCCCAAAGTCTCTAATAAAAACCCCAAAATCACAAATAAAACCTCAAAATCCCAAAAAAAACCCCAAAATCCCAAAAATCCCCACAAAATCCCAATAAAAAACCCCAAAATCCCAAATCTCCCCCTCACAGCATCTCCCCCTCATTCCCAGCGGGTTTTGGGGTGGTTTCGGGGATTTTTGGGTCGTTTTTGGGGTTCTTTTTGGGGGCGGGGGGGTGGGTTTGTTTTGAGGTGGTTTTGGGATATTTTTGAGTTTTTTGGAGTTTTTTTGGGGTGTTTTTGAGTTATTTTTGTTGGGGTTTTTTTTGGGGTGGTTTCAGGGTTTTATATGGGTGGTTTGGGTTTTTTTTGGGGTGGTTTTGGGGTTTGTTTTGGGGTGGTTTTGTGGTATTTTTGGGAGTGGTTTTGGGGTGGGTTTTTTTTGGTGGTTTTGAGATTTTGGGGGTTTTTTTAAAGTGGTTTTGGGCTTTTTTTTGGGGTGGTTTGGGGCTTTTTGGGGATATTTTTGGGGTTTCTTTCAGGGTGATTTTGGGGTGTTTTATGGGATGGCTTCAGGGGTTTTTTGGGTTTTTTTGGGTGATTTCAGGGGCATTTTTGGGGTGGTTTTGGGGTGGTTTATGGGGATTTTGGGATGACTTTGGGCTGTTTTTTGGGGTTTTTGGGGTTGTTTTTTGGATGGTTTTGGGATAATTTTGGGGTGTTTTTTGGAGATTTTCAGGGTGATTTCAGGGTTTTTTTGGGGTGGTTTATTGGTGGTTTTGAGCTGGTTTTGGGATTTATTTCAGGGTTGTTTTTTGGGTGATTTTGGGCTGGTTTGGGGGTTTTTTTGTGATTTCAGGGGTTTTTGGGGTGTTTTTGTGGTGGTTTGGAGGTTGTTTTTTGGGTGGTTTTGGGATAATTTTGGGGTGGTTTTGTGGTGATTTTGGGCTGGTTTTGGGCTGTTTTTTGGGTATTTTGGGCTGTTTTTTGGGGTGTTTTCTAGGTGGTTTTGGGGTTTATTTCAGGGTGGTTTTGGGGTGATTTTGGGCTATTTTTGGGCTGTTTTTTGGGTATTTTGGGCTGGTTTTGGGGGTGTTTTTTAGGTAATTTTGGGATTTATTTCAGGGTGGTTTTGGGCTGATTTTGGGCTGATTTGGGGTTGTTTTTGGGGTGTTTTTTGGGTATTTTGGGCTGTTTTTTGGGGTGTTTTTTAGGTGGTTTTGGGATTTATTTCAGGGTGGTTTTGGGATAATTTTGGGGTGGTTTTATGGTGATTCTGGGCTATTTTTTGGCTGGTTTTTGGGTATTTTGGGCTGGTTTTTGGGGTGTTTTCTAGGTGGTTTTGGGATTTATTTCAGGGTGGTTTTGGGGTGATTTTGGGCTGTTTTTGGGCTGTTTTTTGGGTATTTTGGGCTGTTTTTTGGGGTGTTTTTTAGGTGATTTTGGGATTTATTTCAGGGTGGTTTTGTGGTGATTTTGGGCTGTTTTTTGGGTATTTTGGGCTGTTTTTTGGGCTGTTTTTTAGGTGCTTTTGGGATTTATTTCAGGGTGGTTTTGGGGTGATTTTGGGCTGTTTTGGGGTTGTTTTTGGGGTGATTTTTGGGGCTCTAACCGCTCTCCCCCGTTGCCAGGTGGGCTCGGAGTGCACCACGGTTCTCTACAACTTCATGTGCAACAGCTCCTGCATGGGGGGCATGAACCGCCGGCCCATCCTCACCATCCTCACCCTGGAGGGGCCCGGGTGAGCCAAAAACCCGCAAAAAAACCCAAAAAAACACCCCAAAAATACCCCAAAACCCAGGGGCCATCACCCTCAAAATACGCGAGCTCTAACCCCAAAAATTTGGGGTGTTTTGCCCAAAAAAAAGGATTTTTTTGGTCAAAAATCTCAATTTTTTTAAGTTGTAAAATTTTGGTTTTTTGGTCTAAAAATGTGGGATCTGTCCCCAAAATAGGGGATTTGTCAGTCTGAAATTTGGGTTCTCTCACCCCAAAAATCTGAGAGCTTTTGTGCCAAAAAATGGGGGGGTTTTGCCCCATAAAATGGGGGTTTTGCCCTAAAATCTGGGGGGTTTTGCCCAAAAATCTGGTTGGGTTTTTTTTTTTTTTTTGCTTAAATTTAGGGCTTTTTCCCCAAAATTATGGAGGATTTTTTTCCCAAAAATCTGGGGTTTTTTTTCCCCGAAAAATTGGGGGTTTTCCCCAAAAATGTGGGAATTTCTGCCCTAAAATCCATTTATTCCGGCCATAAAATTTCAGGATCCTTTGGTAATATTTTGACGGGTTCCTAAATGGTTTTGGGGTGTCCCCGGATGGAGTTTTGGGTGTTTTTGGCTGATTTTGGGGTGTTTTTGGCCGATTTAGGGGTCAGATCCTGGGCCGGCGCTCTTTCGAGGTTCGGGTCTGCGCCCGATTTTTGGGTTTTTGGGGTTCCTGGGTGGTTCTGGGTGGGGATTTTGGGTTGCCCCAGGTTTTGGGGCGTCCCTGGATGAATTTTGGGGTGTTTTTGGCTGATTTTGGGGTGTTTTTGGCCGATTTAGGGGTCAGATCCTGGGCCGGCGCTGTTTCGAGGTCGGGTCTGCGCCCGATTTTGGGGTTTTTGGGGTTCCTGGGTGGTTCTGGGCGGGGTTTTTGGGGTGCCCCAGGTTTTTGGGTGTCCCGGAGCAGGTTTTGGGGTGTCCCTGGATGAATTTTGGGGTGTTTTTGGCCGATTTAGGGGTCAGATCCTGGGCCGGCGCTGTTTCGAGGTTCGGGTCTGCGCCTGCCCCGGCCGCGATCGGCGCCACGAGGAGGAGACGCAGCGCAAAGGGGGCGGGGCCGGGGGCGGGGCCAAGCGAGGTGAGGGCGGGGCCTAAATCGGGAAATGGGCGTGGCCAATCGAGGTGAGGGCGTGGCCTGAATGGGTGTGGCCAGGTGGGCGTGGCCTGAACCAGAATGGGTGTGGCTAAATAAGGTGAGGGTGGAGCTTAACCTTAGGGGGTGTGGCCTAAATATGGTAATTATATTGTGGGTGTGGTCTAGAATGGGGAAAGGGGTGTGGCTCTTCATGAGGGCGGGGCTTGAAGGAGGGTGTGGCCAGGTGGGCGTGGCTATGCAAAAAAATGAAGGGGAGGGGCCAATTTGGAGGGGTGTGGCTAAATAATTCCTTTGGGGCGGGGCTAAACTGGGCGTGGCTGATTTGGCAGAGGGGTTGGGCCTTAATGGGCGTGGCCAAACTGGGTGTGGCCTAAAAGGTGTGGCCTAATATGCTAATGAGAAGGCGGGGTGATGAATTGTGGGCGTGGCCTGCTCAGGGAGCCGCCGGTGATTTTGGGGGGTCTCGGGGACCCTTTTGGGGGTCTCGGGGCCCTTTTGGGGGTCCCTGACCCCCCCTGCCCCTCCCCCAGCCCTGCCCCCCCCGGCTGAGGCCCCCGAGAGCTCCAAGAAACGAGTCCAGGACCCCGACGAGGAAATCTTCTACCTGCCCGTGGGTCGGGGTCCCGGGGGGGATCTGGGGGGCCAAAAGGGAAATTTGGGGTCCCAAAAGAGAAATTTGGGGTCCCAGGAGGAAATTGGGGGTTCTAGGGGGAAATTTGGGGTCCCAAAAGAGAAATTTGGGATCCTAAAAGAGAAATTAGGGGTTCTAGGGGGGATTTTAGGGGTCCCAAGGGGGATTTTAGGAGTCCCAAAAGAGAAATTTGGGGTCCCAGAAGGGAGTTCAGGGGTCCCAGGGTGGCAATTTGGGGTCCCAAAAGAGAAATCTGGGCTTCTAGGGGGCATTTTAGGGGTCCCAAGGGGGAAATTTGGGATCCCGGGGGGAAATTTGGGGTCCCAGGGGGAAATTTGGGGTCCCAGGGGGCATTTTAGGGATCTCAAGGGGGAAATTTGGAGTCCCAGGTGACAATTTGGGGTCCCAAGGGGGAAATTTGGAGTCCCAGGTGATAATTTGGGGTCCCAAGGGGGAAATTTGGAGTCCCAAGGGGGAAATTTGGGGTCCCGGGGGGAAATTGGGGGTCCCAAAAGAGAAATTTGGGGTCCCAGGAGGAAATTGGGGGTCCTAGGGGGGATTTTAGGGGAGGGAGACAATTTGAGGTCCCAAGCGGGAAATTTGGGGTCCCAGGGGGAAATCTGGGGTCCCTGGGGGAATTTTAGGGGTCCCAAGAGGGAAATTTGGGGTCCCAAAAGATAAATTTGGGGTCCCAGGGGGAAATTGGGGGTCCCAAGGGGGAAATTTGGGGTCCCAAGGGGGAAATTTGGGGTCCCAAGGGGGAAATTTGGGGTTCTAGGGGGGGCTTTAATGGTCCAAAGAGGGAAATTTGGGGTCCCAAGGGGGATTTTAGGAGTCCCAAAAGAGAAATCTGGGGTCCCAAGGGGGAAATTTGGGATCCCAGAGGGGATTTCAGGGGTCCCAGGGCGGCAATTTGGGGTCCCAAAAGAGAAATTTGGGGGTCCCAGGGGGCATTTTAGGGGTCCCAAGGGGGAAATTTGGAGTCCCAGGTGACAATTTGGGGTCCCAAGGGGGAAATTTGGGGTCCTGGGGGGAAATTTGGGGTCCCAAAAGAGAAATTTGGGGTCCCACGAGGAAACTGGGGGTTCTAGGGGGGATTTTAGGGGTCCCAGGGAAACAATTTGAGGTCCCAAGGGGGAAATTTGGGGTCCCAGGGGGAAATCTGGGGTCCCTGGGGGGATTTTAGGGGTCCCAAGAGGGACATTTGGGGTCCCAAAAGAGAAATTTGGGGTCCCAAGAGGGAAATTTGGGGTCCCAAAAGAGAAATTTGGGGTCCCAGGGGGATTTTAGGGGTCCCAGAGTGACAATTTGGGGTCCATCTTCCCTATGACCCCAATTTTTGGGGGGTCTCTGGGGGGTGTCCATCCCTTTTGGGGATTCCCTATTTTTTGGGGGGGTCCCTGGGGGTCTCCATTTATTTTGTGGGGGGTCCCAGGGGGTTTCCATCCCCCCGGGGCTCCCCCTGACCCCGTTTTTGGGGGTTTTTGGGGTTCAGGTGCGGGGCCGGCAGCGCTTCGAGATGTTCCGGATGGTCAACGAGGCCCTGGAGGCCACATTTGGGGGGGGCCCGGCACCCCGAAAGTGAGACCCCCCCCGGGGGCTGGGGGGGCTGGGGTCATTTTGGGGGGTTTGGGGTCATTTGGGGTCACTTTGGGGATGTTTGGGGTCATTTTGGGGGGGTTTTGGGGGTTTTTGGGTCACTTTGGGGGGTGTTGGGGTCATTTTAGGGGTGTTTGGGGGGCTGGGAGGGATCTGGGGTCACTTTGGGGTAATTTTGGGGGATTTGGGGTCACTTTGGGGTAATTTTGTGGGATTTTGGGTCACTTTTTGGGGGGTAAGGGGGATTTGGGGGGTTTAGGGTCATTTTGGGGGATTTGGGGTCATTTTGGGGGCCTTTGGGTCATTTTGGGAAGGCTGGGAGGGGTCTGGGGTCATTTTGGGGGGGTTTGGGGGGGTCTCGGGGTCACTTTGCGGGGGGTTTGGGGTCAATTTGGGGTAATTTCGGGGGATTTGGGGTCATTTTGATGGATTTGGGGTATTTGGGGGATTGGGGGGGTTTGAGGGGGTTTGGGGGGGCTTGGGTTTACTTTTGGGGGGTTTGGAGTCAGTTTGGGAGGGTCTGGGGGTCCCTTTTTGGGTTTTTTGGGGGAAATTTGAGACTCCAGGATTTCGGGGTCACCCTGGGTGTCATTTTTGGGGTGTTTTGGGGGAAATTTGGGATTCTGGGATTTTGGGGTCACCCTGGGTGTCATTTTTGGGGTGTTTTGGGGGAAATTTGGGGTTCCGGGATTTTGGGGTCACCCTGGGTGTCATTTTTGGGTTTTTTTTGGGGGAAATTTGGGACTCTGGTATTTTGGGGGTCCCTTTTGGGTGGAATTCGGGCCTGTGGGATTTAGGGGCTCCTTTTTGGGAGGATTTTTGGGACTCGAGGATTTTGGGGGGGGGTCCCTGACTCGCCCCTCCCCCCCCAGGAGCAAGAGGCGCCGCCCGCGGGGGGAGGGGCGGGTGCCCCGTGGGAAGAAGCTGCTGCTCAAGGGGGAGTCAGGGGAGTCGGACTGACCACGCCCCCTCACCTGCCGGCCACGCCCCTCACCTGTTAGCCACGCCCCTTCCCGACCACACCCTCCCACCCCCACTTCCCATTGGCCCACCCGTCCCTTGTAGCCCCACCCACTTTCCCTGTGTAGCCCCGCCCACTCGGTGTTAGCCACGCCCACCCGTCAATCACTGCTGTAGCCCCGCCCTCACCTTTAGCCACGCCCCTTTATTCATTTTAATCACCTTGGCCACGCCCCCGTGATTTATGCCCCGCCCCATGAATGAGTTAAGCCACGCCCCCGCCCTGCATGACGTCATCCCTTGGCCACGCCCCCGCGCGTTTTTAAGGTTTTTTATACAATAAAGGAATTTTTTATAGCGCCCCTCCCCCACCCCAGCGTCCGGGGGGTACTGGGGGCACTGGGGGCCCAGTTTGGGGTGTCCCAGTTAGGGGGGAGTTCCCAGTTTGGGGTGTCCCAGTTTGGGGTGTCCCAGTTTGGGGTTTCCCAGTTTGGGGGGGCACTGGGGGCCCAGTTTGGGGTGTCCCAGTTTGGGGTGTCCCAGTTTGGGGTTCCCAGTTTGGGGGGAGTTCCCAGTTTGGGGTGTCCCAGTTTGGGGTGTCCCAGTTTGGGGTTCCCAGTTTGGGGGGAGTTCCCAGTTTGGGGTGACCCAGTTTGGGGGTTCCCAGTTTGGGGGTTCCCAGTTTGGGGTGACCCAGTTTGGGGTGTCCCAGTTTGGGGGGAGGTCCCAGTTTGGGGTGTCCCAGTTTGGGGGGAGTTCCCAGTTTGGGGGTTCCCAGTTTGGGGTGACCCAGTTTGGGGGGAGTTCCCAGTTTGGGGTGTCCCAGTTTGGGGTTTCCCAGTTTGGGGTGTCCCAGTTTGGGGTGTCCCAGTTTGGGGGGAGTTCCCAGTTTGGGGGGAGTTCCCAGTTTGGGGTGTCCCAGTTTGGGGGGAATTCCCAGTTTGGGGTGTCCCAGTTTGGGGGGAGTTCCCAGTTTGGGGGGAGTTCCCAGTTTGGGGTTTCCCAGTTTGGGGTGTCCCAGTTTGGGGGGTCCCAGTTTGGGGGTTCCCAGTTTGGGGGGAGTTCCCAGTTTGGGGTGTCCCAGTTTGGGGGGAGTTCCCAGTTTGGGGGGGCACTGGGGTCCCAGTTTGGGGTGTCCCAGTTTGGGGTAACTGGGAGCCCAGACTGGGATAACTGGGAATGAATTTGGGATCCCAGTTGGGGTAACTGGGAATGAACTTGGGATCCCAGTTTGGGGTAACTGGGAGGGAATTGGGGGTCCCAGTCTGGGGTAACTGGGAGCCCAAACTGGGGTAACTGGGAGGCAATCAAGGGGTCCCAGTTTGGGGTAACGGACGGAATTGGGGGTCCCAGTTTGGGGTAACTGGGAGGGAACTGGGATCCCAGTTTGGGCTCACTGGGATCCCGGTTTGGTAACTGGGAGGGAACTGGGATCCCAGTTTGGGCTCACTGGGGTCCCAGTTCGGGTAACTGAGATCCCAGTTTGGTAACTGGGAGGGAACTGGGATCCCAGTTTGGGCTCACTGGGATCCCAGTTTGGGCTCACTGGGATCCCAGTTTGGTAACTGGGAGGGAACTGGGATCCCAGTTTGGGCTCACTGGGATCCCAGTTTGGGCTCACTGGGATCCCAGTTTGGGCTCACTGGGATCCCAGTTTGGTAACTGGGAGTGAACTGGGATCCCAGTTTGGGCTCACTGGGGTCCCAGTTTGGTAACTGGGAGGGAACTGGGATCCCAGTTTGGGTAACTGGGATCCCAGTTGGTAACTGGGAGGGCGGCGCGGCTCTGACTGGTCCCAGTTGCGGTTCCGGACTGGGGGGGGAGGGGTTAAGGAGGGGGCGGGGCTCCCCTCCCCCCCTCCGGCTCCTTCTGGAAAGTTCCTCCGCCGCCCTTGGGGGGGGAGGGGCCAGAATTTGGGGGGGAGGGGCCGGAATTTTGGGGGGGGGGGTCCGGATAAAGGGGGGGGGGTCCCCAAAATTGGGGGCGGCCCCAAAATGGCCCCGATTGAGCCCAAAAAGGGCGCGGGGGGGGAGGGGAGGGGAGGGGGGAGGGGGGGCGGCACCATCTGGACGGGATTAGGGGGGGAGGGGAGGGGGGATTTGGGTCAGGAGGGGGAGGGGAGGGGGAATTAATTAAGGGCGGCGGTAATTAAGGGAGGGGTGATTAACGGGGGGGTTAATGAGGGGGGAGGTGTCATTTGGGGAGGGGGAAATTTAAATAAGAAATAAAAAAATTATTGGAGAAAAAGGAAATTTAGTCGGGGAAATTTGAGGTTTCGGGGGGTAATTAGGGGTTAATTAATTAGGAGGTGGTAATTTGAGGGGTTAATTAAGAGGGGGTTAATTAACGGGGAGGAATTAGTTCGGGGGGGTTGATTAAGAGGGGGTTAATGGGGGGTTAATTGGAGGGGTAATTCCGGGGGTCTGGGGGGTGTTAATTAACGAGGCGTTAATTGGAGGGGTTAATTGAGAGTGGTTAAGTGAGGAGGTTAATTGGGGGGCTATTTGGGATTATTAATTAAATTAATTGTTATTATTCCTTTAATTAGAACCATTTCTCTTAGGGGATATTAATGAGGGGTGTTAATTGGGGTCTCAGTGATCATTAATTAGTGACTAGAGGGGTCGATATTAGTTATTAATTGGTGTTGTAATCAGGGGTAGGCATTCATTAGAGGCCGTTAATTAGAATTTTATTAGGAGTAATAAATGGGGGGTGATTTGCGGCCTCCATTAAGGACTTTTAATTGGGAGTTAATTAAGAGTCATTGATTATGGTCAGGTGATTAGGCCGGTCTCTATTAGGGATTTATTAATTAAGCACAATGTTAATTGAGAAGTCACTTGGAGTATTAATCAGGAGCGTTAATTGAGGGTTTCTTTGTGGGCTATTAATTAATTAGAGGACTATTAATTGGCGATCTCTATTTGCTGTTAATTAGGGGTTGGTAAGAAGCGAAGCGTTTATTAAGGACTATTAATTAGGGGTGTTGTTAATTGTGAAGTGTTATGAATTGGGGGGGTCTTAATGGGGGTGTTGATTAGGAGTTGTTAATTGAGAGGGGTCTTAATTAGGGGGTTCATTAGGGAAGGAGATTTGGGGTGTTAAATGGGGGCTGTTAATTAGAAGGGTTAATTGGGGGGTGTTTGGGGGTTGTTAATTTGAGGGGATAATTGGGGGTGTTAATTTGGGGGGTGTTAATTGGGGGGTGTTAATTGGGGGGCTGATATTTGAGGGTTTAATTGAGGAGTGTTAATTAGGACGGTGTTAATTGGGGGGTGTTAATTAGGGGGTGTTAATTTGTGGGGTTGATTTTGGGGTGTTAATTGAGGGGCTAATTGGGGGCTGTTAATTTGCGTGGTTAATTGGGGGGTGTTAATTGGTTCATTGGGGGAGGGGCAGGGTTTCGGTGGCCCCGCCCCTCCCCGATGACGTCACGGTCTTGGCCCCGCCCCCTGTCCTGAATGGGGCGCCCCTGCCGGGGGGGGGAGGGGACCCCGTGTCCCGGCGGCGCTAATGAGCTCATTAAGGCTCATTAAGGGCCCAACCCCCCCGTGGCCTAATTAACACCCCCCGGGGGGGGGCGGGGCTGGTGGGAGGCGGAAAATCGGGAAAAAACGGCAAAAATCGGGAAAAAACGGCAAAAATCAACAGAAAACTGCAAAAATCAGCAAAAGTCATCAAAAAATCAACGGAAAACAGCAAAAATCAATAAAAATCAACAAAAAAACCCAGCAAAAATCAACAAAACCGAGCAAAAATCAACTAAAACCAGCAAAAAACAGCAAAAATCAGCAAAAAACAGCAAAAATCAACAGAAAACAGCAAAAACCAAAAGGAAACTGCAAAAAACAACAGGAAACTGCAAAAATCAACAGAAAACTGCAAAAATCATCTAAAAAGCAACAGAAAACAGCAAAAATCAACAAAAACCACCAAAAACAGCAATAAAACAGCAAAAATCATCAAAACCCAGCAAAAATCAACAGAAAAACACCAAAAAAGTCAACAGAAATCAGCACAAATCAACAGAGAAAATCAAAAATCAACAGAAAACATTAAAAAATCAACAAAAAACACCAAAAAATCAAATAAACAAAAACCCCAACAAAAATATAGCAAGACCGTAAAAAAACCCAGCAAAAAACAACAAAAATCGCCCCTAAAAATCAACAGAAATCAGCAAAAAGCGACAGAAACGAGCAGAAAGTCAAAACAGCAAAAAAAACAACAAAAAACAGCAAAAAAATCAACAACACCGAAAATCAACATGAAACACCAACAAAAACCCCCAAAAAACCAACAATCCCCAAAAAACGAAATGTAAACCCAAAAAATCATCAAATAAACCCAAAAAAATCCCAAAATTCACCTGGAGTGGCAGCCATCTTGCTGTGGCAGCGGCCATCTTGCTGTGGTGGCGGCCATCTTGCTGTGGTGGCGGCCATCTTGTTGTGCCGGCGGCCATCTTGCTGTGGCGGCGGCCATCTTGCTGTGGTGGCGGCCATCTTGCTGTGGCGGCGGCCATCTTGTGCCAGTGGCCATCTTGCTCCCGCTCGCACATCATGGCCGCCATCTTGTTTGCCGTGCCCTCAACCGCTGGCGGCCATCTTGGGCCCAAACCCCACACCCATGGCGGCCATCTTGGTCCTTATTCCCATACCCATGGTGGCCATCTTGGTCTTTATCCCTACACCCATGGGGGCCACCCTTGTCCTTATCCCACACCCACAGTGGCCATCTTGGTCCTTATCCCCTCATGCACAGCGGCCATCTTGGTCTTTATCCCCACATCTCTGTGGCCATCTTGGTCTTCATCCCTACACCCATGGCGGCCATCTTGGTCTTTATTCCCATACCCACAGCGGCCATCTTGGTCCTTGTCCCCTCATGCACAGCGGCCATCTTGGTCTTTATCCCCTCACCCATGGCGGCCATCTTGGTCTTTATCCCCACATCTCTGTGGCCATCTTGGTCTTCATCCCCTCACCCATGGCGGCCATCTTGATCTTTATCCCCTCATACACAGCGGCCATCTTGGTCCTTATCCCCTCACCCATGGCGGCCATCTTGGTCCTTATTCCCATACCCTTGGTGGCCATTTTGGTCTTTTTCCCCTCACCCACGGCAGCCATCTTGGTCTTCATCCCCTCACCCATGGCGGCCATCTTGGTCTTTATCCCCACATCTCTGTGGCCATCTTGGTCTTCATCCCCTCACGCACGGCAGCCATCTTGGTCCTTATCCCCTCACCCACAGTGGCCATCTTGGTCCTTATTCCCATACCCTTGGTGGCCATTTTGGTCTTTATCCCCTCACCCACGGCAGCCATCTTGTTCCTTACCCTCTCACCCATGGTGGCCATCTTGGTCTTCATCCCCTCACCCATGGCGGCCATCTTGGTCCTCACCCTCTCACCCACGGCGGCCATCTTGGTCCTTATCCCTACACCCATGGGAGCCACCCTTGTCCTTATCCCCACACCCACAGCGGCCATCTTGGTCCTTATCCCACACCCACAGTGGCCATCTTGGCAGGCAGCCCGGCAGCCATCTTGGCAGGCGGCCATCTTGCCCTCCCCCAATTTCAACAATCGACCTCCCAACCCCCCAAAAACCCCCTCCAACCCCCCAAACTCCCCCAAAACTCCCTGAAACCAACCCCGAACCGCCTCCACCGCCAATTCCGGCCACAAACCACGAACATTTGGGACACGAGGGAGGCGGGAGGGGACGAGCCAGGGCCCTACTGCACCGTTTAATAGATTTATCATATAAAAAATATCTATGTACATTTATTATCCTCGGATTAGGAGCATCCCGACGGGGGCGGGGCGGGGCATTAGACCCGAGCGGGGGCCGGCGGCGGCGGGGCAGGAGCCGGGGGGCTACGGGGGGCGCCGGGGCGGGTCACTCGCGGTTGATGCGGAGGCGGAAGGCGACGCGGCCGGCGAATTTGTCGCGCTCGTCGTCGGTGCGGAGCCCGGCGGCGTTGAGGCGGCATTCCACGTGGTGGTCCACGTTGGCCGTGGCGTTGGAGAACTGCACGGCCACCACCGGCTGCGTGTAGTTCACCTGCGGGGAAGTCCCGGGGTTTGGGGGGTTTTGGGGGGTTTTGGGGGGTTTGGGGGGCGGGAAGGGGGCAAATGGTCCCGGTTTTGGGGGGTGGGAGGAGCCCCAAAATCCCAAATCCCGGGGAGAGGTGTACAGGGGATCCCCAAAATCCCAAATCTCATAGAGAGGTGTACAGGGAATCCCCAAAATCCCAAATCTCAGGGAGAGGTGTACAGGGGATCCCCAAAGTCCAAAATCCCAGGGACAGTTGATCCCAAAATCCCAAATCCCAGGAATTCAGGTGTCCAGGGAATACCCAAAATCCCAAATCTCATGGAGAGGTGTCCAGGTGATCCCCAAAATCCCAAATCTCATGGAGAGGGGTACAGGGGATCCCCAGAATCCCAAATCCCAGGAATTCAGGTGTCCAGGTTATCCCCAAAATCCCAAATCTCATGGAAAGGGGTACAGGGGATCCCCAGAATCCCAAATCCCAGAAATTCAGGTGTCCAGGGAATACCCAAAATCCCAAATCCTGGGGAGAGGTGTACAGGGATCCCCAAAATCCCAAATCCCAGGGGTTCAGGTGTCCAGGGAATACCCACGCCCCTTGGGGAGATCCCAAACCTCCCCAAAATCCCCCCAAAACCTCTTGGGGAGATCCCAAACCTCCCAAAAAAGGTTTGGAGATCCCAAACCTCCCCAAAATCCCCCCAAAACCCTTTTAGGGAACCCCGGGTGCCCAGGAGCCCCCTCCCAGCGGGGTTTTGGGGTCTCCCCCACCCCCCCCAAGAGGGTTGCCGGGTTTTGGGGTCTCCCCATTCCTTCTTGAGGTGATCCCAAACCTCAAAAAAAAAACCCCAAAACCCTTTGGGGGGATCTCAAATCTCCAGGAAAAATCCCAAAACCCTTCGGAGGAACCCGAAACGTCTCCAAAATCCCCTCAAAACCCTTCTGGGGGACCCCCAAACCCTCTCAAAATCCCCCCAGAACCCCTTCGGGGAGACCCCAAACCTCCCAAAACCTCCTCAAAATCCCCCCAAAACCTCTTGGGGAGATCTCAAACCTCCCAAAAAGGGTTTGGAGACCCCAAATCTCTCCAAAATCCCCCCAAAACCCCTTTGGGGAGACCCCAAACCTCCCAAAACCTCCTCAAAATCCCCCCAAAACCCCTTGGGGAGACCCCAAACCTCCCAAAATCCCCCCAAAACCCTCTTGGGGGACCCCGGGTGCCCACGAGCCCCCTCCCAGCGGGGTTTTGGGGTCTCCCCCACCCCCCCCGAGGGGGTCCCGGGTTTTGGGGTGTGGGGTTTTTGGGGTGCGGTTTTTGGGGTGCGGGGTTTTGGGGTGCGGGTTTTTGGGGTGCGGGTTTTTGGGGTGCGGGTTTTTGGGGTGTGGGGTTTTTGGGGTGTGGGGTTTTTGGGGTGTGGGTTTTTGGGGTGTGGGGTTTTTGGGGTGCAGGTTTTTGGGGTGCGGGGGTTTTTGGGGTGTGGGGTTTTTGGGGTGCGGGGTTTTTGGGGTGTGGGTTTTTGGGGTGCGGGTTTTTGGGGTGTGGGGTTTTTGGGGTCCCGGTTTTTGGGGTGCGGGTTTTTGGGGTGTGGGGTTTTTGGGGTGCGGGTTTTTGGGGTGTGGGGTTTTTGGGGTGCGGGGTTTTTGGGGTGTGGGGTTTTGGGGTGCGGGTTTTTGGGGTGTGGGGTTTTTGGGGTGCGGGTTTTTGGGGTGTGGGTTTTTGGGGTGTGGGGTTTTTGGGGTGCGGGGTTTTTGGGGTGCGGGTTTTTGGGGTCCCGGGTTTTTGGGTGCGGGTTTTTGGGGTGCGGGTTTTTGGGGTGTGGGGTTTTTGGGGTGTGGGGTTTTTGGGGTGTGGGGTTTTTGGGGTGTGGGGGTTTTTGGGGTCCCGGTTTTTGGGGTGTGGGGTTTTTGGGGTGCGGGTTTTTGGGGTGCGGGTTTTTGGGGTGTGGGTTTTTTGGGGTGCGGGTTTTTGGGGTGCGGGGTTTTTGGGGTGTGGGGTTTTTGGGGTGTGGGTTTTTGGGGTGCCGGTTTTTGGGGTCCCGGGTTTTTGGGGTGCGGGGTTTTTGGGGTGTGGGGTTTTTGGGGTGCGGGTTTTGGGGTGCGGGTTTTTGGGGTGTGGGGTTTTTGGGGTGTGGGGGTTTTTGGGGTGTGGGGTTTTTGGGGTGTGGGGTTTTTGGGGTGTGGGGGTTTTTGGGGTGTGGGGTTTTTGGGGTGTGGGGTTTTTGGGGTGTGGGGTTTTTGGGGTGCGGGGGTTTTTGGGGTCCCGGTTTTTGGGGTGCCGGTTTTTGGGGTGTGGGGTTTTTGGGGTGCCGGTTTTTGGGGTGCGGGTTTTTGGGGTCCCGGGTTTTGGGGTGCGGGTTTTTGGGGTGTGGGTTTTTGGGGTGCGGGTTTTTGGGGTGTGGGGTTTTTGGGGTGTGGGGGTTTTTGGGGTGCCGGTTTTTGGGGTGCGGTTTTTGGGGTGCGGAGTTTTTGGGGTGCGGGTTTTTGGGGTGCGGGTTTTTGGGGTGTGGGGGTTTTTGGGGTGTGGGGTTTTTGGGGTGCGGGTTTTTGGGGTGTGGGGTTTTTGGGGTGTGGGTTTTTGGGGTGCGGGTTTTTGGGGTGTGGGGTTTTGGGGTGCGGGGTTTTTGGGGTGCCGGTTTTTGGGGTGTGGGTTTTTGGGGTGTGGGGGTTTTTGGGGTGTGGGGTTTTTGGGGTGTGGGGTTTTTGGGGTGTGGGGTTTTTGGGGTGTGGGGGTTTTTGGGGTGCGGGGTTTTTGGGGTGTGGGGTTTTTGGGGTGCCGGTTTTTGGGGTGTGGGGTTTTTGGGGTGTGGGTTTTTGGGGTGTGGGGTTTTTGGGGTGTGGGTTTTTGGGGTGCGGGTTTTTGGGGTGCGGGGCTCACGTGGACTCTCTTGCCGTAGTAGGGGAAGTACATGAGGTCGATGGTGCCGTTGGGGGGGAAGAGATTCAGGGGTCCCAGCAGGGCCGCGTCCTCCTCGTGCTGGGGGGACACGTGGGGGTCCCCAAATGTCCCCTGAACCCCCAAAATCCACCCCCCAAAAATCCCCCGCTCCGATATCCCCCCCAGACCCCGTAAAGGGCTCCAAAAGGAGCCCCCGGAGACCAAAAATGAGCCCAAAAAATGATACCAAAAATGATCCCAAAAAATGATCCCAAAAAATGATCCCAAAAATGATCCCAAAAATGATCCCAAGAAATTATCCCAAAAAGGATCCCAAAAATGATCCCAAAAAATGATCCCAAAAAATTATCCCAAAAAATGATCCCAAAAATGATCCCAAAAAATGATCCCAAAAATGATCCCAAAAATTATCCCAAAAATTATCTCAAAAAATGATCTCAAAAAATTATCCTAAAAATGATCTCAAAAAATGATCCCAAAAAATGATCCCAAATGTGATCCCAAAAATGATCCCAAAAAATGATCCCCAAAATGATACCAAAAATGATACCAAAAAGGATCCCAAAATTGATCCCAAAAATGATCTCAAAAAATGATCCCAAAAAATGATCCCAAAAATGATCCCAAAAATGATCCCAAAAATGATCCCCAAAATGATCCAAAAATGATCTCAAAAATGATCTCAAAAATTGTCCCAAAAAAGATCCCAAAAAAATTATCCAAAAAAATTATTCCGAAAATGATCCCAAAAATTATCCCAAAAATGATCCCAAAAAATGATCCCAAAAATGATCCCAAAAATGATCTCAAAAAATGATCCCAAAAATGATCCCAAAAAATGATCCTAAAAAATGATCCCAAAAATGATCTCAAAAAATGATCTCAAAAAATTATCCCAAAAATGATCCCAAAAAATGATCCCAAAAAATGATCTCAAAAAATGATCCCAAAAATTATCTCAAAAAATTATCCCAAAAATGATCCCAAAAATTATACCAAAAAAAGATCCCAAAAAAGATCCCAAAAATGATCCCAAAAATGATCCCAAAAATGATCCCAAAAATTATCCCAAAAAATGATCCCAAAAATTATCTCCAAAAATGATCCCAAAAAATGATCCCAAAAAATGATCCCAAAAATTATCTCAAAAATGATCCCAAAAAATTATCCCAGAAATGATCCCAAAAAATTATCCCAAAAATTATCCCAAAAATCCTCCCTGACCCCACCCCCTCAAAACCCACCTGGGACCCCCCAGAGTGACCCCAAAATACCCCCAGGAACCCCAAAATAACCCCAGGAACCCCCAAAAATACCCCCAGGATCCCCCCTAAATATTCCCGGGACCCCCAAATATTCCCAGGACCCCCCCAAAATACCCCCAGGACCCCCCAAAATCTCCCCAGTCCATCCCAGTCTGTCCCAGTCCATCCCAGTTTGTCCCAGTTCGTCCCAGTTTGTCCCAGTTCATCCCAGTTTGCCCCAGTTTGCCCCAGTTTGCCCCAGTTTGTCCCAGTTTGTCCCAGTTTGTCCCAGTGCCCTTACGGTGGTGGCCGAGTGTCCCTGGGCCCCGCAGGCAGCGAGAGAGAGACGGTGACAGGGACATGGGGACATTTGGGGACATTTGGGGACATTTGGGGACATTTGGGGACATTGGGGACATTTGGGGACATTTGGGGACATTGGGGACATTGGGGACATTGGGGACATTTGGGGACATTTGGGGACATTGGGGACATTTGGGGGATTGGAGACACTGGGGACACCAGGGGGACACTGGGGACACCAGGGGGACATTTGGGGACATTTGGGGACATTTGGGGACACTGGGGACATCAGAGACACTGAGGGGTTGGGGACAGTAAGGGGACATTGGGGGGACATTGGGGATATTGGGGACAATGAGGGGACGTTGGGGACATTTTTGGGGACATCCCACTGGGACATTTGGGGACATTGGGGACATTTGGGGACATTGGGGATTTTGGGGACATTGGGGACATTTGGGGGATTGGAGACACTGGGGACACCAGGGGGACACTGGGGGACGTTGGGGACATTTGGGGACATTTGGGGACATTTGGGGGACACCAGGGGGACACTGGGGGACGTTGGGGACATTTGGGGACATGGCGGGACAATGAAAGGGACATCATGGGGACATTTGGGGACACCAGGGAGGACATCGGGGACAGTGAGGGGACATTGGGGGATATTGGGGACATTTGGGGACATTGGGGGGACATTGAGGACATCGAGGACATTTGGGGACATTTGGGGACATTTGGGGACCTGGAAGCTCTGGGGACACCCCGCAGGATTTGGGGTGAAAGCAGCAAATTTTGGGGTTGGGGAAAACAAACAAACAAACAAACAAACAAAAAGCAAATTCGGGGCTGATTTTGGGACTCCCAGCGGGATTTTGGGGTGAATCCAGCAGATTTTGGGACTCCCAGCGGGATTTTGGGGTGAATTCAGCGGATTTTTGGGTTTCCTAGAGGGATTTTGGGGTGAATCCAGCAGGTTTTGGGGTTCCTGGAGGGATTTTGGGATGAAACTCCCAAATTTTTGGAGTTCTAAAGGGATTTTGGGGTGATTTAAGCAGATTTTGGGGCTCCTAGAGGAATTTTGGGGAGAACTAAGCAGATTTTGGGGTTCCTAGAAGGATTTTGGGGTGAAACTCTGGGATTTTGGGATTCCTAGAGGGACTTTGGGGTGAATTCATTGGATTTTGGTGTTCCTAGAGGAATTTGGGGGGGAATTTAGCAGATTTTGGGATTCCTAGAGGGATTTTGGGATTCCTAGAGGGATTTTGGGGTTTCTAGAAGGATTCTGGGGTAAATTCAGCAGATTTTGGGGTTTCTAGAAGGATTCTGGGATTCCTAGAGGAATTTTGGGGTGAATCCAGCAGATTTTGGGGTTCCTAGAGGAATTTTGGGGTGAATCCAGCAGATTTTGGGGTTCCTAGAGGGATTTTGGGGTTCCTAGAAGGATTTTGGGGTGAATCCAGCAGATTTCGGGACCTCCCCCCTTACCAGGTCACCCTTGGTCCGGGGCCGCTGGGCAGAGACAAGAGACAGTGAGGGGACAATGGGGACAATGGGGACATTTGGGGACATTTGGGGACATTGAGGGGATTTGGGACATTTTGGGACATTTGGGGACATTGGGGACAGTGAGGAAACATTTGGGACATTGAGGGGACATTGGGGACATCAGGGAGACCTTGGGGACAATGGGGACAATGGAGACATTTGGGGACATTTGAGGACATTTGGGGACATTTGGGGACATTGATGGGACTTTGGGGACATTGGGGACATTTTGGGACATTTTTGGGGCAATTTTGGGGACACCACAAGGGGACACTGAGGGGGGACACTTGGGGACATTGAAGAGACATTTGGGGACACCGGAGGTGACACAAGAGAGACCCTGAAGGTGACACCTGGGGACACTTGGGGACAATCCAGGTGACACTGGGGGACACTGGGGGGGGGGGTTGGGGACACCGGGGGGGGTTTGGTGACACTCGGGGGGGTTGGGGACATGGAGGGGACAGCGACGTCACCTTGGCGGCGCAGACGATGTTGATGCTCTTGTTCTTCCCCGGGAAGAAGTTGATGACCTGCGGGACCAGTACGGACCAGTAAAAACCAGTACGGACCAGTAAAAACCAGTATGGACCAGTATGGACCAGTATAAACCAGTATGGACCAGTATAAACCAGTATGGACCAGTATGAACCAGTATGGACCAGAATAAACCAGAATGGACCAGTATAAACCAGTATGGACCAGTATAGACCAGTATAAAGTGATATAGACCAATATGAACCATTAGGGACCGTTACAGACCTGTATGGCCCAGTATGAACCAGTATAAACCAGTAAGGACCAGTAAGGACCAGAAGACCATCCCAGCTGCTCTTGGTCCCTCCCAGTCCCTCCCAGTCCATCCCAGTTCCCTCCCAGTCCATCCCAGTTCCCTCCCAGTCCATCCCAGTTCCCTCCCAGTCCATCCCAGTCCCTCCCAGTCCATCCCAGTCCCTCCCAGTCCATCCCAGTCCCTCCCAGTCCATCCCAGTTCCCTCCCAGTCCATCCCAGTCCCTCCCAGTCCCCCCCAGTCCCTCCCAGTCCCTCCCAGTGTCCCCCAGTCCATCCCAGTCCCTCCCAGTCCATCCCAATTCCCTCCCAGTCCCTCCCAGTCCATCCCAGTTCCCTCCCAGTCCCTCCCAGTCCATCCCAGTCCCTCCCAGTCCATCCCAATTCCCTCCCAGTCCCTCCCAGTCCATCCCAGTTCCCTCCCAGTCCCTCCCAGTCCATCCCAGTCCCTCCCAGTTGACCTCAGTCCCATTAACCCCAACAAAACAACACCCACAACTGCTCTCCCAGCACTCCCAGTATAACCCAGTCCCTCCCAGTATAACCCAGTCCATCCCAATTCCCTCCCAGTCCCTCCCAGTCCATCCCAATTCCCTCCCAGTCCATCCCAGTTCCCTCCCAGTCCATCCCAGTTCCCTCCCAGTCCACCCCAATCCCATTAACCCCAACAAAACCACGCCCACAACTGCTCTCCCAGCACTCCCAGTATAACCCAGTCCATCCCAGTTCCCTCCCAGTCCATCCCAGTTCCCTCCCAGTCCATCCCAATTCCCTCCCAGTCCCTCCCAGTCCATTCCAGTTCCCTCCCAATCCCATTAACCCAAACAAAACCACACCACAACTGCTCTCCCAGTCCCTCCCAGTACAACCCAGTCCCTCCCAGTATAACCCAGCTCACCCGGTTGACCTTGACCAGCACGCAGGGCCGGCCGCTGCCGTAGCCGTAGTCGCCGTGGGGGCCGAGGCCGGCGCAGGGCCCCAGGCGGGAGCGCTCGAAGCGACAGGCGCGCTTGGGGTAGTTGGGCACCGCGTCGTCCGGCTGTTCATTGTAGCGCCCGGCCGGGCAGGCGGCGTTGCGGGCGGCCTGGACGCTGTCGTTGTACGCTGGGGGGCGTCCCAGTATGGGTTGGGTTGTCCCAGTATGGGTTGGGTCATCCCAGTATGAGTTATGGTCATCCCAGTATGGGTTATGGTCATTCCAGTATGGGTTATGGTCATCCCAGTATGGGTTAGACTCATCACAGTATGGGTTGGGTCATCCCACTATGGGTTATGGTCATCCCAGTATGGGTTGGGTCATCCCAGTATGGGTTGGGTCATCCCAGTATGAGTTAGGGTCATCCCAGTATGAGTTAGGGTCATCCCAGTATGAGTTATGGTCATCCCAGTATGAGTTGGGTCATCCCAGTATGGGTTATGGTCATCCCAGTATGGGTTATGGTCATCCCAGTATGGGTTATGGTCATCCCAGTATGGGTTATGGTCATCCCAGTATGGGTTATGGTCATCCCAGTATGGGTTATGGGTCATCCCAGTATGGGTTATGGTCATACCAGTATGGGTTGGGTCATCCCAGTATGAGTTATGGCCATCCCAGTACAGGTTACGGTCATCCCAGTATGGGTTATGGTCATTCCAGTATGGGTTATGGTCATCCCAGTATGGGTTATGGTCATACCAGTATGGGTTATGGTCATCCCAGTATGGGTTATGGTCATCCCAGTTTGGGTTATGGTCATACCAGTATGGGTTGGGTCATCCCAGTATGGGTTGGGTCATACCAGTATGGGTTGGGTCATCCCAGTATGGGTTATGGTCATCCCAGTATGGGTTATGGTCATCCCAGTTTGGGTTATGGTCATCCCGGTATGGGTTATGGTCATCCCAGTATGGGTTAGACTCATCCCAGTATGGGTTATGGTCATCCCAGTATGGGTTATGGTCATCCCAGTATGGGTTGGGTCATCCCAGTATGGGTTATGGTCATCCCAGTATGGGTTATGGTCATCCCAGTATGGGTTATGGTCATCCCAGTATGGGTTATGGTCATCCCAGTATGAGTTATGGTCATCCCAGTGTGGGTTATGGTCATCCCAGTATGGGTTGGGTCATCCCAGTATGGGTTATGGTCATCCCAGTATGGGTTATTGTCATCCCAGTATGGGTTATGGTCATCCCAGTATGGGTTATTGTCATCCCAGTATGGGTTATGGTCATCCCAGTATGGGTTATGGTCATTCCAGTATGGGTTGGGTAGGGGTTGGGTCATCCCAGTATGAGTTATGGTCATTCCAGTATGAGTTGGGTCATCCCAGTATGAGTTATGGTCATTCCAGTATGGGTTATGGTCATCCCAGTATGGGTTATGGTCATACGAGTATGGGTTAGGTAATCCCAGTATGAGTTATGGTCATACCAGTATGGATTGGGTCATCCCAGTATGGGTTGGGGTCATTCCACTATGGGTTAAGGTCATCCCAGTATGGGTTAGGTCATCCGAGTATGAGTTATGGACATCCCAGTATGAGTTATGGCCATCCCAGTATGGGTTATGGTCATCCCAGTATGGGTTATGGTCATCCCAGTGTGGGTTATGGTCATCCCAGTATCAGTTATGGTCATCCCAGTATGGGTTATGGTCATCCCAGTATGGGTTATGGCCTTCCCAGTATGGGTTATGGTCATCCCAGTATGGGTTATGGCCTTCCCAGTATGGGTTATGGTCATCCCAGTATGGGTTATGGTCATCCCAGTATGGGTTATGGCCATCCCAGTATGGGTTATGGTCATCCCAGTATGGGTTGGGTCATCCCAGTATGGGTTATGGTCATCCCAGTATGAGTTATGGCCATCCCAGTATGGGTTGGGTCATCCCAGTATGGGTTATGGTCATCCCAGTATGGGTTATGGTCATCCCAGTATGGGTTGGGTCATCCCAGTATGGGTTATGGTCATCCCAGTATGGGTTGGGTCATCCCAGTATGAGTTGGGTCATCCCAGTATGGGTTGGGTCATCCCAGTATGAGTTGGGTCATCCCAGTATGGGTTGGGTCATCCCAGTATGGGTTATGGTCATCCCAGTATGGCTTGGGTCATCCCAGTATGGGTTGGGTCATCCCAGTATGGGTTGGGTCATCCCAGTATGGGTTATGGTCATCCCAGTATGGGTTATGGTCATTCCAGTATGGGTTGGGTCATCCCAGTATGGGTTATGGTCATACCAGTATGGGTTATGGTCATCCCAGTATGGGTTTGTTCCCTCCCAGTCCCTCCCAGTTCCCTCCCAGTTCCCTCCCAGTCCCCCCCAGTCCCTCCCAGTCCCTCCCAGTATAACCCAGTTCCCTCCCAGTCCCTCCCAGTCCCTCCCAGTCCCTCCCAGTTTCCCCCCAGTCCATCCCAGTCCCTCCCAGTCCCTCCCAGTCCCTCCCAGTCCCTCCCAGTTCCCTCCCAGTCCGTCCCAGTCCCTCCCAGTTCCCTCCCAGTTCCCTCCCAGTCCCTCCCAGTTCCCTCCCAGTCCCTCCCAGTCCCTCCCAGTCCCTCCCAGTCCCTCCCAGTTCCCCCCCAGTCCCTCCCAGTTCCCCCCCAGTCCCTCCCAGTTCCCCCCCAGTCCCTCCCAGTTCCCTCCCAGTTCCCTCCCAGTCCCTCCCAGTCCCTCCCAGTTCCCTCCCAGTCCCTCCCAGTTCCCTCCCAGTGCCCCCCAGTTCCCCCCAGTCCCCCCCAGTCCCCCCCAGTCTGTCCCAGTTTGCCCAGTTCACTCACGCTCCAGGAACTGGTGCAGGGCCCTCACGTGCTGCTCCCAGGTGTGGCTCTGGGTGACGTTGAAGGTGACATCGAGACCCTCAGCACAGGGACGGATCATCAGCCCTGGGACACGGGACGGTCAGGGGACAGCGGGGACAGCGGGGGGATTGGGGGACATTGGGGACATTGGGGCATGAGGGACATTGGGGACATTGGGGGGATTGGGGGGATTGGGGACATTGGGGACATTGGGGACACGGGGACGGTCAGGGGACATTTGGGGGTCATTGGGGACATTTGGGGGACATTGAGGACATTTGGGGTTGGGGACACTGGGGACACTGGGACACAGGGGACATTGGGGACACTGGAGACATTGGTGACATATTGGGGACATTGAGGGGACAGCAGGGACATCAAGGGGACATGGGGGACATTGGGGGTTGGGGACATTGGGGACATTTGGGGGGATTTGGGACATTGGGGACATTGAGGTGACATTGGGGACATCTGAGGGTCATTGGGGACATTTGGGGGAATTTGGGACGTTTGGGGGTTGGGGACATTAGGGACAGTGAAGGGACATGGGGGACACTGGGGGACATTGGGGACATCGGGGACATTGGGGAGTTGTGGACATTGGGGGGTTGGGGACGTTGGGGGGACATTGGGGACATTGGGGGAGGTGCCACGGGGAGGTCACCAGGGGGTCACCAGGGGGTCACAGAAGGACACGAGGGGGGGAGGGGGAGGGGAGACACACGGGGGGGGTCCCAAATCCCCCCCAAAGCCTTCCCTGCCCCCACCCCAAATCCCGACCCCAAATCCCGACCCCAGACCCCAAATCCCGACCCCAAACCTCCCCAGACCCCAAATCCCGCCCCCAACCCCCCCGGGGGTCTCACCGGGGGTCAGCAGCCGATCCTGGTCCCTCAATCCAGGACCCTCATCCAAGACCCCAAATCCCCCCCAGACCCCAAACCCCGACCCCAAATCCAGACCCCAAATCCCCCCCAGACCCCAAATCCCAACCCCAAACCCCCCCAGACCCCAAATCCAGACCCCAGACCCCAAAACCCCCCCAGACCCCAAATCCCGACCCCAAACCCCAAACCCCGACCCCAAATCCCGACCCCAGACCCCAAATCCCGACCCCAAACCCCCCCAGACCCCAAATCCCGACCCCAAACCCCCCCGGGGGTCTCACCAGGGGTCAGCAGCCGATCCTGGTCCCTCAATCCAGGACCCTCATCCAAGACCCCAAATCCCCCCCAGACCCCAAACCCCGACCCCAAATCCAGACCCCAAATCCCCCCCAGACCCCAAATCCCAACCCCAAACCCCCCCAGACCCCAAATCCAGACCCCAGACCCCAAATCCTGACCCCAAATCCCGGACCCCAAACCTCCCCAGACCCCAAACCCCCCCAGACCCCAAATCCGGACCCCAAACCCCAAACCCCGACCCCAAATCCCCCCCAGACCCCAAACCCCAAATCCCGACCCCAAATCCCGACCCCAAATCCCGCCCCAACCCCCCCGGGGGTCTCACCGGGGGTCAGCAGCCGGTCCTGGTCCCTCAATCCAGGACCTTCATCCAAGACCCCAAATCCCCCCCAGACCCCAAATCCAGACCCCAAATCCTCCCCAAACCCCAAATCCCAACCCCAAATCCAGACCCCAAATCCCGATCCCAAACCCCCCCAGCCCCCAAATCCCGACCCCAAATCCAGACCCCAAACCCCCCCAGACCCCAAACCCCGACCCCAAACCCCCCGGGGGTCTCACCGGGGGTCAGCAGCCGGTCCTGGTCCCTCAATCCAGGACCTTCATCCAAGACCCCAAACCCCGACCCCAAACCCTGACCCCAAACCCTGACCCCAAACCCCCCCAGCCCCCAAATCCCAACCCCAAACCCCCCCAGACCCCAAATCCCGGACCCCAAATCCCCCCCAGACCCAAATCCTGACCCCAAACCCCAAATCCCGACCCCAAACCCCCCCCAGACCCCAAATCCCGACCCCAAACCCCAAATCCCGACCCCAAACCCCAAACCCCGACCCCAAACCCCCCGGGGGTCTCACCGGGGGTCAGCAGCCGGTCCTGGTCCCTCAATCCAGGACCCTCATCCAAGACCCCAAATCCAGACCCCAAATCCAGACCCCAGCCCCCAAACCCCGACCCCAAACCCCCCCCAGACCCCAAATCCAGACCCCAAACCCCCCCCAGACCCCAAATCCAGACCCCAAATCCCCTCAGTCCCCAATCCCGACCCCAAATCCCCCCAGACCCCAAACCCAGACCCCAAATCCAAGACCCCAAATCCCCGACCCCAAACCCCGACCCCAAATCCCAACCCCAAACCCCCCCAGACCCCAAATCCCGACCCCAAATCCCGACCCCAAACCCCCCCAGACCCCAAATCCCCGACCCCAAACCCCCCCAGACCCCAAATCCCAACCCCAAATCCCGACCCCAAAACCCCCCCAGACCCCAAACCCCGACCCCAAATCCCGACCCCAAATCCCCCCCAAACCCCAAACCCAGACCCCAAACCCCGACCCCAAACCCCAAATCCCGCCCCCAAACCCCAAATCCCCCCCGGGGGTCTCACCGGGGGTCAGCAGCCGGTCCTGGTCCCTCAATCCAGGACCCTCATTCAAGACCCCAAATCCCCCCAGACCCCAAATCCCGACCCCAAACCCCAAATCCCCCCCAGACCCCAAATCCCCCCCAAACCCCAAATCCCGACCCCAAACCCCCCGGGGGTCTCACCGGGGGTCAGCAGCCGGTCCTGGTACTTGGGCACGTGGGGGTCGACGCTCTGCAGCATCACCCACATGGTGAGGGCGAAGAGCCCGGCCAGGAACCCGTAAAACACCAGGTAGAACAGCAGGATCAGCCCTGGGGGGGAAATTTGGGGGGTCAGGGACCCCAAAAATGAAACCCCCATAAGGAAAAACCCCCCTAATATCAAAAACCCCCAAAATCCCACCCAAAATGGGGGAAAAACCCCAAAATTGGTGTAAATTTGGGGTAAAACACCAAGTAGAACAGCAGGATCAGCCCTGGGGGGGGAATTTGGGGGGTCAGGGACCCCAAAAATGAAATCCCCATAAGGAAAACCCCCCCTGGGGACGGAAATCCCAAAAAATCCCAACCAAAATGGGGGAAAAAAACCCAAAAATCCCAAAGAAATGTGTAGGAAATCCCAAAATTGGCGTAAATTTGGGGTAAAACACCAGGTAGAACAGCAGGATCAGCCCTGGGGGGGGGAATTTGGGGGATCAGGGACCCCAAAAATGAACCCAGTGTGAGGAAAAACCCCCCTGGGGGCGGAAACCCCAAAAAATCCCAACCGAAATGGGGGAAAAAAACCAAAAATCACATCAAAAATTGGTGAAAAACCACCAAAATTCCACCATAAAAGGATGAAAAATCCCTAAAATTTGGGATAAATCGCAATATAAATCCATTTAGAAGAGCAGGATCAGCCCTGGGGGGGAATTTGGGGGGTCAGGGACCCCAAAAATGAAACCCCCGTGAGGAAAAACCCCCCTGGGGGTGAAAACCCCAAAAAATCCCACCCAAAATGGGGAAAAAACCCCAAAATTGGTGTAAATTTGGGGTAAAACACCAGGTAGAACAGCAGGATCAGCCCTGGGGGGGGGAATTTGGGGGGTCAGGGACCCCAAAAATGAACCCCCCATGAGGAAAAACCCCCCTAATGTCAAAAACCCCCAAAATCCCACCCAAAATGGGGGAAAAACCCCAAAAATCCCAAAGAAAAAGTGTGGGAAATCCCAAAATTGGTGTAAATTTGGGGTAAGACACCAGGTAGAACAGCAGGATCAGCCCTGGGGAGGGAATTTGGGGGGTCAGGGACCCCAAAAATGAAACCCCCATAAGGAAAACCCCCCTGGGGGTAGAAACCCCAAAAAATCCCACCCAAAATAGGGAAAAAACCCAAAAATCCCAAAGAAAAAGTGCGGGAAATCCCAAATTTGGGGTAAATTTGGGGTAAAACACCAGGTAGAACAGCAGGATCAGCCCTGGGGGGGAATTTTGGGGGGTCGGGGACCCCAAAAATGAAACCCCCATAAGGAAAAACCCCCCTAATATCAAAACCCCCCAAAATCCCAACCAAAATGGGGGAAAAACCCCAAAATTTGGTGTAAATTTGGGGTAAAACACCAGGTAGAACAGCAGGATCAGCCCTGGGGGGAATTTGGGGGGTCAGGGACCCCAAAAATGAAACCCCCCATGAGGAAAAACCCCTCTAATATCAAAAACCCCCAAAATCCCAACCAAAATAGGGGAAAAACCCCAAAAATCCCAAAGAAATGTGTAGGAAATCCCAAAATTGGTGTAAATTTGGGGTAAAACACCAGGTAGAACAGCAGGATCAGCCCTGGGGGGGAATTTGGGGGGTCAGGGACCCCAAAAATGAACCCACACTGAGGAAAAACCCCCCTAATATCAAAAACCCCCAAAATCCCACCCAAAATGGGGGAAAAAACCCCAAAAATCTCAAAGAAAAAGTGCAGGAAATCCCAAATTTGGTGTAAATTTGGGGTAAAACACCAGGTAGAACAGCAGGATCAGCCCTGGGGGGGGAATTTGGGGGGTCGGGGACCCCAAAAATGAAACCCCCATGAGGAAAAACCCCCCTGGGGGTGAAAACCCCAAAAAATCCCACCCAAAATGGGGGAAAAACCCCAAAATTGGTGTAAATTTGGGGTAAAACACCAGGTAGAACAGCAGGATCAGCCCTGGGGGGGAAATTTGGGGGGTCAGGGACCCCAAAAATGAAATCCCCATAAGGAAAAACCCCCCTAATATCAAAAACCCCCAAAATCCCAACCAAAATGGGGGAAAACCCCCAAAATTCCACCATAAAAGGATGAAAAATCCCTAAAATTTGGGATAAATCGCAATATAAATCCATTTAGAAGAGCAGGATCAGACCTGGGGGGAATTTGGGGGTTGGACCCCAAAAATTTCCCCAATGGCATCAAATCCCCCAAAAATGTCCCCAAAATCCTGCCCTGGACACCCCAAATATCCCCAAAATACCCGAAATAACCCCCAAACCCGCCCCAATGACATCAAAAATCCCCCAAAATGTGCCCCAAAAATCCCAAATATCCACCCCAAAGTGATCAAAGGGCATCAAACCCCCCAAAAGCTGCCCTGGAACCCCAAAATTGCCCCAAAACTTCCCTTAACCCTTCAGATGTTGCCCCAAATCTTTGAAAAACCCCAAAAATTTCCCCCGTTGGTGCCAAATATGCCCCAAAACCTGCCCTGAATACCCCAAATATCCCCAAAAAATGGCTCTGAACACCAAAATTCTCATTAATTTACCCCACAGAAGTTAAATACCCCAAAAACTGCCCCAAATACCCCCCAAACTGCCCCAATCCCGTAAAAAAACCCCAAAACTGCTCTGAACCCTCAAATTCTCATGGATTTACCCCATTAACATCAAAAACACCCAAAATTGCACCAAATACCCCCAAAATTGCCCCAAATACCCCCAAAACTGCCCCAATCCCATAAAAAAACCAAAAAACTGCCCCAAACACCTCAAATCTTAATTTATTCACCTCATAAATGTCAAATACCCCCAAAACTGCCCCAATCCCATTGAAAAAACCCAAAAAAATTGCCCCGAACTCCTCAAATCTTAATTAATTCACCCCATAAAGGTCAAATCTCCCCCAAAATTGCCTCAAACAACCCCAAAAAATGCACTGAAACCCCCAAATTCCCATTAATTTACCCCATAATTTTCAAATACCCCCAAAATTACCTCAAACACTCCCAAAAAATGCCCTGAACCCCCCAAATTTTAATGAATTCACCCCATAAACGTCAAATCCCCCCCAAAATCGCCCCAAACACCCCAAAACTGCCGCAAACCCATTTAAAAACCCCAAAATTCTGCCCCGAACACCTCAAATTTAATTAATTCACCCCATAAATGTCAAATATCCCCCAAAACTGCCCCAAATACCCCCAAAAATGCCCCGAACACCCTAAATTCTCATGGATTGACCCCATAGACATTAAATACCCTAAAACTGCCCCAAATACCCCCAAAACTGCCCCAATCCCATTTTAAAAACCCCAAAATTCTGCCCCGAACACCTCAAATTTAATTAATTCACCCCATAAATGTCAAATATCCCCCAAAATTGCCTCAAACGCCCCCAAAAACTGCTCTGAACCCCCCAAATTCCCATTAATTTACCCCATAATTTTCAAATACCCCCAAAATTACCTCAAACACTCCCAAAAAATGCCCTGAACCCCCCAAATTTTAATGAATTCACCCCATAAACGTCAAATCCCCCCCAAAATCGCCCCAAACACCCCAAAACTGCCGCAAACCCATTTAAAAACCCCAAAATTCTGCCCCGAACACCTCAAATTTAATTAATTCACCCCATAAATGTCAAATATCCCCCAAAATTGCCTCAAACACACCCAAAAATGCCCTGAACCCCCCAAAGTCTCATGGATTGACCCTATAGACGTTAAATACCCCAAAACTGCCCCAAATACCCCTAAAAATGCCCTGAACCCCCCGAATTCTCATGAATTGACCCCATAGACATTAAATACCCCAAAACTGCCCCAATCCCATTTAAAAAACCCCAAAATTCTGCCCCGAACCCCTCAAATTTAATTAATTCACCCCATAAATGTCAAATCCCCCCCAAAATTGCCTCAAACGCCCCCAAAAACTGCTCTGAACCCCCCAAATTCCCTTTAATTTACCCCATAATTGTCAAATACCCCCAAAATTGCCTCAAACACCCCCAAAAATGCCCTGAACCCCCCAAGTTTTAATGAATTCACCCCATAAACGTCAAATCCCCCCCAAAATCGCCCAAAACACCCCAAAACTGCCGCAAACCCATTTAAAAACCCCAAAATTCTGCCCCGAACCCCTCAAATTTAATTAATTCACCCCATAAATGTCAAATCCCCCCCAAAATTGCCTCAAGCACCCCCAAAAAATGCCCCCAAACCCCCAAATCTCCACTCGGAGCCCCCAAACTCCCCCCCTAAATCACCCCAAAACCCCCAAAATCCCCCCCAAAACCCTCAAAACCCCCCTCAGAGCCCCCCCAGAACCTCCCCCGGCCCCCCCCAGGCTCGCGGACCCCCCAAAACTCCCCCCGCGCCCCCCTAAATCCCCCCCAGACCTTTAAATCCCCCTCGGAGCCATCTGTCCCTGCGGGGGGGGGGTGGGGGGGGGGTTGGGGTTCCCCCCTCCCCAATTTTGGGGGGTCCCCGGCCATGGGGGGGGTCGATGGGCTCCAGCCCCCCCTCTTTGGGGGGGTCCCCGCCGTTCCCATCCCCCACCCCCGGCCCTGACCTACTTTTGTCGCCACAGCGCGACAGATGGGGGGGGGGGGGGCACAAAGCCACCCCCGCCCCCCCCCCCCCAATTTGTCCTTTTGAACCCCCAAATTCCCCTCCCCCACCGCCGCCTCCTGGGGAGGGGGGGTGGGGATTTTTGGGGGTCACCCCCTAAAAAAGAGGGGGGGTCTTTAAGCAGCCCCCCCCCCCCCATTTCACTCATTTTGGGGGGGGGGTCTTGGGTTGATTCCGCCCCTCCCCCCTCCTCAAGAGGAGCCCCCCCACACCCCAAAAAAGCGGCGTTAAAAGGGGGGGGTCCCCAATTCTCAGCCAGTTTTGGGGGGTCCCTGTGGGGTGTTTGGGGGGGGTCTGGGCACATCCCGGGGGTGTCTCTGAGCAGCCCCCCCCTCATTTAATGCACAATTGGGGGGGGGTCTTTGGGGCCCCCCCTTAATGAGGGGGTCAGTGCGCCCCCTCCATCTTTCCCCCTATTTCAGGGGGGGGTCTTTACGCACCCCCCACCTATTTTTGGGGTGGGGGGGGCCAAGGACACCCCAAAAAAAACCCCCCCGACATTAACGGGGACCTGTTGAGGGAGGAGGAGGAGGAGGAGGAGGAGGAGGAAGGGGGGGGGGGTGGGTTACCCCCTACCCAACCATCACGGGGGACACCCCAAAAAAAAAAAAAAAAAGTGGGGGGTGGAGGGAGGGGGGTGATGGGGTAACCCCCCCCAAAAAAAAAAAAAAAAAAATTTAAAAAAATCTAAAAAACCCCAAACTCACCCCAACTGGAGCCGGTCCTGCCCAGGAACTGGCGGGTGCGGGGGTCCCAGAGGAACGCTCGCCACTCGGCCACCACCTGCCCGCAGCTGCGCTTCTCCTTGTCCCGCGCCATGCTGGCCCCCCGCTGTCCCCCCCCCGCCCCGGTGTCGCTCCGCTGTCCCCCCCCCGCCCCGGTGTCGCTCCGGTGTCCCCCCCCCGCCCCGGCACCGCCGCCGCTGCCGCCGGGACTCGAACCCGCGACTCCCCGCGGCCGCCGCCGCGCCGCCCTTTATGGCCTCGGAGGCCACGCCCCCCGCCCGGGCCACGCCCACCGAGTGGGGCTGGCCACGCCCCCTCCTCTGAAGATAATCGGGGGCGCCCCCGCTGCGGGGGGAGGGGTTTGTGCGGGTTAGCCACGCCCTTTATGCTAATGAGGATATATAATGCTTCGTTTGTCACGCCCCTTATGCTAATGAGGAGATGCAATGCTTCATTTGTCATGATCCTTATGCTAATGAGGAGAGTTAAAGCTTAATTTGGGAGCGTTAAAGCTTCATTTGTCACGCCCCTTATGCTAATGAGGAGATGTCATGCTTTGTTTGTCACGCCCTTTATGCTAATGAGGAGATGTAATGACTCATTTGTTGCACCCCTTATGCTAATGAGGAGGTGTAATACTTCGTTTGTCACGCCCCTTTTCTAATGAGGAGATGCAATGTTTCATTTGTCACGCCCTTTATGCTAATGAGGAGTTGCAATGCTTCATTTGTCACGCTCCTTATACTAATTAGGAGTATTAAAGCTTAAATTGGGAGCGTTAAAGCTTCATTTGTCACGCCCCTTATGCTAATGAGGAGGTGTAATGCTTCGTTTGTCATACCCCTTATGCTAATGAGGAGCTGTAATGCTTCATTTGTCACGCCCCTTATGCTAATGAGGAGATGTAATGACTCATTTGTTGCACCCCTTATGCTAATGAGGCGGTGTAATACTTCGTTTGTCACGCCCCTTATGCTAATGAGGATATGTAATGCTTTGTTTGTCACGCCCCTTTTCTAATGAGGAGGTGTAATGCCTCGTTTGTCACGCCCCTTATGCTAATGAGGATATATAATGCTTCATTTGTCATGCTCCTTATACTAATTAGGAGAGTTAAAGCTTAATTTGCCATATTTCTTATGCTAATGAGAAGGGTTAAAGCTTAATTTGGGAGCGTTAAAGCTTCATTTGCCATGCCCCTTATGCTAATGAGGATTAGAGCTCTGTTTGCCATGCCCCTTATGCTAATGAGACAGGTTAAAGCTTAATTTGGCAGCACTAAAATTTCATTTGCCATGCCCCTTATGCTAATGAGAAGAGTTCAAGTTTAATTTGCCATGCCTCTTATGCTAATGAGGAGGGTTAAGGCTCCAAGTGTCACGCCCTTTATGGTAATGAGGTTTTCTGAAGTTGGCAAGCCCCTCCCCTTATGCTAATAGAACTTATCAACCCCCAGAATGCCCCTCCCCTTATGTTAATAATGATGGGGTTTAATTAATTATGCCCCTCCTCTTATGCTAATAATTTAAACCTTGTATACTCCCCCTTTTATACAAATAAGCTTTTAAAATCCCATTTTTCCCACCCTTTATGCTAATAACTCATTATAATACCCTGATGCCCCACCCCTTATGCTAATAACCCATATTAAAGCTGTCTGGCCCCTCCCCTTATGCTAATAGAGATTGCCAATCCCCAATGCCACACCCCTTATGCTAATTATCCACTCTTTATTCACACCCCTTATGCTAATAGCAATTTATAAAGCCCTAAACCCCGCCCCTTATGCTAATAAGGAGCCATGCAGGATTTTCCCCCGCCCCTTATGCTAATTACAACCCCCAAATTCCCACAAACCACGCCCCTTATGCTAATTAGATGTTTAAACACCCCCGAACCACGGCAGGCCCCGCCCCCAACACATTGCCCCGCCCCTTTATCCATATATGGGTGTTTTAGTGCTCTATGCTAATGAGGGGGCGTGGCCTCCGCGGCGTTCCCACGGCCCCATTGAGAGATTTGGGGCCGGGGCTGGGGGGGGGGGGTCTTAAAGGGGCCGCGCGGGAATGGGGGAGAGGAACTGGGGGGAACTGGGAGCACTGGGAGAGGAACTGGGGGCAACTGGGATCACTGGGAGAGGAACTGGGGGGAACTGGGAGCACTGGGAGCACTGGGAATAGGGACTGGGGGGAACTGGGAGCACTGGGAGAGGAGCTGGGGGGAACTGGGAGCACTGGGAGAGGAACTGGGGGCAACTGGGAGCACTGGGAGCACTGGGAATGGGGACTGGGAGCACTGGGAATGGGAACTGGGAGCACTGGGAGCACTGGGAAGGGGAACTGGGAGCACTGGGACGTTACTGGGAGCACTAGGAATGGGACTGGGAGCACTGGGAAGGGGAACTGGGAGCACTGGGATGTCACTGGGAGCACTGGGAATGGAACTGGGAGCACTGGGACGTTACTGGGAGCACCGAGACGTTACTGGGAACACTGGGACGTTACTGGGAGCACTGGGAATGGGAACTGGGAGCACTGGGACGTTACTGGGACGTTACTGGGAGCACTGGGGGGTTACTGGGAGCACTGGGAATGGGAACTGGGAGCACTGGGATGTTACTGGGACGTTACTGGGAGCACTGGGACGTTACTGGGAGCACTGGGAATGGGACTGGGAGCACTGGGACGTTACTGGGAGCACTGGGAATGGGATTGGGAACATTGGGATGTCACTGGGAGCACTGGGAAGGGGAACTGGGAGCACTGGGACGTTACTGGGACGTTACTGGGAGCACTGGGAGCCCTTGGCGGGGGCGGGGCTAATTGGGGGCGGGGCCTGGGCGGGGTCACTCGAGGTCAAGTCTGGGCAGGAATTTGGGGGGGTTCAGGAATTTGGGGGGGTTCAGGAATCTGGGGGGGTTCAGGAATCTGGGGGGGGGGCCTGATGAGTCCGGACGGAGCTCAAATTTTTGGGGGGGGGAGTGATCTCAGGAATTTGGGGGGGGGTCCCCAAAAATCCACGAAATATCCCCAAAATTCCTGGGGGGGGTCCCAGGCTCAGATTTTGGGGAGGGGGCGGCTCAGTTTTGGGGGGGGCGTGGAGCTCAGGGGGGACGCGGTGGAGCGGGGGGGCCCAAAAAGGGACGGGGGGGCCCCAAAAAAGGGACGGGGGGGCCCCAAAAAGGGGCGGGGGGGCCCCAAAAAAGGGACGGGGGGGCCCCAAAAAGGGCCGCGCGTGCCCGGCCGGGCGCTCGCAGCTCCCCGGTAACGGCGCGTCCCGCCGGGCCCCCCCCGGGCCCCCCCGGAACCGGAACGGGCCCCGGAGCTCGGGGGGGTCCCGAATTACCGGGGGGGGGTCCCGAATTACCGGGGGGGGTCCCGAATTACCGGGGGGGTCCCGAATTACCGGGGGGGGCCCGAATTACCGGGGGGGTCCTGAATTACCGGGGGGGGCCCGAATTACCGGGGGGGTCCCCAAATTCCGGGGGGGTCCCGAAATTCCGGGGGGGCCCGAATTACCGGGGGGGTCCGAATTATCCGGGGGGGTCCCGAAATTCCCAGGGGGGTCCCGAATTACCGGGGGGGGTCCTGAATTACCTTGGGGGGGTCCCGAATTACCTTGGGGGGGTCTCGAAATTCACGGGGGGGCCCGAATTCCCGGGGGGGTCCCGAAATTCACAGGGGGTTCCCCGATCCATGGGAGGGGTCCCGAATTTTTGGGGGGGGTCCTGAATTTTTGGGGGAGTTCCGAAATTCCCGGGGGGGTTCAAAAATTCCCGGGGGGGGTCCCCAATTCACCATGGGGGGGGGTCCTGGGGGTTAATTTAGGGGGTCCCGGGTGTTAATTATTAATGGGGGAGTCCCAGGGGTTAATTTGGGGGGGGGTCTCTGGGGTTAATTCTGGGGGGGTCCCCGGGGTTAATTTGGGGGGGCCCCGGGGTTAATTTGGGGGGCCCCGGGGGTTAATTATTAATGGGGGAGTCCCAGGGGTTAATTTGGGGGGGGGTCCCCGGGGTTAATTCTGGGGGGGTCTCTGGGGTTAATTCTGGGGGGTCCCAGGGGTTAATTTGGGGGGGCCTCTGGGTTAATTTGGGGGGGTCCCGGGGTTAATTTGGGGGGGGGGTCCCCGGGGTTAATTCTGGGGGGGTCTCTGGGGTTAATTCTGGGGGGTCCCAGGGGTTAATTTGGGGGGGCCCCGGGGTTAATTTGGGGGGGGGTCCCGGCTGCCCGAGCCCCCCAGGGTTAATGAGGTGGGGGGAGTCCCGGGATAATTTGGGGGGGGGTCCCAGGAATCCGGGCTGCCCGGGATCAATGGGGGGGGGCTGAGGGGGTTTGGGGGGGGGTCGCGGGGGTTTGGGGGGGTCGCGGGGCCGCCCCCGGGGGATTTGTGTTTAATCCCCGGGCGGGGCTAATCCGGCCCCGGGGCACCGGGACCCGCCGCGGGCCGGGGCAGCAGCGCCGGTGAGAGCGGGCGGGGGTCCCGGGGGGGGCGGGGGTCCCGGGGGGGGCGGGGGTCCCGGGGGGGTCCCCAGGGGGTGGTCACAGCGTGGGGGGGTCGCGGGTTCCGGGGGGATTTGGGGTCAGGGTTCTCTGGGGGGGCGGAAGGAATGAAGGGGGAATATTGGGGGGGGGTCGTGGGGTCGTGGGGGGGGGGCTCGGGGTGTTCCCTGGGGGTCGTGGAGGCCCCTGGGGTAAATGGGGGGGGGGTCGGGGGTCGCGGGGGGGGGGGTTGGAGATTTGGGTGCCCTGGGGTCAAAGGTTGGGGTGCCCTGGAGGTGGGGGGGGGTCACGGGGGGCGGGGGTCGTCATGGGGGGGGGGCCTGGACAGCTGAGTCCCCTTTGGTGGGGGTGGGGGGTCCCCAAATGGGGGTCCCGGGTTGGGGAGGGGGTCCCAGGGTGGGGGGATGCCGGGGTCAAAGGTCAGGGGTCTTCTCGCGGGTCCTGGGGTCATCGCGGGGGGGTCTCTGAGAGTGGGAGATCCTGGGGGGGGTCCCCAGGGTGGGGGTCCCTGGAGGGGGAGGGGTCTGTGGATTTGGGGGGGGTCCCCATGGAGGAGGGGTCTCGCAGGGTCAGAGGTCACCGGGACACCTGGAGGGGGGCGGGGGTCCCGCGGGGGGGGGGGAGGGGGGGTGGATTTCCCCTCCCCCCCCCATCACCCCCCCCGTGGGAACCCCCCCGTGGTGGGGGGAGGGGGTGCGGGGGTCTTTCCCAGAATCCTTTGCGGCTCATTTTTTGGGGGGGCTTGGGGGGGTTTTGGGGGGGTGATCCCCTTCCCATCGTGCCCCGCGGCCCCGGGGTCTGTTGGGATTTTGGGGGGGGGTCGGTGGGGGGGGTTTGGGGTGGGGGGGGGATCTCGTGCGAGGGCCCCGAAAGCGGCTTAGGCACGCGCTGAGCCGCTTAGGCTAATTACCGCTAATTATAGCGCGGGCCCTTTAAGAGCCGCGACCCCCCCCCACCCCCCCAACCCCCCCCAACCGACCTTAACCGGGGGGGGGACGGGGGAATCCGGGGGGGTGGGGAGGGGGCGCGGTCACATCCTCGTGCAGAGCATGAGGGACCCCCCCAGACCCCCCCGACCCCCCCATGGGTCACAGGAGGGACCCCCAGACCCCCATAGAGCCCCCCAGACCCCCGAGACCCCCCCACACATGTCACAGGAGGAACCCCAGACCCCCCAGACCCCTCCCAGGGGTCATATAAGGGACCCCCAGACCCCCCTGGAGCCCCCCAGACCCCCGAGACCCCCCCAGATCCCCCCCACGGGTCACAGGAGGGACCCCCAGACCCCCATAGAGCCCCCCAGACCCCCCCAGATCTCCCCCACGTGTCACAGGAGGAACCCCAGACCCCCCAGACCCCCACCAGGGGTCATATAAGGGACCCCCAGACCCCCCTGGAGCCCCCCATGAGTCACAGGAGGGACCCCCAGACCCCCATAGAGCCCCTCAGACCCCCGAGACCCCCCCAGATCCCCCCCAGACCCCCCCCATGGGTCACAGGAGGGACCCCCAGACCCCCATAGAGCACCCCTGACCCCCGAGACTCCCCCAGATCCCCCCCACGGGTCACAGGAGGGACCCCCAGACCCCCCTGGAGCCCCCAGCCCCCCGAGACCCCCCCAGATCCCCCCAGACCCCCCCCATGGGTCACAGGAGGGACCCCAGACCCCCATTGAGACCCCCAGACCCCCGAGACCCCCCCACATGTCACAGGAGGAACCCCAGACCCCCCAGACCCCCCCAACCCCCCCATGGGTCACAGGAGGGAACCCCAGACCTCCCTGGAGCCCCCCAGCCCCCCGAGACTCCCCCAGATCCCCCCCACGTGTCACAGGAGGAACCCCAGACCCCCCCCACGGGTCATATAAAGGACACCCAGGTCCCCCTGGAGCCCCCCAGACCCCCCCAGATCCTCCAGGACCCCCCCATAAGTCACAGGGGGGACCCCCAGACCCCCATAGAGACCCCCAGACCCCCCCATGTATTACAGGAGGGACCCCCAGACCCCCATAGAGCACCCCAGACCCCCCCACGTATCACAGGAGAGACCCCCAGCCCCCCATGTGCCCCCCATGCCCCCCCCAAACCCCCCCACACCCCAAAATCCCCCCACAAGTGCCACACCCTCCCCCCAGAACACCCCCCCAGTACCACCCAGTCCCACCAGTGCCCCCCACCCCCTCCCCAGGCGTCCCACGCGCCCCCCGGCAGCCGCCATGGACATCGGGGGCCTGGAGACCGTGGTGGCCAACTCGGCCTACGTGTCGGCGCGCGGCGGCCCCGGCGGCGGCGGCAAGGAGCGGCGCTCCAAGGCGCGCCTCCGCCTGCCCCACATCTCCCAGTGCGAGGCCCTGCGCGCCCAGCTGGGCGGCACCGCCCAAAACGGCGCCCCGAACGGCGCCCCGCCCGGCCACGCCCAAGATGGCGGCCAGGAGACGTCGTTCCGCTGGCAGTGCGTGGAGCAGCCCATCGGGAAGCTGCTGTTCCGGAGGTTTCTGGAAGGAAGGCCGGAATTCGCGCCCGCCGGGGCGCTGTGGGCGGAGATCGAGGCCTTCGAGCAGTGCGAGGACGCCGAGAGGGAGGAGGCGGCCAAGCGGCTGCGGAGCCGCTTCTTCACGCCGGGAGGGTCCGAGCACTGCGGCTTCCTCAGCGCCGCCGCCACCGCGCCGCCCGCAGGTGAGGGGTGGCGTGGGTGGGGGGCAATATGGCGGCCGTGGTGTTGGTATGGCTGACATGGTTCCAATATGGCGGCCGTGGTGTTGGTATGGCTGACACGGCTCCAATATGGCGGGCATGGTGTTGGTATGGCTGACATGGTTCCAATATGGCGGCCGTGGTGTTAATATAGCTGACATGGTTCCAATATGGCGGCCGTGGTGTTAATATGGCTGACATGATTCCAATATGGCGGCCATGGTGTTGATATGGCTGACATGGCTCCAATATGGCAGCTGTGGCTCCAATATGGCGGCCGTGGTGTTAATATGCCTGACATGGTTCCAATATGGCGGCCGTGGTGTTGATATGGCTGACACGGCTCCAATATGGCTGACACGGCTTCAATATGGCTAACATGGCTCCAATATGGTGGCCATGGCATTGATATGGCTGACGTGGCTTCAATATGGTGGCCGTGGCGTTGGTATGGCTGACACTGATCCAATATGGCTGACACGGCTTCAATATGGCTGACACGGCTCCAATATGGCAGACGTGGCTCCAATATGGCTGACACGGCTTCAATATGGCTGACATGGTTCCAATATGGCTGACATGGCTCCAATATAGCTGACATGGTTCCAATATGGCGGCCATGGTGTTGATATGGCTGACACGGCTCCAATATGGCAGACGTGGCTCCAATATGGCTGACACAGCTCCAATATGGCGGCTGTGGCATTGATATGGCTGACATGGCTTCAATATGGTGGCCATGATGTTGATATGGATGACACGGCTCCAATATGGCTGACACAGGTCCAATATGGCTGACATGGCTTCAATATGGCGGCCGCAGCATTGATATGGCAGACGTGGCTCCAATATGGCAAACATGGCTCCAATATGGCCGACATGGCTCCAATATGGCGGCCGTGGCATTGGTATGGCTGACACGGCTCCAATATGGCTGACACGGTTCCAATATGGCGGCCATGGTGTTGATATGGCTGACGTGGTTCCAATATGGCTGACGTGGCTCCAATATGGCGGCCATGATAATGATATGGCAGCTGTGGCTCCAATATGGCTGATGTGACTCCAATATGGCGGCATTAATATGGCTGACACGGCACCAATATGGCGGCCGTGGCATCAATATGGCAGCCATGGCACCCCAACGGCAGCCATGACACCCCAGCCGTGTCTGTGCCACCCCAACGGCGGCCATGATGTTGTTGGCAGCCATGACACCCCAATGGCAGCCATGACACCCCAATGGCGGCCGTGATGGCATTGGCAGCCATGATATTCCAATGGCGGCCATGACACCCCAATGGCGGCCATGACACCCCAATGGCGGCCATGATGTTGTTGGCAGCCATGACACCCCAATGGCGGCCATGACACCCCAATGGCAGCCATGACACCCCAATGGCAGCCATGATGTTGTTGGCAGCCATGACACCCCAATGGCGGCCATGACACCCCAACTGTGTCCATGACAACCTCGGCAGCCATGACACCCCAACGGCGGCCATGACACCCCAACGGCGGCCATGACACCCCAACGGCGGCCATGACACCCCAACGGCAGCCATGACACCCCAATGGTGGCCATGACACCCCAACTGTGTCCATGACAACCTCGGCAGCCATGACACCCCAACGGCGGCCATGACACCCCAACGGCAGCCATGACACCCCAACAACAGCCATGAAACCCCAATGGCAGCCATGACACCCCGACGGCAGCCATGACACCCCAATGGCGGCCATGACACCCCAATGGCAGACATGATGTTGTTGACAGCCATGACACCCCAATGGTGGCCATGACACCCCAACCGTGTCCATGACAACCTCGGCAGCCATGACACCCCAACGGCAGCCATGACACCCCAACAGCAGCCGTGACACCTCAATGGCAGCCATGACACCTCAATGGCAGCCATGATGTTGTTGGCAGCCATGACACCTAACAGTGGCCATGATGGCATTGGCGGCCATGTCACTCCAATTTCAGCCATGACACCCCAATGTCAGCCATGATGTTGTTGGCAGCCATGACACCCCAACAGCTGCCATGACACCCCAACCGTGTCCATGACAACCTTGGCAGCCATGACACCCCAACGGCAGCCATGACACCCTAACCGTGTCCATGACAACCTTGGCAGCCATGACACCCCAACGGCGGCCATGACACCCCAACGGTGACCATGACACCCCAACGGCGGCCATGACACCCCCCAAACCCTCCCCATTGACCCCTCAGGTTCGGCGCCGGCGGGCGACGCCTTCGTGCCGGCGCGGCGGGAGCTGCTGGCGCACCTGGAGGCGGCGGCCTGGGGGCCGTACCGGGGCTCGCCCGAGTTCGGGCGCTTCGTGCAGTTCAAGTGGCTGGAGGGCCAGGCCGTCAGCGCCGACGCCTTCGCCGAGTTCCGCGTGCTGGGCAAGGGCGGCTTCGGCGAGGTGTGCGCCTGCCAGCGCCGCGCCACCGGCAAGATGTACGCCAACAAGCGCCTCAACAAGAAACGCCTCAAGAAGCGCAAGGGATACGAGGTGGGCGTGGCCTCAGGGTGTCCCCAAGGTGGCCCCAAGGTGGCCCCAAGGGTGGCCCCAATGGTGTCCCCAAGGTGGCACCAAGGGTGGCCCCAGAGGTGTCCCCAGGGTGGCCCCACGGGTGTCCCCAGGGTGGCCCCAGGGTGTCCCCAAGGTGGTACCAAGCGTGGCTCCAGGGTGTCCCCAAGGTGGCACCAAGGGTGGCCTCAGGGTGTCCCCAGGGTGGCACCAAGGTGGCACCAAGCGTGGCTCCAGAGGTGTCCCCAAGGTGGCCCCAAAAGTGGCCCCAGGGTGGCCCCAAGGGTGGCCCCAAGGGTGGCCTCAGGGTGTCCCCAAGGTGGCACCAAGGTGGCCCCAAGGGTGGCCCCAAGGGTGGCCCCAAAGGTGGCCCCAGGGTGTCCCCAAGGGTGGCCCCAGGGTGGCCCCAGGGGTGTCCCCAGGGTGTCCCCAGGGTGGCCCTTTGTCCTGTCTGTGCCCGTGGGTGTCCCTTGGCACCCTCAGATGTTCCTCTGTCCTCAGACTCACCCCTTGGTCCCCTCTGGGGTCCCTCTGACCCCACTCGGTCCCCTTGGATGTTCCTCTGTCCCCAAATCCGTCCCTCTGTCCCCAGATCCGTCCCTCTGTCCCCAAATCCGTCCCTCTGTCCCTAAATCCATCCCTCTGTCCCCTCAGATGTCCCCTTGGTCCCTGTGTCTGTCCCTTGGCGTGTGCCACCTGCACGTCCTTGGCATGTCCCTGTCCCTGTCCCCGTCCCTGTCCCTGTCCCCGTCCCTGTCCCTGTCCATACTCCGTGTCCATGGTGGTGCCATCCCGTGTCCCCAACGTGTCCCCACCGTGTCCCCGGCGTGTCCCCAGGCGGCGCTGGTGGAGAAGCGGATCCTGGCGCGTGTCCACAGCCGCTTCATCGTGTCCCTGGCCTGCGCCTTCCAGACCAAGACCGACCTCTGCCTCGTCATGACCATCATGAACGGCGGCGACCTGCGGTACGCGGGCTGCGGTGGCCCTGGGGACAGCGGGGTGGCCTCGGGGACAGCAGGGTGGCCTTGGGGTGGCCTTGGGGTGGCCTTGGGGTGGCCTCAGGGTGGCCTCAGGGTGGCCTCGGGGTGGCCTTGGGGTGGCCTTGGGGTGGCCTTGGGGTGGCCTTGGGGTGGCCTCAACCTTGGATTGGTCTTGGTGTGACCTTCATGTGGCCTTGGAGTGGCCTTGGCATGGTCTGATATGGCCTTGGTGTGACCCTTGTGTAACCTTGGTGTGACCTTGGTGTGGCCTTGGTGTGGCCTTGGTGTGACCTTGGTGTGACCTTGATGTGACCTTGGTGTGGCCTTGGTGTGGCCTTGGTGTGACCTTGGTGTGACCTTGATGTGACCTTGATGTGGCTTTGGTGTGACCTTGGAGTGGCCTTGGCATGGCCTTGATGTGACCTTGATGTCACCCTGGTGTGACCTTGATGTGGCCTTGGTGTCACCCTGGTGTGACCTTGGCACTGTGCTGGTGCCACACACATTGATCGTGTCCCTGCCATGTCCCCAATGTCTCCACTGTCCCCAGTGTCCCCATGGTGTCCCTGTGGTGTCCCCAGTGTCCTCAATGTCCCCAAGTGTCCCCAATGTCCCCGATGTCCCCAATGTCCCCATGGCATTGTCCCAAATGTCCCCATGGTGTCCCTGTGGCGCCCCGTGGTGTCCCAATGTCCCCAGGTGCCACATCTACAACGTGGACAAGGAGAACCCGGGGTTCATGGAGCCACATGAGCTGAACATGTCCCTGTCATGTCCCCATTGGTGTCCCTGTGGTGTCCCTGATGTCCCTGATGTCCCCAGGTGCCACATCTACAACATGGATGAGGAGAACCCCGGCTTCGCATCCTGTTCATGTCCCTGTCATGTCTCCATTGGTGTCCCCGTGGTGTCCCCAGTGTCCCTGTGGTGTCCCCAATGTCCCCATGGTGTCCCTGTGGTGTCCCCAATGTCCCCAATGTCCCCGATGTCCCCAGGTACCACATCTACAACGTGGACGAGGAGAACCCTGGCTTCGCGGAGCCGCGCGCGGTTTTCTACACGGCGCAGATCCTGCTGGGGCTGGAGCACCTCCACCAGCACCGCATCGTCTACCGCGACCTCAAACCCGAGAACGTCCTGCTCGACGACGCCGGTGGGGACACGGGGACGCTGGGGGGACACGGGGACATTGGGGGGACACAGGGACATTGGGGACATTGGGACATTAGGGATATTGGGGACACTGGGGACATTGGAGATGTTGGAGATGTTGAAGATGTTGGGGACATTGAAGACATTGGGACATTGGAGATGTTGGGGACATTGGGGACATTTGGACATTAGGGACGTAGGGGACATTGGGGACATTGGGGACATTGGGGACACTGGGGACATTGGGACATTGGAGATGTTGGAGATGTTGGGGACATTGGGGACATTGAGGACATTGGGGACATTGGGGACATTGGGACATTTGGGACGTTGGGCACATCGGGATATTGGAGATGTTGAAGATGTTGGGGACACTGGGGACATTGGGGACATTGGGGACATTGGAGATGTTGGGGACATTGGACATTGGGGACATTGGGGACATTGGGGACATTGGGGACATTGGAGATGTTGGGGACATTGGGGACATTGAGGACATTGGGGACATTGGGGACATTTGGACATCAGGGACGTTGGGCACATCGGGATATTGGAGATGTTGGAGATGTTGGGGACACTGGGGACATCAGGGACATTGGGGACATTGGAGACGTTGGGGACATTCGGACATTGGGGACATTGGAGATGTTTGGGACACTGAGGACATTGAGGACATTTAGACACTGGAGATGTTGGGATATTTGGGACATTGGGGGATGTGGGAAATGAGGGGGACATGGGGACACTGGTGGTCATTGGTGGTCACTGGTGGTCACTGGTGGACATTGGTGGTCACTGTTGGTCACTGGTGGTCACCAGTGGTCACCAGTGGTCATTGGTGGTCACCGGTGGTCACTGTTGGTCACTGGTGGTCATTGGTGGTCACCAGTGGTCACTAGTGGTCATTGGTGGTCACTGGTGGTCACCGGTGGTCACCAGTGGTCATTGGTGGTCACCAGTGGTCACTGTTGGTCACTGTTGGTCACCGGTGGTCACTGTTGGTCACCGGTGCCCAGGCCACGTCCGTCTGTCCGACATGGGCTTGGCCGTGGAGCTCAAGGATGGAGAGAGCAAAACCCGCGGCTACGCCGGGACCCCAGGTGGGGACAGGGGACACTGGGGGGACACTGGGGGACACTGGGGGGACACTGGGGGGACACTGGGGGACACTGGGGGACACTGGGGGGACACTGGGGGGACACTGGGGGACACTGGGGACACTGGGGGGACACTGGTGGGACAGGGGGACATGGGGAGAACCTTGGGTACAGTGAGGACATGGGAAGCCCCCCCAGATACCTGTGTCCCCTCTGTGTCACCTGGGCCCCTCGGTGTCCCCTGCCCACCTCGATGTCCCCTCAATGTCCCCTTGATGTCCCCTCGATGTCCCCTCGATGTCCCCTCGGTGTCCCCGCAGGGTTCATGGCCCCCGAGCTGCTGAAGAACGAGGACTACGATTGGTCGGTCGATTACTTCACGCTGGGGGTGACGGTCTACGAGATGCTGGAGGCCAAAGGCCCCTTCCGCCGGCGGGGGGAGAAGGTGACCCCACCCCCAGCACCCCCCAGTACAGACCAGTACAGACCAGTACAGCCCAGGAACCACAGGAACCCTCAGGAACCTCTGAAGGATTCCAAAAACCTCCCCAGAAACTCCCAAGAACAACCAGGAACTGCCCAAAATTCAGCTCAGGGCCCAGGACCTTCAGAAACCCCACAAGAACGTCCAAGAACCCCCCAGGTCCCTCAGAAACTCCAAAATTTCCAATACACCCCCAAAAAACGCCCCAGGACCTTCAGAAACTTCCAAGAACCTCCATGAAATCTGCCAGGACCTTCAGAAATCCCCTAAAACCTCAAAGAACCCCCCAGGTCCCTCCGAAAACCTCCAAGAACCTGCAAGAAACCCCCCAGGACCTTCAGAATCCCCCAAGAACCTCCAAGAAATCCCCCAGATCCTTCAGAAATTCAAAATTTCCAATCAACCCCCCAAAGATCCCCCCAAGACCCTTAGAAAAGCCCCCAAAGCCTCCAAGAAACCCCTCAGGACTTTCAGAACCCCCCAAGAACCTCCAAGAAATCCCCCAGGTCCTTCAGAAACTCCAAATTTCCATTAAACCCCCAAAAAACTCCCCAGGTCCCTCAGGAACCTCCAAAGAACCTCCAAGAAATCCCCCAGGTCCCTCAGAAAACCCCCAAAACCTCAAAGAAACCCCCGGTTCCTTCAGAAACCCCCAAGAACCTCCAAGAACCCCCCAAGAACCCCCCAAGAACCACCCGAGGACCTTCAGAAACGCCCAAGAACCTCCAAGAACCCCCCAAGAACCACCCGAGGACCTTCAGAACCCCCCAAAACCTCCATAAAACGTGACCCCCAGGACGTCCCTCCGTGTTTTGTCCCCCCAGGTGGAGAACAAGGAGGTGACGCGGCGCATCCTGAACGACCCGGTGACCTACTCGGAGAAGTTCAGCGCGGCGGCGCGCGAGGCCTGCGAGGGGCTCCTGGCCAAGGACCCCCAGGCCCGCCTGGGCTTCCGCGACAACGGCTGCGCGCAGCTGAAGGCCCACCCCTTCTTCAGGAGCATCAACTGGGGGCGCCTCGAGGCCGGTAACGCCCCGGGAGGGGTCTCCAGGGTGGTCAAGGGTCCGGAGATGGGGCTCCAGGGGATGTGGTGGACGTGGGGCGTGGTGGGGCAGTGGGTGGTCAGGAGTTGGGGTCTCCAGTGGGTTTTGGGTGGTCATGGTGGTGTCTCCATTGGGTGTTGGGTGGGTGGTCATGAGTTGGGGTCCTCAAAGGACATTGGGTGGTCAAGAGTTGGGTCTGCACTGGGTTTTGGGGTCTCCAGTGGGTGTTGGGTGCTCATGGTGGTGTCTCCATGGAGCAATGGGTGGTCATGAGTTGGGTCTCCGGTGGGCGTTGGGGTCTCCATTGAATGCTGGAGGTCCAACAACAGAGTTTCCACTGAGTGCTGGGAGCCCTGCAATGAATTTTGGGGAGTTCCTGGTGGTTCTTGAGATGTTCTTGGAAGCCCTCAGATGTTCCTTGGGGTTCCCCTGGTTACTGGACCATACTGGGCTGTACTGGGAGGTTTCTGAGAGCCCTGGGATGAATTTTGGGGCGTTCCTGGTGGTTCTTGAGATGTTCTTGGAAGCCCTCAGATGTTCCTTGAGGTTCCTGGGGGTTCCCCTGGTTACTGGGCTATACTGGGCTGTACTGGGCTGCACTGGGAGGTTTCTGGGAGCTGTGGGATGAATTTTGGGGAGTTCCTGGTGGTTCTTGAGATGTTCTTGAGAGCCCTCAGATGGTCTTGGGGTTCTCCTGGTAACTGGGAGATACTGGTCTATACTGGGCTGTACTGGGAGGTTTCTGGGAGCTGTGGGATGAATTTTTGGGAGTTCCTGGTGGTTCTTGAGATGTTCTTGGAAGCCCTCAGATGTTCCTGGGGGTTCCTTGGGGTTCCTGTGGTTACTGGGCCATACTGGGCTGTACTGGGAGGTTTCTGAGAGCCCTGGGATGAATTTTGGGGAGTTCCTGGTGGTTCTTGAGATGTTCTTGGAAGCCCTGAGATGTTCCTGGGGGTTCTCCTGGTTACTGGACCATACTGGGGCTATCGAGCGCCTCCACAACAACCCCAAAACCAACGGGGTGTCCTCCCCCACCCCACCCCAAGGCCTGGTGCCGCCCCCGTTCGTGCCGGACCCCCGTCGCGTCTACGCCAAGGACCTGGGCGACGTGGGGGCCTTCTCCACGGTGAAGGGCGTGGAGCTGGACGCGGGGGACGCGGCGCTGTGCGACGCCTTCGCCTCGGGCACCGTGCCCATCCCCTGGCAGGAGGAGCTGATCGAGACCGGCGTCTTCCAGGAGCTCAACGTCTGGGGGGCCCCGGGGACGCTGCCCCCCGACCTGGACCCCAACGCCGCGGGGGGCGCGGGTGGGGGGAAGTCCTCCACGTGTCAGCTGCTGTGAGGGGCACCCCGAAATCTGGGGTAACTCCACGTGTCACCTGCTGTGAGGGGCACCCCGAAATGTGGGGGTGACTCCACGTGTCACCTGCTGTGAGGGGCACCCCGAAATCTGGGGGGAAAGTCCTCCACGTGTCACCTGCTGTGAGGGGCACCCCGAAATCTGGGAGTAACTCCACCTGTGGGACCCCGAAATTTGGGGGGAAAGTCCTCCACGTGTCACCTGCTGTGAGGGGCACCCCGAAATCTGGGGGGGCTCCTTCACCTGTGGGACCCCGAAATTTGGGGTAACTCCACCTGTCAGCTGCTGTGAGGGGCACCCCGAAATCTGGGGGTAACTCCACCTGTGGGACCCCGAAATTTGGGGGGAAAGTCCTCCACGTGTCACCTGCTGTGAGGGGCACCCCGAAATCTGGGGGTGACTCCACCTGTGGGACCCCAAAATTTGGGGGGAAAGTCCTCCACGTTACACCTTCTTTCAGGGGCACCCCGAAATTTAGGGGGGCTCCTTCACCTGTGGGACCCCGAAATCTGGGGGTAACTCCACCTGTGGGACCCCAAAATTTGGGGGTAACTCCACGTGTCACCTGCTGTGAGGGGCACCCCGAAATCTGGGGGGGCTCCTTCACCTGTGGGACCCCAAAATTTGGGGGAAAAGTCCTCCACCTGTGGGACCCCGAAATCTGGGGGGAAAGTCCTCCACGTTACACCTTCTGTGAGGGGCACCCCGAAATTTTGGGGGGGCTCCTTCACCTGTGGGACCCCGAAATTTGGGGGCTAACTCCACCTGTCACTCGTGGCACCCCGAAATTTGGGGTGTTGATCCTTCACCTGTTGTGAGCGGAATTGCACCCCAACATTTTGGGCAGCGATGGGCACACGTGAAATTTGGGGGGGCTCTAAAAGTGGGGGGCTCCATCCCGAAGGGGCTCGAAATTGGGGGACCCCCCCTTGAGGATACCTGGAGTTGGTGCCCAAAATTGGGGTGTCCCCCCCCCCTTTTTGGGGTGTCTGGAATGGGGGGGACAAAACCGGGAAACCCCTCGGGACCCCCCAAAAAATCAACACCCCCCTCAAAAAAAGACCCCAAAACTCGAGGGGTCCCCCCACCCCTCAGGGCTCGGTGCCACCTGGGGGGGTCCCCAAATTACCTCATGTCCCCCCCTCCCCCCGTGGCTCAGGGACACCTTTTGGGCACCCCCAAAAAAAGGGGGAACCCCCAAAAAAGGGGGAACCCCCAAAAAAGGGGGTCCCCTCCCCCCCCCCCGTGTACAATAAATCGTGGTTGTTGTTGCTGCTCCCTGGGGGGGTCTGGATTTGGGGACCCCCCGATGTCACCCCCAAAATGTCCCCGCAGTGTCCCCCCCCCGCCCAGTGCCACCCCCACGGGGAACCGCCACGCCCCCCTCAATGTCCCCAATGTGTCCCCAAATGTCCCCAAATGTCCCCAGATGTGCCCAATGTCCCCAATTCCCCCGATGTCCCCAAATGTCCCCCCATGTCCCCACACCCCCAATGTCCCCCCAATGTCCCCAAATGTCCCAATTGCCCCAATGTCCCCAAATGTGCCTGATGTCCCCAAAGTCCCCAATTCCCTCAATGTCCCCAAAGTCCCCAATTCCCTCAATGTCCCCAATCCCCCCCATGTCCCCAAATGTCCTCCCATTGTCCCCAGTGTCCCAAATCCCCACAATGTCCCCAATATCCCCAAATGTCCCCATTGTCCCCAAATCCCCTGATGTTCCCAAGGTTCCCCCCGTGTCTCCATTGTCCCCAATGTCCCAATGTCCCCAATGCCCCCCAAGTGTCCCCAAAGTCCCAATCGCCCCAAATGTCCCCGACGTCCCCGACGTCCCCAATTCCCTCAATGTCCCCAATCCTCCAACATCACCAATGTCCCCAATATCATCAATGTCCCCAAATGTCCCCATTGTCCTCGATCCCCAATGTCCCCAGTGTCCCCAATCCCCCCAGTGTCCCCAATGTCCCCAATCCCCCCAGTGTCCCCAGTGTCCCCAGGGCCAGCTCAGCTCTACGGTGTTTATTGGCGTCTCTAACACTCACTGATGCAGATAAATAGTGGACATTTGTCACCGCTGCCACCCCCCCGCGGGGACACCCCCGAGGGGACACCCCGGAGGGGACGGACGCCGTGGGGACATCCCGGGGGGGGCGTGGGGACATCCGTGGGGTCACCTCGGTGGGGACAGGGCCATCTCCTTGGGGACATTCCCAGAGACATCCCCTTGGGGACACCCTCAGGGCCACCCCTTGGGGACATCCGTGGGGTCACCTCACTGGGGACATCTCCAGGGCCACCCCCTGGGGACATCCCCTTGGGGACACCCCCAGGGCCACCCCTTGGGGACACCCCCACTGACGTCACCCCCTCGGTGTCCCCCGGGTGGTGCCACCCCATTTTTGGTGCCACCCCCGCCCGTCGATGTCCCCATCTGTGTCCCCTCCCCCCCCCCCGTGGGGTTTTTGTCACTTTTCCCTTTTCCCGCTCCTTTTTTTTGCCTTTTCCGGTCGCTTTTCCCCCTAAAGTGCGCTCGGGAGGGGGGAGGGGACACCGGGGGGGGAGGGGACATTGGGGGGGGGAGGGGACACCGGGTGGGGGAGGGGACACGGGGGGGGGGGGACACGGGGGTGGGGGAGGGGCAGGGGGTGTCAGTCAGTAGCGAACGCGGCCGCGAAAGTGCAAAAGGGGGGAGGGGCCGCGGGGGGAGGGGAGGGGAGGGGGAGGGGCCTTGCACGGGGGCTTTGCACGCGGATCCTTGCACGAGGAGGATCCTTGCACATGGAAGAATCTTGCACGTGGATCCTTGCACACGCACTTTGCACGAGGATCCTTGCACGAGGAGGGTCCTTGCACGAGGATCCTTGCAGAAACATCGTCCTTGCACGAGGATCGTCCTTGCACGTGGATCCTTGCACGAGGATCATCCTTGCACGTGGAAGAATCTTGCACAAGGATCCTTGCACATGCACTTTGCACGAGGGCCCTCACACGAGGAGGGTCCTTGCACGTGGAAGAATCGTGCACACGGCGGAATCTTGCATGTGGATCCTTGCACAAGGATCATCCTTCCATGTAGATCATCCTTGCACGAGGATCGTCCTTGCACGTGGATCTTGCACAAGGAGGATCCTTGCACGTGGAAGAATCTTTCACGTGGATCCTTGCACAATGAGGGTCCTTGCACGTGGATCGTCCTTGCACGTGGATCCTTGCACAAGGATCGTCCTTGCACGCGCGCTCTGCACAAGGGTTCTCACGTGAGGGGGATCCTTGCACACGGCGGAATCTTGCATGAGGATACTTGCACCAGGATCATGCTTGCACGTGGATCGTCCTTGCACGAGGATCGTCCTTGCACAAGGATTATCCTCGCACGTGGAAGAATCTTGCACGTGGATCCTTGCACGTGGATCGTCCTTGCACGAGGATCCTTGCACAAGGAGGGTCCTTGCACGTGGATCCTGGCACGAGGAACGTCCCTTGCACGCGGATTTGTTCACTCAGCGCGGATCCTTGCACACCCGCCCCCCTCATGCGAGGCCCCCCCGGTGGCGGTGACAGAGCGTGAGCGTGAGTGTGGATGGGCGTGCAAGGGAGCACGGGGGGGCCCTGGGTGTGCAAGGGGGGGTCAGGCGGGTGTGCAAGGGGGGTTTTGCACGAGGGTCGCCCCCAGCGCCGAGCGGGGCACGAGGGAGGCGGGGGAGGGGCGGGCCTTGCACGAGGGCGGCTCTTGCACACTCAGAATCGCACCGGGAGCCCTTTGCACACTCACCATTGCACAGGGAGCCATTTGCACACTCAGAATTGCACCGGGAGCCGTTTGCACACTCAGAATTGCACGGGGAGCCATTTGCACACTCAGAATTGCACGGGGACCCCCTTGCACACTCACAGCTGAACGAGGAGCTCTTTGCACACCGACCATCACACGGGGACCCATTTGCACACTCACAACTGTACAGGGACCCATTTGCACGCTCAGAATTGCACGAGGGTGGGCCTTGCACACTCACCATGGCACGGGGAGCCGTTTGCACACTCACAAGCGAATGAGGAGTCCTTTGCACGCTCAGAATTGCACAGGGACACATTTGCACACTCAGAACTGCACAAAGCCGCCCTTGCACACTCACCACTGCACAAGAACGGCCCTTTGCACGCTCAGAACTGCACAAAGCCCCCCTTGCACACTCACCATTGCACGAGGGACCCCCTTGCACACTCAGAACTGCACAAAGCGCCCCTTGCACACTCACCACTGCACAAGGACGGTCCTTTGCACACTCACCATTGCACGAGGGCCCCCCTTGCACACTCAGGCCTGCGCGTGGCCCCTCCCTCTGCACCCCCGCCCCCCTTGCACGCCCGCCTTGCACGCGCGCCCCTCCCCCGCCCCGGGGCTGGAATGTCGCTGCGATGCCGATAAGGTGCCGATGGGGGGGAGGGGTCGGGGGTCGGGATTTTGGGGGGCCCCGGGATAGTGGGGGGGGCCCCGACTCTGGGGGGGGGAGGGGAGGGACCCCTGTAGTGGGGGAGGGGCCCCTGTGGTGGGGGAGGGGCCCCTGCGGTGGGGGAGGGGCCCCTGTGGTGGGGGAGGGGCCCCTTTGGGGGTGCAAAACGCTGCTGGGGGGGGAGGGGTGGGCCCCGAATATTGGGGGAGGGGCTTTGGAGTGGGGGAGGGGCTGATTTTGGGGGGGCTTTGCTGTTTTGGGGGGGGCCCAGATCTCTCCTCTCCCCCCCCAATTTGGGGTGACTGGAAGCCCCTCCCACCTCCCAGTACCCCCAGTGCCCCCCCCAGTCTCATACTGGTCCCTGTGGCCGCTCCCAAATTTCACGGGGGTCCCCATTTCCTATGGGAACACCCCCCCAAGATTTTGGGGACCTCCCCAACATTTCTGGGACCCCCTAAACTTCCATGGGGTCCATAAACCCCTGCTGGACCCCCCCCCCCCCCCAAAATTTATGGGGATCCTCTGCCACTTTTAGGGACCCCCGACTTCTTATGGGGACCCCAACATTTTATGGGTGTCCCCCCAAATTTTAAGGGGTCCCTCAACTCCTATGGGGCGCATGGGAGCCCCCCCCCCATTTATGGGGATCCCCAAACCTCTGTGGGACCCCCACCCCCTCCAGTCCCCCCCAACACGGGGCAGGGACCCCCCCTCACCTCCGGGGCCCCCCCCAAACTCCTCCCCCCATCCATGGGGCAACACCCCCCCCCAAAAACTCCCTCCCCCACCCCTCAGGTGCCCCCCCCCGCCTGCCGGGGCCGCTCCCCTCCCCCACCGGGGAAGCCAAAGGTGGGGGGGGCCGTGCTGGGGGTGGGGGGGGGGAGGGGCGCGCCCCCCGCCCCTCCCCCCGCCCCGAGGAAGCCGCGCTCGGGCTCGGGCAGGACGAGGGCGAGGGGCAGCGGGAAGGGGAAGGGGTACGCGGCGACCAAGCGGGGCCCGAAGGGCAGCGGGAACGGGGTGGGGGGAGGGGCGGGGGGGGCGCGGGGACCCCCCCGAGGTGTCCCCCCCCCATCCCCCACCCCCAAACCCGCCCCGGGGGCGTCCCCGAGCTCGGGGTCCCCCCCCGGGGCCCGGCAGAGCAGCGCCAGCGGCTGATCCTGCACCGGGAACCCCCCGGGGTCACCCACGGGGTCACCTGCGGGGTCACCCCCGCTGGGGTCACCCCCTCTGTCACCCATGGGGTCACCCTCGCCGGTGTCACCCCCGCCAGTGTCACCCGGGGCCGGCGGCACCGCGCCGGTGACACCGGGGGACACCGGGACCCCCCCTCTATCCGCCGCCGGGGGGGTGTAGGCGATGACCGTGGGAGGCGCCGGTGACCGCGGTGGTGACCCCGGCGGTGACCCCGGCGCTGACCCCTGTGCTGACCCCGGTGACCCCGGTGCTGACCCCGGCGGTGACCCCGGCGGTGACCCCGGTGACCCCGGTGACCCCTGTGCGCGCCGCCGGTGCCGCTGGGCGTGGCGGCTGAGCGCGGCCGCCGTCTTGCACACCTTGGCGCAGGTGGGGCAGGCGAAGCGCAGCAACGGCCGCCGCCCCACGCGGCCCGGCGCCGTCCCCGCGGTCCCCACCGGCGCCTCGTGTCCCCGCTGGTGCTTCCGCAGCTTGCGCAGCGCCGGGAAGCTCTTCCCGCACACCCGGCACGGGTGCTGCCGCTCCCGGCGCCGCGCCGCGTCCCCGCGCTGCCGCCCGTCCTCGCCGTCGTCGCCCGGCGCGCGCCGCAGCGAGCGCAGCTTGCGCCGCCACCGCGGCTTCTTGGCGGCGCCGGGGGCGGCCGCGGTGCCGGTGGTGCCTCCCGCCTTCCTCTTGGGCTTGTAGGAGTAGTACGGCCGCCAGAGCCGGTCCTCGGCGTCGCTGTCGTCGTCGCCGTCGCCGCGGCGCTCCTCGGCGGCGCCGTCGCCGCGCAGGTCGGTGCCGGAGATGCGGCGCTTGACGATGGCCTCCTCGCCGATGCGCACGGTGATCTGGCACAGCCCCTCGCCCGCCGCCGCCGAGCCCGCGTACGCCGGCTTGGCCACGTAGGTCATGGTGCGGCCGGCCCCGGCGGGGTTCTGCGGCGCCGCGGCGGCGGCGGTGCCCTCGGTGGCCGCGCCCTCGGCGGCCGCGCGCTGCGCCTCGATGTAATCGCGCAGCACCTGCTTCTTGATGGGCACCGCCGGCGTCACCGGCGCGGCCGCCGGCGCCTCGGCCGCTCCCGGCGCCTCCTCGCCCGCCCGGCCGTTGTAGGCGATGACCGAGGCCGCGCCGCTGCCGCCGCCGCCGCGCACGATGACCGAGGGCGCCGCGCGGCCGTAGGCGATGACCGAGGCGGGCTCCGGCCGCGGCGGCGCCGCCGGCGGGAAGGCGGCGGCCCCGGCGTCCCCCGGCGCGGCGGCGGGCGCGGGCGCGGCGCCGTCGGGCACGGCGCCCTGGCTGTAGGTCTTGTAGGGGCGCTTGTTGGCCCGCATGGGCAGCAGGCGGTAGAGCTTGAGCGCGTTGAGCTTGGGCCGGTAGCCGCCATTGGGCGTCTTCTCGGAGGCGATGAGGCCGGGGCTGATGCCGTGAAAGGCTTTTTGGTGCGTCTTGAGGTTGTAGTAGGTGACGAAGGTGTCCCAGCAGAAGATGCACTGGTAGCGGCGCTCGCCCGTGTGCCACACCTCGTGCTTGGTGCGGTACTCGGCCAGCGCGAACACCTTGTCGCAGTAGCGGCACGGGTACTTGCGGCGCCACGAGTGGACGTTGGCGTGGCGCTTCAGGCTGGACAGGGTCATGTAGGAGCGCTGGCAGACGCCGCACAGGTACAGCACCTGCCCGTCCACCACCTTCACCAGCGGCTCCTGCTCCGCGCCGGGCTCCAGCGCGCGGTGCCGCAGCAGCAGCGCCTTCTTGGCCGCTCTGGGCGCCGCCGCCGCGCTGTTTGTCGTGGTGGTGGTTGTGGCGGTGACAGCACCGCTGGACACGGCGCCGTCGGTTCCGGCGGTGTTGTTGTCACCGTCACCGCCGCCGTCGCGACAGCCGACCTCGTGTGTCTGCAGGCGCTTGACGTGGATGAAGCTCTTGCCGCAGTGCCGGCAGCACAGCCCGCGGCGCCCGCGGTGCAGCTTGGCGTGGAAGCCCAGCGCCGCCGCCGAGCCGAAGCCGCGCCCGCACAGCCCGCACCGCAGCGACGCCTCCGCCGCCTCCTCTGCCTCCTCCGCCGCCGGCGCCGCGTCCTCGCCCGCCGGGCCGGGCCGTGCCGCGCGGGCGGGCTCGGCGGCGGGCACCGGGGGGGTCCACGCGCCGTTCGTGTCCCGCGGCGCCGGAGGGGGAGCGGGCCCGGCCTCCAGGCCCTGCAGCGAGGGGATGCCGAGGCGCCGGCCCACGGCCCCCAGCGCCCGCGCGGCCGCCGGCGACGGCACGGCCAGGCGCGAGTTGTAGATGAAGTTGAGGACGTCGGAGAAGACGCCGGCCTGCACGCCCGGCAGCTCCAGCACCTGGGCGGGCGAGGGGCAGGTGGGCTCCTGGGCCAGCGCCCGCTTGAAGAAGGGGCTGGAGGCGGCCAGGACGTTCTTATGGGCGCGGAATTTGGTGTCCTCGGCGATGATGGTGACGTCGCAGAACTGCCCCCGCAGCCGCTGCTCGTTCAGCTCCAGCAGCAGCGCCCGGCAGTGCCCGGCGTCCGACACCTCCACGACCGGAGCCATCCCCGCGCCGGCCACCTGCGGGGACACACGGGGTGTGGGGTCACCTGGGTTCTTATTTGGGGTCACCTGGGCTGGTGGGGCTGTGGTTTGGGGTCACCCACACACCTGGTTCACGGTTTGGGGTCACCAGTATGGACGGAGCCACGGTTTGGGGTCACCTGGGTTCTTATTTGGGGTCACCTGGGTGGGCAGGGCTGAGGTTTGGGGTCACCTGGGTTCTTATTTGGGGTCACCCAGACATCTGGGTGCCATATTTGGGGTCACCTAGTTAGTATTTGGGGTCACCTGGGCCGGTAGGGCCACGGTTTGGGGTCACCCAGACACCTGGTTCACGGTTTGGGGTCACCTGGGTTCTTATTTGGGGTCACCTGGGTGGGCAGGGTCACGGTTTGGGGTCACCTGGGTGGGTGGGGCTGCCTGCAGTTTGGGGTCACCTGGGCTCTTATTTGGGGTCACCTGGGTTATTTGGGGTCACCTGGGAGGGCTGGGCTGAGGTTTGGGGTCACCTGGGTTCGTATTTGGGGTCACCCAGGTGGGCAGGGCCACGGTTTGGGGTCACCTGGGCGGGCGGGGCTGCGGTTTGGGGTCACCTGGGTTCTTATTTGGGGTCACCTGGGCGGGCAGGGCCACACTTTGGGGTCACCTGGGTTCTTATTTGGGGTCACCCAGACACCTGGGTGCCATATTTGGGGTCACCTAGTTAGTATTTGGGGTCACCTGGGCTGGCGGGGCTGTGGTTTGGGGTCACCCACACACCTGGTTCACGGTTTGGGGTCACCTGCGTGGGCAGAGCCACGGTTTGGGGTCACCTGGGTTCTTATTTGGGGTCACCTGGGCTGGCAGGGCCACGGTTTGGGGTCACCCAGACACCTGGTTCACGGTTTGGGGTCAACAGCGTGGGCGGAGCCATGGTTTGGGGTCACCTGGGTTCTTATTTGGGGTCACCCAGACACCTGGGTGCCATATTTGGGGTCACCTAGTTCGTATTTGGGGTCACTTGGGTGGGCGGGGCCACGGTTTGGGGTCACCCAGACACCTGGTTCACAATTTGGGGTCACCTGGGTGGGATGAGGCACCATTTGGAATCACCTGGGTCCCATATTTGGGGTCACCTGCACGGCTAAATCCTTTATTTGGGGTCACCCAGACACCTGGGTCCCACATTTGGGGTCACCCCAACATCTTATTCACTATTTGGGGTCACCTGGCTCCCCTTTTCGGGGTCACCCAGACACCTGGGTGCCCTTTTTGGGGTCACCTGCGTGGCTGAATCCTTTATTTGGGGTCACCTGGGCGGGTGCATCCCTTATTTGGGGTCACCTTGACACCCGGATCCCACATTTGGGGTCACACCTGGGTGGGTGGAGCCACGATTTGGGGTCACCCGGACACCTGCTTCACTATTTGGGGTCACTCTGGGATTTTGGGGTCACTCTGGGGTTCGATGGCACCTGTCCTGGGGGTCCCTGTGGGGTTTTGGGGTCCCTGTGGGTTTTTTTGGGGTCTCTGTGGGGTTTTGGGCTCCCTGTGGAGTTTTTTGGGGTCCCTGTGGGGTTTTGGGGTCCCTGTGGAGTTTTCTGGGGTCCCTGTGGGGTTTTGGGGTTCTCTGTCCCTGTCCCGGGGTCACTGTGTGATTTTTGGGGTCCCTGTGGGATTTTTTGGGGTCCCTGTCGGATTTTTTGGGGTTCTCTGTCCCTGTCCCGGGGTCACTGTGGGATTTTTGGGGTCCCTGTGAAGTTTTCTGGGGTCCCTGTGGGGTTTTTTGGGGTCCCTGTGGAGTTTTCTGGGGTCACTGTGGGGTTTTTTGGGGGTCCCTGTGAAGTTTTATGGGGTCCCTGTGGGGTTTTGGGGTCACTGTGGGATTTTTGGGGTCCCTGTAGGGTTTTTTTGGGGTCCCTGTGGAGTTTTTTGGGGTCACTGTGGGATTTTTGGGGTCCCTGTGGGATTTTTTAGGGATCCCTGTGGGGTTTTGGGGTCCCTGTGGGATTTTTTGGGGTCCCTGTGGAGTTTTTTGGGGTCCCTGTGGGGTTTTGGGGTCCCTGTGGAGTTTTCTGGGGTCCCTGTGGGGTTTCGGGGTCACTGTGGAGTTTTCTGGGGTCACTGTGGGATTTTTGGGGTCCCTGTGGAGTATTTTGGGGTCCCTGTGGTGTTTTTGGGGTCCCTGTGGAGTTTTTTGGGGTCACTGTGGGATTTTTGGGGTCCCTGTGGGGTTTTTTTGGGGTCCCTGTGGAGTTTTTTGGGGTCCCTGTGGGGTTTTTTTGGGGTCCCTGTGGAGTTTTTTGGGGTTCCCTGTCCCCGTCCCGGGCCCGCCGCCGCCATTTTGTGTCGGGGCCCGCCCGGCCTGAGGCGGCTCAAAATGGCGGACGGGACCGAACCACCGGGGAGGAACCGCGGGGGGAGCGGGGGCGGAACCATCGGGGAGATCCGCGGGGGGAGCGGGGGCAGAACCACCGGGAGGAACCCCCAGAGCGTCCCAGTATCTCCCAGTCCCTCCCAGTATCGCCCAGTGCCCTCCCAGTGCCTCCCAGTATCCCCCAGTGCCCCTCCAGTATCCCCCAGTGCCCCTCCAGTATCGCCCAGTAACCCCCAGTGCCCTCCCAGTGCCCCCCAGTATCCCCCAGTGCCCCTCCAGTATCTCCCAGTGCCCTCCCAGTGCCCCCCAGTATCCCCCAGTGCCTCCCAGTATCCCCCAGTGCCCCTCCAGTATTGCCCAGTATCCCCCAGTGCCCTCCCAGTGCCTCCCAGTATCCCCCAGTGCCCTCCCAGTGCCCCCCAGTATCCCCCAGTGCCCCTCCAGTGCCTCCCAGTGCCTCCCAGTGCCCCTCCAGTATCGCCCAGTATCCCCCAGTGCCCTCCCAGTGCCTCCCAGTATCCCCCAGTGCCCCTCCAGTATCCCCCAGTATCCCCCAGTGCCCCTCCAGTATAGCCCAGTATCCTCCAGTGCCCTCCCAGTGCCTCCCAGTATCCCCCAGTGCCCTCCCAGTATTGCCCAGTAACCCCCAGTGCCCTCCCAGTATCCCCCAGTGCCCTCCCAGTATCCTCCAGTGCCCTCCCAGTGCCCTCCCAGTGCCCTCCCAGTGCCCCCCAGTATCCCCCAGTGCCCCTCCAGTATCCCCCAGTATCCCCCAGTGCCTCCCAGTGCCCTCCCAGTGCCCTCCGAATGTCCTTCCAGTGCCCCCCAATGCCTCCCAGTATCCCCCAGTGCCCCTCCAGTATCCCCCAGTATCCTCCAGTGCCCTCCCAGTGCCTCCCAGTATCCCCCAGTGCCCCTCCAGTATCGCCCAGTATCCCCCAGTGCCCTTTCAGTATCCCCCAGTATCCTCCAGTGCCCTCCCAGTGCCTCCCAGTGCCCCCCAGTATCCCCCAGTGCCCCTCCAGGATCGCCCAGTATCCCCCAATGCCCTCCCAGTGCCCCCCAGTATCCCCCAATGCCCTCCCAGTGCCCCCCAGTATCCCCCAGTATCCTCCAGTGCCCTCCCAGTGCCTCCCAGTATCCCCCAGTGCCTCCCAGTACCCCCCAGTACCCCCCAGTGCCTCCCAGTATCCCCCAGTGCCCCTCCAGTACCGCCCAGTATCCCCCAGTGCCCCTCCAGTATCACCCAGTAACCCCCAGTGCCCTCCCAGTGCCCCCCAGTATCCCCCAGTGCCCCTCCAGTATCGCCCAGTATCCCCCAGTGCCCTCCCAGTGCCTCCCAGTATCCCCCAGTATCCCCCAGTACCCCCCAGTGCCCTCCCAGTGCCCCCCAGTGCCCCCCAGTATCCTCCAGTGCCCTCCCAGTGCCCCCCAGTATCCCCCAGTGCCCCTCCAGTATCGCCCAGTATCCCCCAGTGCCCTCCCAGTATCCCCCAGTGCCCCCCAGTACCCCCCAGTACCCCCCAGTGCCCTCCCAGTGCCTCCCAGTATCGCCCAGTGCCCCTCCAGTATCCCCCAGTGCCCTCCCAGTGCCCTCCCAGTGCCTCCCAGTATCCCCCAGTGCCCCTCCAGTATTCCCCAGTACCTCCCAGTATCCCCCAGTATCCCCCAGTGCCCACCTGTGCGCGGGGCCCTCATGGACTGGGTGTTGCAGCTCCGGGGGTCCTCGGGGGGGGGTCACAGCCGGCCGGGCCTCCTGGGGGGGCAACACCGGGAGAGGGGTCACAACAGCGGGGTTTGGGGTGAAATACCCGGATTTGGGGTAAAACACCGGGGTTTGGGGTGAAATACCCGGAATTGGGGTAAAACACCGGGGTTTGGGGTGAAACACCCGGATTTGGGGTAAAACACCGGGGTTTGGGGGGAAACACCCGGATTTGGCTGTAGTACACCTGGATTTGGGGTGGAACACCCAGATTTAGGTGTAAAACATCCAGATTTGGAATGAAACACCCGGATTTGGGGGAGAACACCCAGATTTGGGGGGGAACACCCAGATTTAGGGGAGAACACCCAGATTTGGGGGGGAACACCCATTTTTGGGTGTGAAAAACCAAGATTTGGGATGAAACACCTGGATTTGGGGTGAAACGCCCAGATTTGGGTGTAAAACACCGGATTTGGGGTAAAACACCCAGATTTGGGGTGAAACACAAGGATTTGGGGTGAAACACCCGGATTTGGGGGAGAACACCCAGATTTGGGGGGGAACACCCATTTTTGGGTGTGAAAAACCAAGATTTGGGATTAAAAACCTGGATTTGGGGGTACTCAGGGTCATTGAAGGCGTCATAACACCAGATTTGGGGGAACACCCAATTTTGGGTGTAAAACACACAGGTTTTTGGAGAAAAACCTGGATTTGGGTGTAAACCACCCAGATTTGGGATAAAACACATGGATTTGGGGTGAAACGCCCAGATATGGAGGGAAACACCTGTCTTTGGGTGTAGACCACCCAGATTTGGGGTGAAACACCCAGGTTTGGGGGAAAAACCTGGATTTTGGGTGTAAAACACCCAGATTTGAGTGTATGACACCCGGATTTGGGGAGGAACACCCAGATTTTGGGGAAACACCCGGATTTGGGGAGAAACACCCAGGTTTGGGGGAAACACCTGGATTTGGGTGTAAAACACCCCGATTTGAGTGTATGACACCCGGATTTGAGGAGGAACACCCAGATTTGGGGAGGAACACCCAGATTTGGGTGTAAAATACCCAGATTTGGGTGTAAAACACCCAGATTTGGCATAGAACACCCAGATTCGGGTGTAAAACACACAGATTTGGGAGTACCCAGACTCATCAGAGGGGTCACAACACCCGGACGCGGGTGGCAAAGTGACAGCGAGGGATTCTCCGGGGTGACGTCACCGTCACAGCAAAGGGACGGGTGTGACGTCATCTGGGGGGGCGAAAGGTGACGTCATCACGTGGGAGAGTGACGTCACGGGTCAGGGCTGGTTGTCCCTGAGAGGGGAGGGGTGTGACGTCACTGCAGGGGGGGTTGGGGGTGGCATGACGTCACCACAACACCGGTGACAACACGGGGAGGAGGCGGGGCAGTGTGACGTCATCGAGGTGACGTTGTGGGAGGGGTGGGGACACCTGGGGGGGCGGGGAGGTGACACAGGTGGGGGGGGCGGGGACAACCTGACGCTACAACCGGAACCGCATGGGGGGGAGGGGAGGGGGGAGGAAAAGGCAGAGGGACCCCCCCCCACACACACACACCCCGTGCACCCCCTCCCCCACCCCGGACCCCCCAAACCCCTCCCCCATCACCCGGAACAACCCCCGAGTGTCACGGGGGGGGGGAGGGGGGCACACCCACCCCTCCCCCCCCTCCCCCCCCTCCCCAGGTACCCCCGGAGCCGCCTGACAGCGGCGTCCCGTCCGTGACGTCACCGGGGGGAGGCGGGAGTGTCACCCCGCCGTTACCATGGGAACAACTCCCCCCACCCCCCCCGGACACACCCTTCACCTGCGGCCAATCAGGGGGCTGGGAGCGCCAGGCCACGCCCACCCTCCCTGAGACCACGCCCATTCCGTGCTAACGGCAGCGCGCGCGCCGCTGACGTCATGGGCTCACCTGGATGCTCATTGGCTGGGCTGGGAGTGACGTCACGGGGCCCCGTCCTGCCGCGGGCGGTGTCGGAGGAGCAGGCGGAGGCTGAGGGGGCGGGGCCAGAAATGGGCGGGGTTAAAGGGGCGTGGCCACAAAGGGGCGGGGCTAAGGGAGAATGGGGGAACGCGGAAGTGTCCGCGCGACACGGGCGGGACAGCGCGGACAGGTGTGGCACACACAGACAGGTGTGACACACACAGGTGTGACACACACAGACAGGTGTGACACACACGGACAGGTGTGACACTGACAGACAGGTGTGACACGGACAGGTGTGACACACATGGACAGGCGTGACACACACACCTGGACATGCACAGACAGGTGTGACACGCACAGCCGGACACGCACACAGATGTGACACACCCACACAACAGCCACAGCACCTGTTGCACACGCACAACACCTGTGACACGCGTTGGACACAACAACTGCACACGGACACAACACACGCGGCCCCACAACCCCCACACAACCGTGCCCGGGTGCGCGGTTACACTCGGACACAACACACAGCCGTGCGCGGGTGTGACACACAACCAAACGTGGACGTACAACCGCACTCAGAACCTCCCCCACACAGACGTTTCACCCGCAGAGGGACAACTGCAGGTGGAAAAACAACCCCCACACAGCCCTCAAACTGACGCACAATCGCACACGGACGCTGACACAACCGCACACGGGAGTGACGCGCTCACAGCCACACAGAGGCACAACCGCACACGGGAGTGACACGCTCACAGCCACACGCAGAGGCACAACCGCACAGGAACAGCCCCCACACAACCCTTGTGCGGGTGAACAACCGCATAGGGACAGCTGACGGACAGAGGCACAGCCGTACGCGGACCAACAACTGCACAGGGACGGCTGACACGCGCCCGCAGGGAGGGTGTGCGAGTGCACAGGCACAGCCACACACAGACACGACCCTCGGACAGGTGTACAACCGCACAAAAAACCTTCAGACAGGCGCACAACTGCAAAACGTGACACAACCACACACGAACACACAATCGCACAAAAACCCCTCACACAACCTTGAGTCGGGTGTACAACCACACAAAAAACCCTCATACAGCTCTCAGACAGGCGCACAACCACACAACAACGTGACACAACCGCACAGGGACACTCGACAGGCAGAGCCACAACCGCCCACGGACAAACAACCCTCACACAACCCTCACAGGGGCGCACAACCGCACGGGGACGTGACATACAACCCGACACAAACAGCCACAAGCACACGCAGGCGCACAACCGCACACCAACAATCCTCACGTGGATGCACAACCGCACACGGACAAACAACCGGATACGGGACTTGACACAAACAACCAGACACGGACAAACAACCCCCACACAGCCCTGACACGGACACACAGCCAGACGTGGACAAACACCCTCACGCGCACAGCCCCACATGGACATGACACGCTTGGGCAGACAGACAAACACCCTCACAAACAGCCAGACACGCACAAACACCTGCAGATGCACAGCTCCACACGGACACAACCCGCTTGGACAGACGGACAACAACTGCACAAACACCCGAACACAGGACTTGACACAAACAACCCGACACACACAAACACCGGAACACGCACAGCCCTGACACGCTCAGACAGACGGACGGACAAACACCCGGACACGCACAAACACTCGCACAAACAACGGAACACGCACAGCCCCACACGACACGCTTGGACAGACAGACAAACACCCGCACAAACAACCAAACACAGGACTTGACACAAACACCCGGACATGCACAAACAACCCCCGCGAGCGGCCCTGGCACACCTGTGCGCGCACACCCCGACCCGTCACCCTCACAGCCGCACGGGGACACCCGACACGCGCCCCCACACCCCCCTCGGGCCCCCCCACCCCGGCACAAACACGCAACAACACCGCCCCCCCCCAAAACCCCCGCCCGCGTCACCCCCCCGTGTCACCCCCACCCCCCGTGTCACCCCTGTCACCCCCCCGGGGTCCCCCCCCCCCCCAGCAGCATTTGGGGGGGTTGGGGGGTGTCGGGTGCGATTTGGGGGGATCACAGCGGGGTCCTGCGGGGGGGGAGGGACGTTTTGGGGTGCGGGGGGGGCCGCGGGTACTTTGGGGGGGTCCCAGGGCACTTTGGGGGTCCCTGGGGACACTTTGGGGTCCTGCCAGGGTGGCTGGGGAGGGTCCGGGGGGCGTTCGGGGGGTGCAGGGGGGCGGGGGGGGTTTTGGGGGGTGGGCGTGACCCGGGGCAGGGCGGGGGGTGGGGGTCGCGTTCCCCCCGCCCTGCCCCCCCCTCCCCTCCCCCCCCCCCCCATCCCGCGGGGGTCGCGGGGCGGTGACAGCGCCGGGAGCGGGGCCGGGGGGGGCGCGGGGACCCCTCGGGAGGGGGGAGGGGGTGGGGGGGGTCCCGGCGCCCCGCGGGGGTCCCGGGGGGTGGGGGGGGGTCGTTACCGGGGCCTGTCCCGGGGCCGGGGATGTCGCGGCGGCGGCGGCGGCGGCGGCACAAGATGGAGGCGGCGCGTTGGGCCCCGGGTGGGAGGGAGGGAGGGACCCCCCCGCCCTCCCCACGGCGCGGGGACACGGGGGGGACACCGGGGGGGGGGACACGGGGGGGACACCGGGGGGGACATGATGGGGGACACGGAGCGGACACGGGGGGGACACCGGGGGGGACACCGGGGGGGACACGGGGGGGACACGGGGGGATATGGGGGGGATGGGGGGGGGACACCGTGGGGGGACATGGGGGGGACACCGGGGGTGGACATGGGGGGGACACCGGGGGGGACACCGGGGGGATAGGGGGGGACACCGGGGGGGGACACGGGGGGGACACCGGGGGGGACACGGGGGGATGGGGGGGACACGGGGGGGGACATGATGGGGGACATAGTGGGGGACACGGGGGGACACGGTGGGGAAAACAAGGGGACACTGGGGGGGACACTCAGGGGACACTCAGGGGATATGGGGGGAAACGGGGGGGACACGGGGGGACATGGTGGGGAAAATCGGGGGACACTGGGGGGGTAGTGGGGGACACAGTGGGGACATGATGGGGGAAATGGGGACACAAGGGGGGACATGGGGGGGGATATGGGGGGCACACGGGGGGGACACTGGGGGACATATGGGGAAGAAATGGGGGAGATATGGGGGGACACCATGGGGGACGCAAAGGGGGACACCCCGGAGGTGGGGTGGGGGAGGGATGGGGGGTGAGGGGACGGGGGGACAAGGGGAACACGGTGGGGGGACAGCAGGACATCACCTGGGGGACATGGGGGGGCAGAGCTGGGGGGACAATCAGAGGGACACAAGCAGGGGTACAAGGGGAGGACAGGGGGACACAGGCAGGGACATTTTGGGGACACAGCTGTGGGGACAGGGGGACAGAAGTGGGGGACACAAGGGGATATTTAGAGGACACAAGTGGGGGACACAAGGGGACATTTGAGGGACAGAAGTGGGGGACAGGAGCGAGGGGCACAGGCGGGCAGGGGGACACAGAGGGGATGGGGGACACGGCCAGGGGTGTGACAAAAGTGGGGACACGGTTCGGGGGATGGAGCTGGGGGTCAGCAGGACACAAGGGGGGACACAGGGCTGAGGGGACGGGTGGCACGAGTGGGGGACAAAGTGACACAAAGGTGGGGACACGAGCACAGCACGCAATGGGACACGGGTGACACGGGAGGGGACACGGGAGGGGACACAATGAGACACGGGTGACACTGACGCACAACTGGGGACATGGGGAGACACAAGTGGGGACAAATTTGGGGTCACAATGACACAAAAAAGGACGCAGCGAGAGAGAGAGACAGGGACAGAAGCGGGGACACGGTGACGCACAACCACGGTGCCACAGCCCAAAAACGGGGACAAAACGGTGACAAAACCAGGGGTAACAATTCCAGGGCCACAACAGGCACGGCCGGGTGTAGCAGGGACCCTGCTCAGGGTGTGGAGGGCTTCAGGTGTCACCGTGCCCTCGGTGTCACCTCCTGTGGCGTTGTCACCGTGGTGGGAGTGTTGTTTGTCTGGCTGTGCCGTGTGGGGCTGTGTCTGGCTGTAGCTGTGGGTTGTACCTCAGACTGTGTTACAGTTGTGTCATATTTGTCACATTTGTGTCCGACTGTGCCATGTGGGGTTGTCACACGATTTCGGGCTGTGTCACAGTTGTGTCACATGTCACACCGTGTGTCTGGCTGTGCCGTGTGGGGCTGTGTCAGGCTGTGGCTTTGGGTTGTACCTCAGACTGTGTCACACTCATGTCACGTGTCACATTTGTCACATTTTGTGTCCGACTGTGCCTTGTGGGGCTGTCACACAATTTTGGGCTGTGTCACGTGTTACGCTGTGTGTCTGGCTGTGCCATGTGGGGCTGTGTCAGGCTGTGGCTTTGGGTTGTACCTCAGACTGTGTCACATTCTGTGTCTGACTGTGCCTCGTGGGGTTGTCACGCTGTGTCACACAGTGTCACAGTCGCATCACACCATGTTACAGTTGTGTCACATGGAGTCACAATTGTGTCATGGGTGAGGCTGTACGTTTGGGTTGTACCTCAGACTGTGTCACATTTTGTGTCCGACTGTGCCACGTGGGGCTGTCACACAATTTCGGGCTGTGTCACACAGTGTCACAGTTGTGTCACGGGTCAGGCTGTACCTTTGGGTTGTACCTCAGACTGTGTCACATTTTGTGTCCGACTGTGCCGTGCGGGGTTGTCACGCTGTGTCACACAGCGTCACAGTTGTGTCACATCGTGTGTCACGGGTCAGGCTGTACCTTTGGGTTGTACCTCAGACTGTGTCACACTCGTGTCACCTCGCGTGTCCGGCTGTGCCGTGCTCACGCCACGGCCCGGTGACACCCTGTGATGTCACACCCGTGACGTCACCCCTCCCCTGGTGACATGGGGGAAGCTGCCCCACTCCTGACCCCCCAAATCCCCCCCTGCTCCCCAAATTTCTCCTTCTGTGTCCCCGAATCCCCAAAATCCCCCCAACCCCTCGTGCTCCCCACAGAACCTCGCTCTCCTTCCCCCAATCTCCCCCCTCTGCCCTTCTCCCCCAAATTCCCCTTTCCTGCCATAATTGTCCCCAGAACCTCCTGGATGCCCCTCCTGGACCCCCAAACACCAAAATTCTCCTTTTTCCCCTCCAGTTTTGGCCCCGTGGTCCTTCTTACCCCTTCCAAACTCTCCTCAAACGTTCTTTTACTGCTCCAGGTGCCCCCCCAAACCCGACTGCTGCCCCAAAACACCCCAAACCTCCCTCCTCCCCCTCAAATCCCCCTCCTCGTCTGCAATCGTCCCCCAAACGCTCCTGCCTCGCTAAATGCCCCTTTGCTACCCCAGTTATAGCCCCACACTCCTCCTCCTCTGCCAACCACCTTAAGTCTGCCCTCAACCCCTCCTAGCCCCCTCAAATTTCCCCTTCCCGCTGCTAAAATACTCCTCCAACAGCGCTGCGCCTCTCCCAGCCCCTTCCCCAGCGGCCCTCCGGAACAGGCCCTGAAGCCTCGGCCTTTCCCAGCGGCCGCGGCCGGGTCGGGAGCGCCGGGAGCGGCCGGGCCGGGCGGGCGAGGCCGGGGCTGCGCAGGCCGCGGCCGGAGCGGCGCTTCGGCCGTTTCCGGCACCGTCCGCCTCTGCTTCGACCGCTTTCGTCAGATCTCGGTTATCTCCGGCATCTTCCGCTCGTGCTTCGGTATTTTTCGATAACGTCCGGTAATGCTTCGGGCAGTTCCGTCTCTTTCCGTCAGCGTTCGGGCACTGCCGGGGAACTTCGATCGTTTCCGTCACTCTCCGGAGACCCTTCGGCGATCTCCGCGCGCTTCCGTCACCACTTCGGAAATCTCCGTCAATCTCCGCCGGCCTCCCTCCGCCCCCGCCATCTCCCGGCGCTCCGCCTCGGGGGGGCGGCGCTTTTAAAATGAATTATTCATGAACCGATCCCACCGTGCTGGAAGCGGGGTTGGGGGTTACGGTCCGACGACGGCGCGTCCCGTGAGGGCTTCACGGAGCCGCCGGCGCGGAGCTTCCCCTTCCCCGCTGCTCGTCCGCCTCACGGGCCGTGACGGGACTCGTCTCTCCTTTTCTTTCCCGCTCCCCCCACCCCCTTTGCCGGTGAGGCGCTTGGTACGCTCCGGCCACGCCCCCTCCGGCGGCGCGCGGGGGCCGAGTCTATATAACGCGGCGCCGGCGCCTCACAGCGCTCAGTCGCGCCTTGAGCGCGGAGCGGCCGGAGCGGAGAAGGGGAAACTCCGCCCTGGAGGCTCCGTGAGGCGCCGGTTCCCCGGTGGGGTTTAAACTCGCCGCTCCCTCCAACCCCCTCCGCGAAGGGGTCGGTTCCGAACAGCCGGAGCGGCGCGAGGCCGCGGCCCCACCGGCACCATGCACGGCGGGCCGCCCTCGGGCGACAGCGCCTGCCCGCTGCGCACCATCAAACGAGTCCAGTTCGGGATCCTGAGCCCCGATGAGATGGTACCGGGGCCGGGGCGGCGCGGACGGGCCCGCGGGGCCGGCGGCTGAGGGCGAGGGGCGGCGGGAAATGGCGGCGGGGCAGCGAGAGCGGCGGGCGGAGCGGCCCCGGGCGGGGACAGCGCCCCCCGCCGGCCCGGAGGGGATCTGGGGGGTCCTCGGGGGCTCCGGGGTCACGAACGCGGCCCTGGAAGGGGTTGGGGTGCCCGGGGAGCCTCTGGGAGGGCATTGGGGTGTCCCAGAGTGGCTCAGAATCCCCTGGCGGCCTTTTGGCGTCTCTAGGAGTGGCTCAGGGAGCCCCGGGAGGAGTTTCGGGGTCCCTGGGGGTGCCCTGGAGGCCTCGGGAAAAGCATTGGGGTGCCTTGGAGGAGTTTTGGGGTGTCCTGGTTCTCTGGAGGTGTCTGTGGGGAGCCTTGGAAGAGCTTCAGGCTGGTGTGAAGGACACTTGGGGTGCCTGGAGGTTTTTAGGGGAGTTCTGGAAGAGGTTTGGAGTGTCCTGGAGGAGTTTTGGGGGTCCCTGAGAGTCACTCGGAGCCCTGGAGGAGTTTTGGGGGTCCCTGGGAGCTGCTCACGGAGCCCAGGAGGGATTTTGGGGTCCCTGGAAGTTGTTTAGGGAGCCCTGGAGGGATTTTGGGGTCTCTGGGAGCTGCTCAGACAGTCCTGGAGGAGTTTTGGGGGTCCCTGGGAGCTGCTCAGGGAGCCCTGGAGGGATTTTGGGGTCCCTGGAAGTTATTCAGGGAGCCCAGGAAGGATTTTGGGGTCCCTGGGAGCTGCTCATGAGGCCCAGGTGGGATTTTGGGGTCCCTGAGAGTCGCTCAGACAGCCCAGGTGGGATTTTGGGGTCCCTGGGAGCTGCTCAGGGAGCCCAGGTGGGATTTTGGGGTCCCTGAGAGCTGCTCAGTGAACCCAGCTGGGATTTTGGGGTCCCTGGGAGTTGCTCGGTGAACCCAGCTGGGATTTTGGGGTCCCTGAGAGCTGCTCAGGGAGCCCTGAAGGGATTTTGGGGTGATCAAAGATTTTGTTGTCACCCGAGGGGGTCACTTGGGGTACCCCCAACCCCTTTAGTGTTTCTGAGGGGGGCTCGTGGATGAATTTGGGGTTCCCCGGGTGCCTCAGTTTCCCTTTTGCCCCCCCAGAAACGGATGTCGGTGACAGAGGGGGGCATCAAGTACCCCGAAACCACCGAGGGGGGACGCCCCAAACTGGGGGGGCTGATGGACCCCCGGCAGGGCGTCATCGAGAGGACGGGGCGCTGCCAGACCTGCGCCGGTGAGTTGGGGGGTCCTGAACCCCAAAATCCTCCTGGGAGGGGCCCTGAACCCCAAAATTCTCCTGGGAGGGGCCCTGAACCCCAAATTCCTCCTGGGAGGGGGCCCTGAACCCCAAAATCCTCCTGGGAGGGGCCCTGAACCCCAAAATCCTCATGGGAGGGGCCCTGAACCCCAAAATATTCATGGGAGGGGGCCCTGAACCCCAAAATCCTCCTGGGAGGGGCCCTGAACCCCAAAATCCTCACGGGAGGGGCCCTGAACCCCAAAATCCTCATGGGAGGGGCCCTGAACCCCAAAATATTCATGGGAGGGGGCCCTGAACCCCAAAATCCTCCTGGGAGGGGCCCTGAACCCCAAAATCCTCACGGGAGGGGCCCTGAACCCCAAAATCCTCATGGGAGGGGCCCTGAACCCTAAAATTCCTCTTGGGGGTCCCCCAAGGCCCCAAATCTTCATAGGGAGTGGGCTCTAAACCCCCTAAAATTCTCCTGGTTTTGGGGGGGATTTGTTGGTTTTGGGGTGTCCTTTTTTGTGGGTTTCCCCTTTTTGGGGAGCTCCCCTCATTTTCCTTTCCCCAAATTTCACTTTTGCCTCACCCATGGGGTTTCCTGAGGGAGACTTCAGTATTTTTGGGGTTTTTTTTTTCTTTTATTTTGGGTCCCTTTTTTGGGGGTGATGTAATTATTTTTTTGGGCTTTTCCTTTTTTTTGGGGAGGTTTCTTGTTTTTTGGGGTGCTCCCTCTTTTTAGGTTTTTTTAGGGTTTTTTTAGGTTTTTTTTAAGGTTTCTTTGGGGTATTTTAGGGTTTTTTTAGGGGTTTTTTAGAGGTTTTTTAGGGTTTTTCCCCTCCCACCCCAAAACCCCATTCTGGGGGCTTCCCCTCTATCCCAACCCAGTTTTGGGGTGTCCCCCAACCCGATTTTGGGGTGTCCCCAGGGAACATGACGGAGTGTCCGGGCCACTTTGGCCACATCGAGCTGGCCAAGCCCGTGTTCCACGTGGGCTTTTTGGGCAAAACCATGAAAATCCTGCGCTGCGTCTGCTTCTTCTGCTCCAAGCTGCTCGTGGACTCGGTGAGACCCCAAAACCTCCGGGGCACCCCCACATTTCGGGGGCAGGGCTCGGTTTTGGGTGGAAAATGCCCCAAAATGGCTCCGTGGTGGCACCTCGGGGACATCCTGGGGACACATCGGGGATGGGGTTGGGTTTGGGGGGTTTTGGGACCATTTTGGGGTGACACTGGAGAGGGTGACAGTGAGGGGACACCGAGAAGAGGTGACAAAATTTGGGGGGACACCAAGAAAAAGTGACAAATTTGGGGACACCGAGAAGAGGTGACAAAATTTGGGGACACTGAGGGGGGGTGACAAAATTGGGGGACACCTAGGGGAGGTGACAAAATTTGGGGATACCAGAAAGAGGTGACAAAATTTGGGGATACCAGAAAGAGGTGACAAAATTTGGGGACACTGAGAAAAAAGTGACAAAATTGGGGACACATCAAGAATTGAGGGACGCAGAGTTGTCATCTGCTGGGTGGACCTGGAAGCTCTGGAGATGTTGAAGGACCATAATGTGACAACACCAGGCACCCAAAATCACTTTTTATGACCCCAAAACCACAACATGACCCCAAAATGGCCTTTTCTGACCCCAAAATAGCCTTTTCTGACCCCAAACCTGCGTTTTTTTGGCAGAACAACCCCAAGATCAAGGACATCCTGGGCAAGTCCAAGGGGCAGCCCAAGAAGAGGCTGACCCACGTCTACGACCTCTGCAAGGGCAAGAACATCTGCGAGGGCGGCGAGGAGATGGACCACAAGTTCGGCGTGGAGCAGCCCGAGGGCGACGAGGACCTCACCAAGGAGAAGGTGGGCACCCCAAAATCCCCCTTGGTGCCCCCAAAATCCCCATTTGTGGCCCCAAAATCCCCGTTGGTGGCCCCAAATTCCTGTTTCTGGCACGGAATTCTCATTTGTGGCCCCAGAACTTCTGTTTGTGGTCCATTTTCCCTGGCACTACCAGCCCCTGTTGCTAACCCTAATAATTCCCCATTTTTCATCCAATAACCACATTTTTCACCCCAATAATCTAATGTTTTACTCCAATAACCCAATTTTTAACCCAAATAACCCCATTTTTAACCCAAATAATTCATATTTTCCCTGTTTTAGGGTCACGGTGGCTGTGGGCGCTACCAGCCCCTGTTGCTAACCCAAATAATTCCCCTTTTTCACCCCAATAACTCCATGTTTCACCCCAATAACCCCATTTTTCATCCCAATAACCCCATTTTTCATCCCAATAACCCCATGTTTCACCCTGGTAACGCCATTTTTCTCCCCAAATAACCCCATATTTAACCCAAATAATCACCATTTTCTCTGTTTTAGGGCCATGGTGGCTGCAGGCACTACCAGCCCTTGTTGCTAACCCAAATAATTCCCCTTTTTCACCTCGATAACCCCATGTTTCACCCCAATAACCCCATGTTTCACCCCAATAACCCCATGTTTCACCCTGATAACCCCATTTTTCACCCCGATAACCCAATTTTTCACCCCAATAACCCCATTTTTAACCCCAATAACCCCATTTCTCCCCTGTTTCCCCCCGTTTTAGGGCCACAGTGGCTGCAGGCGCTACCAGCCCTTGTTGCTAACCCAAATAATTCCCCATTTTTCACCCCAATGACCCCATGTTTAACCCCAATAACTCCATTTTTCACCCCGATAACCCCATTTTTCACCCCAATGACCCCATTTTTCACCCCAATAACCACATGTTTCACCCTGATAACCCCATTTTTAACTCCAATGACCCCATTTTTCACCCCAATAACCCCATTTTTCATCCCAATAACCCCATTTTTAACCCGAATAACCCCATTTCTCCCCTGTTTCCCCCCGTTTTAGGGCCACGGCGGCTGCGGGCGCTACCAGCCCTTGTTGCTAACCCAAATAATTCCCCTTTTTCACGCCTATAACCCCATTTTTCACCCCAATGACCCCATTTTTCACCCCAATGACCCCATTTTTCACCCAAATAACCCCATTTTTAACCCAAATAATCCCCATTTTCTCTGTTTAAGGGCCATGGTGGCTGCAGGCGCTACCAGCCCTTGTTGCTAACCCAATTATTCCCCTTTTTCACCCCAATAACCCCATTTTTCACCCCAATAACCCCATTTTTCACCCCAATAACCCCATTTTTCACCCCAATAACCCCATTTCTCCCCCGTTTCCCCCCGTTTTAGGGCCATGGTGGCTGCAGGCGCTACCAGCCCTTTTTGCTAACCCAATTATTCCCCTTTTTCACCCCAATAACTCCATTTTTTACCCCAATAACCCCATGTTTCACCCCGATAACCCCATGTTTCACCCCAATAACCCCATTTTTAACCCCAATAACCCCATTTTTAACCCAAATAATCCCATTTTTCACCCCAATAACCCCATTTTTCATCCGAATGACCCCATGTTTCACCCCAATAGCCCCATTTTTCACCCCAATGACCCCATTTTTAACCCCAATAACCCCATTTTTCACCCCAATAACCCCATTTCTCCCCTGTTTCCCCCCGTTTTAGGGCCACGGCAGCTGCGGGCGCTACCAGCTAACCCAATTATTCCCCTTTTTCACCCCAATAACTCCATTTTTCACCCCGATAACCCCATTTTTCACCCCGATAACCCCATTTTTCACCCCAATAACCCCATGTTTCACCCCAATAACCCCATTTTTAACCCGAATAACCCCATTTTTAACCCCAATAACCCCATTTCTCCCCTATTTCCCCCCGTTTTAGGGCCATGGTGGCTGCAGGTGCTACCAGCCCTTGTTGCTAACCCAAATAATTCCCCATTTTTCGCCCCAATGACCCCATTTTTAACCCCAATAACCCCATTTCTCCCCTATTTCCCCCCGTTTTAGGGCCACGGCGGCTGCGGGCGCTACCAGCCCTTGTTGCTAACCCAATTGTTCCCCTTTTTCACCCCAATAACCCCATGTTTCACCCCAATAACCCCATGTTTCACCCCAATAACCCCATTTTTAACCCCAATAACCCCATTTTTCACCCCAATAACCCCATGTTTCACCCCAATAACCCCATTTTTAACCCCAATAACCCCATTTTAACCCCGATAACCCCATTTTTAACCCAAATAACCTCATTTTTAACCCCAATAACCCCATGTTTCACCCCAATAGCCCCATTTTTAACCCAAATAACCCCATTTTTAACCCAAATAATCCCCATTTTCTCTGTTTCAGGGCCACGGCGGCTGCGGGCGCTACCAGCCCCTGTTGCTAACCCAAATAATTCCCCGTTTTTCATCCAATAACCCCATTTTTCACCCAAATAACCCCATTTATAACCTGAATAACCCCATTTCTCCCCTGTTTCCCCCCGTTTCAGGGCCACGGCGGCTGCGGGCGCTACCAGCCGCGCATCCGGCGCTCGGGGCTGGAGCTGTACGCCGAGTGGAAGCACGTCAACGAGGACTCTCAGGAGAAGAAGATCCTGCTGAGCCCCGAGCGCGTGCACGAGATCTTCAAGCGCATCTCGGACGAGGAGTGCTTCGTGCTGGGCATGGACCCCAAATTCGCCCGGCCCGAGTGGATGGTGTGCACCGTGCTGCCCGTGCCGCCGCTGTCCGTGCGCCCGGCCGTGGTCATGCAGGGCTCTGCCCGCAACCAGGTGGGGTTTTGGGGTCAGATTGTGGGGTTTTGGGGTCAGTTTTTGGGGTTTTGGGGGTGTTTGGGGTGGTATTGAGGTGTTTGGGGGGCACCGTGCTGCCCGTGTGCCTGGCTGTGGTCATGCAGGGCTCCATCCGCAACCAGGTGGGTTTGGGGTCATTCTGTGGGGTTTTGGTGTCAGTTTTTGGGGGTTTGGGGTGGTTTTGGGGTGTTTGGGCACCGTGCTGCCCGTGCCGCCGCTGTCCGTGCGCCCGGCCGTGGTCATGCAGGGCTCTGCCCGCAACCAGGTGGGTTTGGGGTCAGATTGTGGGGTTTTGGGGTCAGTTTTTGGGGTTTTGGGGGTGTTTGGGGTGGTTTTGGGGTGTCTGGGCACCGTGCTGCCCCTGTCCATGCGCCCGGCCGTGGTCATGCAGGGCTCTGCCCGCAACCAGGTGGGGTTTGGGGTCATTCTGTGGGGGTTTTGGGGTCATTTTGTGGGGTTTTGGGGTCAGATTGTGGGGTTTTGGGGTCAGATTGTGGGGTTTTGGTGTCAGTTTTTGGGGTTTTGGGGGTGTTTGGGGGTGTTTGGGGTGTTTGGGCACCGTGCTGCCCGTGCCGCCGCTGTCCGTGCGCCCGGCCGTGGTCATGCAGGGCTCTGCCCGCAACCAGGTGGGTTTGGGGTCAGACTGTGGGGTTTTGGGGTCAGATTGTGGGGTTTTGGGGGTGTTTGGGGTGGTTTTGGGGTGTTTGGGGTGGTTTTAGGGGTGTTTGGGGGGCACCGTGCTGCCCGTGCCGCCGCTGTCCGTGCGCCCGGCCGTGGTCATGCAGGGCTCCGCCCGCAACCAGGTGGGTTTGGGGTCATTCTGTGGGGTTTTGGGGTCAGATTGTGGGGTTTGGGGTCATTCTGTGCGGTTTTGGGGTCAGATTGTGGGGTTTTGGGGTCATTCTGTGGGGTTTTGGGGGTGTTTGGGGTGGTTTTGGGGTGTTTGGGGCACCGTGCTGCCCGTGCCGCCGCTGTCCGTGCGCCCGGCCGTGGTCATGCAGGGCTCCGCCCGCAACCAGGTGGGGTTTGGGGTCAGATTGTGGGGTTTTGGGGTCAGATTGTGGGGTTTTGGGGTCAGATTGTGGGGTTTTGGGGTCAGTTTTTGGGGTTTTGGGGGTGTTTGGGGTGGTTTTGGGGTGTTTGGGCACCGTGCTGCCGCTGTCCGTGCGCCCGGCCGTGGTCATGCAGGGCTCTGCCCGCAACCAGGTGGGGTTTGGGGTCAGATTGTGGGGTTTTGGGGTCAGATTGTGGGGTTTTGGGGTCATTCTGTGGGGTTTTGGGGTCAGTTTGTGGGGTTTTGGGGGTGTTTGGGGTGTTTGGGCACTGTGCTGCCCGTGCCGCCGCTGTCCGTGCGCCCGGCCGTGGTCATGCAGGGCTCTGCCCGCAACCAGGTGGGTTTGGGGTCAGATTCTGGGGTTTTGGGGGCAGACTGTGGGGTTTTGGGGTCAGTTTTTGGGGTTTGGGGTCAGATTGTGGGGTTTTGGGGGCAGATTGTGGGGTTTTGGGGGTGTTTGGGGTGGTTTTGGGGTGTTTGGGGTGATTTTGGGGTGTTGGGCACCGTGCTGCTCCTGTCCGTGCGCCTGGCCGTGGTCATGCAGGGCTCTGCCCGCAACCAGGTGGGTTTGGGGTCAGACTGTGGGGTTTTGGGGTCAGTTTTTGGGGATTTCGGGGTTTTTGGCATGGATTTGGGGGTTATTGGGGTGTTTGGGGCGATTTTGGGGTGTTTGGGCACCGTGCTGCCCATGTCCCCAGCCATGGTCATGCAGGGCTCTGCCCGCAACCAGGTGGGGGTTGGGGTCATACTGGGGATGTTTGGGGTGGTTTTGGGGATGTTTGGGGTGGTTTTGGGGATGTTTGGGGTAAATTTAGGGGTTTTTGGGGTGGTTTTGGGGGTGTTTGGGGCAGTTTGGGGGTGTTTGGGGCACCGTGCTGCCCGTGTCCCCAGCCATGGTCATGCAGGGCTCTGCCTGCACCCAGGTGGGCACTGGGGCAGATTTTGGGGGGTCCCTGATGCCTTTTGGGGCCTCCTCACTTCTTTGGGGTCCCCAGTCCCCTTTTGGGGTCACCCCCAAGACACTTTGGGGTCTCCCTGTTTTATTCCCACCCCAAATCCACCCTCACCTTTCCCATGGCACTTTGGGTTGTCTCACCTCCCTTTATCACTGTCAAACCTCCTAACTAATAAATTTTGGGGTCACCCCACTAATTTTGGGGTGTCCCCAGGATGACCTGACCCACAAACTGGCCGACATCGTCAAGATCAACAACCAACTGCGGCGCAACGAGCAGAACGGGGCGGCCGCGCACGTCATCGCCGAGGACGTCAAGCTGCTGCAGTTCCACGTGGCCACCATGGTGGACAACGAGCTGCCCGGCCTGCCCCGGGTACAGAGGGGTCACAGGCGGGTTTTGGGGTGTCCTGGAGAGATTTTAGGGGTCACAGAGGGGTTTTGGGGTGACACGAGGTGAGGGACATTCAGGTGGTGGCCTCAGGTCGTGGCCGCGGGTGTCAAGCTGCTGTAGGTCCACGTGGGGACAACGAGCTGCCCGGGGTCCAGGAGAGTCTGGGGGTGTCCCAGAGGGGGTTTGGGGTGTCCCAGAGAGGTTTTGGGGTGTCCTAGAGAGATTTTAGGGGTCACAGAGGGATTTTGGGGTGACACAAGGTGAGGGACATTCAGGTGGTGGCCTCAGGTTGTGGCTGTGGATGTCAAGCTGCTGTAGGTCCACGTGGCCACCGTGGTGGACAACAAGCTGCCCGGGGTCCAGGAGAGTCTGGGGGTGTCCCAGAGGGGGTTTGGGGTGTCCCAGATGGGTTTTGGGGTGTCCCAGATGGGTTTTGGGGGTCCCAGCTGGGACACAAAGGGGACAAGCAGGGACAGAGCAGCCTGGGAACCCCCTGAGCCCCCCAAAGTCCCAGCAGGAGCTGGGGACATTCTCAGGGTGATCAGTTTATGTCCCACGGTTGATTTTGGATTTTTGGGGAGATTTTGGTGGTTCCAACCCCCCTGAACCCCAAATTTCTCCAGCCCCAGGCCATGCAGATTTTAGGGGCTCCCCCAAATGTGTTTTTCTGCCCTGAACCCTCACAAGAACCCAGGGTGATCAATTTGTGTCCCCCAGTGGATTTTGGATTTTTGGGGTGATTTTTTGGGTTCCAACCCCCCCTGAACCCCAAATTTCTCCGCCCCCAGGCCATGCAGAATTTAGGGGCTCCCCCAAATGTGTTTTGCTCCCCCAAACCCCTCCCTGAACCCTCACAAGAACGCAGGGTGACAATTTGTGTCCCCCATGGATTTTGGATTTTTGGGGTGATTTTTTGGGTTCCAACCCCCCTGAACCCCAAATTTCTCCTCCTCCAGGCCATGCAGAATTTAGGGGCTCCCCCAAATGTGTTTTTCTGCCCTGAACCCTCACAAGAACCCAGGGTGATCAGTTTATGTCCCATGGTTGATTTTGGATTTTTGGGGTGATTTTTTGGGTTCCAACTCCCCCTGAACCCCCAATTTCTCCGCCCCCAGGCCATGCAGAATTTAGGGGCTCCCCCAAATGTGTTTTGCTCCCCCAAACCCCTCCCTGAACCCTCACAAGAGCCCAGGGTGATCAATTTGTGTCCCCCAGTGGATTGTGGATTTTTGGGGTGATTTTTTGGGTTCCAACCCCCCTGAACCCCAAATTTCTCCTCCCCCAGGCCATGCAGAATTTAGGGGCTCCCCCAAATGTGTTTCTCTGCCCTGAACCCTCACAAGAGCCCAGGGTGATCAATTTGTGTCCCCCGCAGTGGATTTTGGATTTTTGGGGTGATTTTTTGGGTTCCAACCCCCCTGAACCCCAAATTTCTCCTCCCCCAGGCCATGCAGAATTTAGAGGCTCCCCCAAATGTGTTTTTCTGCCCTGAACCCTCACAAGAACCCAGGGTGATCAATTTGTGTCCCCCAGTGGATTTTTGGGGTGATTTTGGTGGTTCCAACCCCCCTGAACCCCAAATTTCTCCGCCCCCAGCCCATGCAGAATTTAGGGGCTCCCCCAAATGTGTTTTGCTCCCCTGAACCCTCACAAGAACCCAGGGTGATCAATTTGTGTCCCCCAGTGGATTTTGGATTTTTGGGGTGATTTTTTGGGTTCCAACCCCCCCGAACCCCAAATTTCTCCTCCCCCAGGCCATGCAGAATTTAGGGGCTCCCCCAAATATGTTTTTCTGCCCTGAACCCTCACAAGAACCCAGGGTGATCAATTTGTGTCCCCCAGTGGATTTTGGATTTTTGGGGTGATTTTTTGGGTTCCAACCCCCCTGAACCCCCAAATTTCTCCTCCCCCAGGCCATGCAGAATTTAGGGGCTCCCCCAAATGTGTTTTGCTCCCCCAAACCCCTCCCTGAACCCTCACAAGAACCCAGGGTGATCAATTTGTGTCCCGCAGTGGATTTTGGATTTTTGGGGTGACTTTTTGGGTTCCAACCCCCCTGAACCCCCAATTTCTGCTCCCCCAGGCCATGCAGAAGTCGGGGCGCCCCCTGAAGTCCCTGAAGCAGCGGCTGAAGGGGAAGGAGGGTCGGGTTCGGGGCAACCTCATGGGCAAACGCGTGGATTTCTCCGCCCGCACCGTCATCACCCCCGACCCCAACCTGGCCATCGACCAGGTGGGCGTCCCCCGCTCCATCGCCGCCAACATGACCTTCGCCGAGATCGTCACGCCCTTCAACATCGACAGGTGGGCTTTGGGGGGGATTTATGGGGCTTTGGGGGGGATTTGGGGGGGTTTTGGGGGGATTTATGGGGCTTTGGGGGGATTTATGGAGGTTTGAGATGGATTTATGGGGGTTTGGTGTTGGTGTCCCCCGCTCCATCGCCGCCAACATGACCTTCGCCGAGATCGTCACGCCCTTCAACATCGACAGGTGGGCTTGGGGGGGATTTGGGGGGGTTTTGGGGGGATTTACGGGGCTTTGGGATGGATTTATGGAGGTTTGAGATGGATTTATGGGGGTTTGGTGTTGGTGTCCCCCGCTCCATCGCCGCCAACATGACCTTCGCCGAGATCGTCACGCCCTTCAACATCGACAGGTGGGCTTTGGGGGGGATTTGGGGGGGTTTTGGGGGGATTTATGGGGTTTTGGGATGGATTTATGGGGGTTTGGGATGGTTTTATGGGGGTTTGGGGTCGATTTGTGGAGGCTTGGGATGAATTTTTTGGTGTTGGTGTCCCCCACTCCATCACCACCAACATGGTCTTCACTGAGATCATCACCCCTTCAGCACTGGCAGGTGGGGTTTGGGTGATTTATGGGGTTTGGGATGGATTTATGGAGCTTTGGGATGGATTTATGGGGGTTTGGGATGGATTTAAGGGGCTTTGGGATGGATTTATGGAGGTTTGGGGTCGATTTGTGGAGGTTTGGGATGGATTTATGGAGGTTTGGTGTTGGTGTCCCCCACTTCATTGCCACCGATACGACCTTTGGTGAGATTGTCACTTCCTTCAACATGGACAGATGGGGTTTGTGGGGGATTTATGGAGGTTTGGGATGGATTTATGGGGTTTGTCAGGGTTTTATGGGGTTTGTCAGGGATTTATGGGGGCTTGGGATTGATTTATGGAGGTTTGGGATGGATTTATGGGGTTTGGGGTCGATTTGTGGAGGTTTGGGATGGATTTATGGGGGTTTGGTGTTGGTGTCCCGCGCTCCATCACCACCAACATGATCTTCAGTGAGATCATCTCCCCTTTAACATCGGCAGGTGGGGTTTGTAGGGGATTTATGGAGGTTTGGGATGGATTTATGGAGGTTTGGGATGGATTCCTGGGGTTTTGGGATGGCTTCCTGGGGTTTTGGGATGTATTCCTGGGGTTTTGGGATGGATTCCTGGGGTTTTGGGATGGATTCCTGGGGTTTTGGGATGGATTCCTGGGGTTTTGGGATGGATTTATGGGGTTTTGGGATGGATTTATGGGGTTTTGGGATGGATTCCTGGGGTTTTGGGATGGGTATCCCCTGCTCCATCACCATCACTGTCACCATGGGTGAGATTGTCACCTTCAACAGTGACTGGAGGAGTTTGGGGCAGATTTTGGGGCGTTTGGGGTGAATTTGGGGAAGTGTTTGGTGTGGTTGGAGGAGTCTGGAGGAGCTCAGGGATTAAGGGGGTTAAATTAAAGGGGATTTGGGGGATTTTAGGACAGATGTGGGGCAGTTTTGGGATGATTTAGGAGCATTCAGTGAGTTTTGGGGTGGACACAGGGATATGGGGGGGACATTAGGATTATTTTGAGTCGATCCCAATAACCCAAAACCACCCCAAACACCCTTTAAACCCCACTGCTCCTCCTCAAGGTGCCTCTGAGAGCAGTGAGGTGAATCCCTGACCCCCAAAATCCCCTAAACTGACCCCAAAACCCCGTAGGCTGCAGGAGCTGGTGCGCAGGGGGAACAGTCAGTACCCCGGGGCCAAGTACATCATCCGGGACAACGGGGACAGGATCGACCTCCGCTTCCACCCCAAGCCCAGCGACCTCCACCTGCAGATCGGCTACAAGGTCAGCGCCCCAAAGCCCCAAAACCCCAAAATCCCAAAATCCCAAAACCCACCCAGCGCCCCAAAACCCCAAAACTCACCCCGAGGCTCCCAAAAAATGAGGGACGCCAAAAGCTGGGAGTGGAACCCGTGACTGTAGCAGGGGGATGGTTGGTTTGGGGGTTCGGAGCTTTGGGGTTGGGTCAATCCCTGATTTTGGGGTTCAGAGCTCTGGGTTTGGAGTTCAGATCCTAATTTTGGGGTTCAGAGCTATGGAATTCTGAGATCTGTCCCTGATTTTGGGGTTCAATCCCTGATTTTGGGGTTCAGAGTTCTGGATTTGGGGTTCAGATCCTGATTTTGGGGTTCAGAGCTCTGGGTTTGGGGCTCAATATCTGATTTTGGGGTTCAGATCCTGATTTTTGGGTTCAGAGCTCTGGATTGGGGTTCAATCCCTGATTTTGGGGTTCAATCCCTGATTTTGGGGTTCAGAGCTCTGGATTGGGGTTCAATCCCTGATTTTGGGGTTCTCAGCTCTGGATTTGGGGTTCAATCCATAATGTTGGGATCCTAATTCTAGATGTTGGTTTCAATCCAAAATTTTGTGTTGAAATCTCTGAAATTTGGGGTTCAATCCTCAATTTTTGGCCTTCACCACCACCAGGGAGTGAATTTAACCCCAAACCCCTCATTCTCCTCGCTCTGACCCCACCGTTTTTGGGGGGAAGATGCCGTTTTTGGGGTGTCGCCCATTTTTGGGGTGTCCCCCTGACTCTTGGGGGGCTTTGGGGACAGGTGGAGCGTCACATGTGCGACGGGGACATCGTCATCTTCAACCGGCAGCCCACCCTGCACAAGATGTCCATGATGGGTCACCGGGTCAGGATCCTGCCCTGGTCCACCTTCAGGCTGAATCTGAGGTGAAGCACCCCAAAAACCCCAAAGTTAACCCCAAATCCTGCCCTGGTCCACCTTCCGGCTGAATCTGAGGTGAAACACCCCAAAAAACCCCAAATTAACCCCAAAATTAACCCCAAATCTTGCCCTGGTCCACCTTCAGGCTGAATCTGAGGTGAAACACCCCAAAAAACCCCAAATTAACCCCAAAATTAACCCCAAATCTTGCCCTGGTCCACCTTCAGGCTGAATCTGAGGTGAAACACCCCAAAAACCCCAAAATTAACCCCAAATCCTGCCCTGGTCCACCTTCAGGCTGAATCTGAGGTGAAACACCCCAAAAACCCCAAAATTAACCCCAAATCCGGCCCTGGTCCACCTTCAGGCTGAATCTGAGGTGAAACACCCCAAAAACCCCCAAATTAACCCTAAAATTACCTCAAATCCTGTCCTGGTCTATCTTCCATCTGAATGTGAGGTGAAACACCCCAAAACCCCCAAAGTTAACCCCAAATCATGTCCTGGTCCACCTTCAGGCTGAATCTGAGGTGAAACACCCCAAAAACCCCAAAATTAACCCCAAAATGATCCCAAATCTTGCCCTGGTCCACCTTCTGTGATGAGATGAACATGTCCCTACTGTGTCCCAAATGTTCTCAACGTCCCAGTGTCCCCACGATGTCCCCAATGTCCCCACAACGTCCCTGATGTCCCCACAGTGTCACCACACCCCATAATGGTGATGAGATGAACCTGTCCCGTGTCCCTGCCATGACCCCAATGCCCCAGATGTCCCCACAACGTCCCCAATGTCCTCACAATGTCCCTGATGTCCCAGTGTCCCCACAGTCTCCAATATCCCAGATGTCCCCACAATGTCCCCAATGTCCCCACAATGTCCCAGTGACCCCACCAATGTCCCCACAGTGTCACCACACCCCATAATGGTGATGAGATGAACCTGTCCCGTGTCCCTGCCATGACCCCAATGTCCCTGATGTCCCCACAATGTCCCCAATGTCCCCATGATGTCCCCAATGTCCCAGATGTCCCTCCAATGTCCCTGAGATCCCTGATGTCCCAGTGTCCCCACAATGTCCCTGAGATCCCAGATGTCCCCACAGTGTCCCAGTGACCCCACCAATGTCCCCGCAGCGTCACCACGCCCTACAGTGCTGACTTCAACGGTGATGAGATGAACCTGCCCCAAGTCCCTGCCATGACCCCGAGATGAGATGAACCCACCCCATGTCCCTGCCGTGACCCCGATGTCCCTGAGATCCCTGATGTCCCAGTGTCCCCACAACATCCCCAATGTCCCAGATGTCCCCACAATGTCACCATGCCCTACAATGGTGATGAGATGAACCTGCCCTGGGTCCCTGCCATGACCCCAATGTCCCAGATGTCCCTCCAATGTCCCTGAGATCCCTGATGTCCCAGTGTCCCCACAATGTCCCCAATGTTCCAGATGTCCCCACAATGTCCCAGTGTCCCCACAATGTCCCCGATGTCCCCACAGTGTCACCATGCCCTACAACAGTGATGAGATGAACCTGCCCTGGGTCCCTGCCATGACTCCAATGTTCCAGATGTCCCAGATGTCCCCACAATGTCCCTGAGATCCCTGATGTCCCACATGTCCCCACAACGTCCCTGATGTCCCCTCGATGTCCCCAATGTCCCCACGATGTCCCCACAACGTCCCTGATGTCCCCTCGATGTCCCCAATGTCCCCACGATGTCCCCACAACGTCCCTGATGTCCCCTCAATGTCCCCGCAGCGTCACCACGCCCTACAACGCCGACTTTGACGGTGATGAGATGAACCCACCCCATGTCCCTTATGTGACCCCAATGTCCCTGAGATCCCTGATGTCCCAGTGTCCCCACAACATCCCAATGTCCCAGGTGTCCCCACAATGTCCCTGATGTCCCCACAGCGTCCCCGATGTCCCTGCAGTGTCACCACACCCCATAATGAACCTGCCCTGTGTTCCTGCCATGACCCCAATGTTCTAGATGTCCCCACAATGTCCCAATGTCCCTGAGATCCCTGAGGTCCCAGTGTCCCCACAACATCCCAATGTCCCAGATGTCCCCACAATGTCCCCAATGTCCCCACAATGTCCCCAATGTCCTCACAACGTCCCCGATGTCCCCACAGTGTCACCACACCCTGCAATGGTGATGAGATGAACCTGTCCCGTGTCCCTGCCATGACCCCAATGTTCGAGATGTCCCCACAACGTCCCAATGTCCCTGAGATCCCTGATGTCCCAGATGTCCCCACAATGTCCCCAATGTCCCAGATGTCCCCAATGTCCCCAATGTCCCCACAATGTCCCAGTGACCCCACCAATGTCCCTGCAGTGTTCCCACAATGTCCCAGATGTCCCCACAATGTCCCTGAGATCCCAGATGTCCCCACAATGTCCCAGTGACCCCACCAATGTCCCCGCAGTGTCACCACGCCCTACAACGCCGACTTTGACGGCGATGAGATGAACCTGCCCCAAGTCCCTGCCATGACCCCAATGTCCCAGATGTCCCCCCAATGTCCCCAATGTCCCTGATGTCCCCATGATGTCCCTGATGTCCCCTCGCTGTCCCCGCAGCGTCACCACGCCCTACAACGCCGACTTTGACGGCGATGAGATGAACCTGCACCTGCCGCAGTCGCTGGAGACGCGGGCGGAGATCCAGGAGCTGGCCATGGTGCCCAGGATGATCGTCACCCCCCAGAGCAACCGGCCCGTCATGGGCATCGTGCAGGACACGCTGACGGCCGTGCGCAAGTTCACCAAGAGGGACGTCTTCCTCGAGAGGGTCGGTTTGGGGGGATTTTGGGGGAGTTTAGGTGGATTTGAGATGATTTAGGGTTGGTTTGGGGTCATTTGTGGTGGTTTTGGGGTGATGGACGGTGGTTTTGGGGTGGTTTCTGCTGCGTTGGACACGCTGATGGTTGTATTGAAGGTCACCAAGAGGGACGTCTTCCTCGAGAGGGTCGGTTTGGGGGGGATTTTGGGGGTTTTGGGGTTGTTCGGGGGCATTTGAGATGATTTGGGGTTGGTTTGGGGTCATTTGTGGTGGTTTTGGGGTGATGGATGGTGGTTTTGGGGTGATGGACAGTGGTTTTGAGGTGGTTTCTGCTGCCATTGTGTTGGACACGCTGATGGTTGTGTGCAAGGTCACCAAGAGGGACGTCTTCCTCGAGAGGGTCGGTTTTGGGGGCATTTTGGGGGAGTTTAGGTGGATTTGAGATGATTTGGGTTTGGTTTGAGGTCATTTGTGGTGGTTTTGGGGTGATGGACTATGGTTTTGGGGTGATGGACGGTGGTTTTGGGGTGATGGACGGTGGTTTTGGGGTGATGGACGGTGGTTTTGAGGTGGTTTCTGCTGCCATTGTGTTGGACACGCTGACGGCCGTGTGCAAGTTCACCAAGAGGGACGTCTTCCTTGAGAGGGTCGGTTTGGGGCGATTTTGGGGGTTTTGGGGGAGTTTAGGTTGATTTGAGATGATTTGGGGTTGGTTTGGGGTCATTTGTGGTGGTTTTGGGGTGATGGACGGTGGTTTTGGGGTGATGGACAGTGGTTTTGGGGTGGTTTCTGCTGCGTTGGACACGCTGATGGTTGTGTGCAGGGTCACCAAGAGGGACGTCTTCCTCAAGAGGGTCGGTTTGGGGGGATTTTGGGGGAGTTTAGGTTGATTTGAGATGATTTGGGGTTGGTTTGGGGTCATTTGTGGTGGTTTTGGGGTGATGGATGATGGTTTTGGGGTGGTTTCTGCTGCCATTGTGTTGGACACGCTGATGGTTGTATTGAAGGTCACCAAGAGGGACGTCTTCCTCGAGAGGGTCGGTTTGGGGGGATTTTGGGGCTTTTGGGGTTGTTCAGGGTGGTTTGAGATGATTTGGGGTTGGTTTGAGGTCATTTGTGGTGTTTTTGGGGTGATGGACGGTGGTTTTGGGGTGATGGACGGTGGTTTTGGGGTGATGGACGGTGGTTTTGGGGTGGTTTCTGCTGCGTTGGACACGCTGATGGTTGTATTGAAGGTCACCAAGAGGGACGTCTTCCTCGAGAGGGTCGGTTTGGGGGCGATTTTGGGGATTTTGGGGTTGTTCAGGGTGGTTTGAGATGATTTGGGGTTGGTTTGAGGTAATTTGTGGTGGTTTTGGGGTGATGGACGGTGGTTTTGGGGTGATGGACAATGGTTTTGGGGTGGTTTCTGCTGCCATTGCGTTGGACACGCTGATGGTTGTGTGCAAGGTCACCAAGAGGGACGTCTTCCTCGAGAGGGTCGGTTTGGGGGGATTTTGGGGGTTTTGGGGTTGTTCGGGGGGATTTGAGATGATTTGGGGTTGGTTTGGGGTCATTTGTGGTGGTTTTGGGGTGATGGACGATGGTTTTGGGGTGATGGACGATGGTTTTGGGGTGGTTTCTGCTGCGTTGGACATGCTGATGGTTGTGTGCAAGGTCACCAAGAGGGATGTCCTCAAGAGGGTCAGTTTTGGGGGGATTTTGGAGGTTTTGGGGTTGTTCAGGGTGGTTTGAGATGATTTGGGGTTGGTTTGAGGTGGTTTGGGTGAGATCAGGTGGTTTTGGGGTTTTGGGGTTGTTCAGGGTGGTTTGAGATGATTTGGGGTTTGTTTGAGGTGGTTTGGGTGAGATCAGGTGGTTTTGGGGAGGTTTTGGGGGTTTTGTTCAGGACACGCTGATGGTCGGGCACAAGTTCTCCACGAGGAACGTTTTCCTCGAGAAGGTTTGGTCTGGGGAGATTTTGGGGGGTTTAGGACATTTTTAGGATATTTTGGGATCTGGATGGGGTTTCCTTGATTAATGACATTTTTTGGGGTGTTTTGGGGTGTCCCTCAGGGTGAGGTGATGAACCTGCTGATGTTCCTGTCCATGTGCCATGGGAAGCTGCCCTGTCCTCCCATCCCGAAGGACATTTTGGGGCATTTTTGAGATATTTTGGGATCTCGGTGGGTTCTCCTGGATCGGTGACGTTTTTGGGGTGTCCCTCAGGGCGAGGTGATGAACCTGCTGATGTTCCTGTCCACGTGGGACGGCAAGGTGCCCCAGCCGGCCATCCTGAAGCCGCGGCCGCTGTGGACAGGGAAGCAGATCTTCTCCCTCATCATCCCCGGCCACATCAACTGCATCCGCACGCACAGCACCCACCCCGACGACGAGGACAGCGGCCCCTACAAGCACATCTCCCCCGGGGACACCAAGGTGGGGCAGCCGAGGAGGTCCAGGGGCTCGGTGGGGTGGGAAGGTGCTCTGAGGGGGCTTTGGTGGGGTCTGAAGGGGTTTTGGTGGGGTCTTATGGGGTTTTGGTGGGGTCTGAGGGGGTTTTGGTGGGGTCTGAGGGGGTTTTGGTGGGGTCTGAGGGGGCTTTGGTGGGGTCTGATGGGGTTTTGGTGGGGTCTGAGGGAGCTTTGGGGTGGTTTGATGGGGTTTTGGTGGGATCTGAGGGGCTTTGGTGGGATCTGAGGGGCTTTTAGTGGGACTTCAGGAGGTCCAGGGGGACTTGGTGGGGTGGGAAGGTGATCTGAGGGGGTTTTGGTGGGATCTGAGGGGGCTTTGGTGGGGTCTGAGGGGGTTTTGGTGGGGTCTGAGGGAGCTTTGGGGTGGTTTGATGGGGTTTTGGTGGGATCTGAAGGGGCTTTGGGGTGGTCTGAGGGGGCTTTGGTGGGGTCTGAGGGGGCTTTGGTGGGGTCTGATGGGGTTTACTGGGGTCTGATGGGGTTTTGGTGGGGTCTGAGGGAGCTTGGGGTGGTTTGATGGGGTTTTGGTGGGGTCTGAGGAGGTCTAGGAGAGCCTGGTGGGGTGGAAAGGTGATCTGAGGGGGTTTTGGTGGGGTTTCATGGGGTTTTGGTGGGGTCTGAGGGGCTTTGGGGTGGTCTGAGGGAGCTTTGGGGTGGTTTGATGGGGTTTTGGTGGAACTTGAGGCGGTCTAGGAGAGCTTGGTGGGGTGGAAAGGTGATCTGAGGGGGTTTTGGTGGGATCTGAGGGAGCTTTGGGTGGTTTGATGGGCTTTTGGTGGGGTCTGAGGGGCTTTGGTGGGATCTGAGGGAGCTTTGGGGTGGTTTGATGGGGTTTTGGTGGGGTCTGATGGGGCTTTGGGGTGGTCTGAGGGGGCTTTGGTGGGGTCTGATGGGGTTTTGGTGGAACTTGAGGAGGTCTAGGAGAGCTTGGTGGGGTGGAAAGGTGATCTGAGGGGGTTTTGGTGGGATCTGAGGGAGCTTTGGGTGGTTTGATGGGGTTTTGGTGGAATCTGAGGGAGCTTTGGTGGAATCTGAGGGAGCTTTGGGTGGTTTGATGGGTTCTGGGGGAGCTTTGGGGTGGTTTGATGGGGTCTGAGGGGGCTTTGGTGGGGTCTGACGGGGTTTTGGTGAGGTCTGAGGGAGCTTTGGTGGGATCTGAGAGGCTTTTAGTGGGACTTCAGGAGGTCCAGGGGGACTTGGTGGGGTGGGAAGGTGATCTGAGGGGGTTTTGGTGGAATCTGAGGGGCTTTGGTGGGATCTGAGGGGGCTTTGGGGTAGTTTGATGGGGTTTTGGTGGGATCTGAGGGAACTTTGGGGTGGTCAGAGGGGCTTTGGTGGAACTTCAGGAGGTCTGGGGGGGCTTGGTGGGGTGCAGAGGTGGTTTGAGAGGACTTTGGTGGGATCTGAGGCTGATTTGGGGTGGCCTGAGGGCACTGGGGATGTTCTGAGGGGGTTTGGTGGAACTTGAGGAGGTCTTGGAGGGCTTTGTAGACTTTGAAGTGACCCGGGGTTGTTTTTGGGGCGCTCCAGGTGGGTTTGGGGTTTTTTTTGGACCTTCAAGGTCCTGACCCCGTTCCTTGGATGTCCCCAGGTGATCGTGGAGAACGGGGAGCTCATCATGGGCATCCTGTGCAAGAAGTCCCTGGGGACGTCGGCCGGGTCCCTGGTGCACATCTCCTACCTGGAGATGGGCCACGACACCACGCGCCTCTTCTACAGCAACATCCAGACCGTCATCAACAACTGGCTGCTCATCGAGGGTCAGCGTGCTCCAGGAGCTCCTGGGGACCTTCTTGGTGGCATCTAGTGGGGGTTTGATCACCCGGGGACCTTCTCAGATCCCAGCTTGGTGGAGCCCTGGGGCTCTTGGACCCCATCCTTGAGGTCCTGGTGGTCCTTGGACCCTTTTTTTGGGACCTGTGGAGCTGGGAACCTTCTTGGTGGCATCTGATGGGGGTTTGGTCACCCAGGGACCTTCTCAGATCCCAGCTTGGTGGAGCCCTGGAGCTCTTGGACCCCATCCTTGAGGTCCTGGGGGTCCTTGGACCCTTTTTTTGGGACCTGTGGGGCTGGGAACTTTTTTGGTGGCATCTAGTGGGGGTTTGATCACCTGGGGACCTTCTCAGATCCCAACTTGGTGGAGCCCTGGAGCTCTTGGACCCCATTCTTGAGGTCCTGGTGGTCCTTGGACCTTTTTTTGGGGACTGCAGGGACCTGGGGGGGGGGCAGAGAACCTTCTTGGTGGCATCTAATGGGGGTTTGATCTCCTGGGGACCTTCTCAGCTCCCAACTTGGTGGAGCCCTGGGGCTCTTGGACCCCATCCACAAGGTCCTGGTGGTCCTTGGACCCTTTTTTTGGGACCTGTGGGGCTGGGAACTTTTTTGGTGGCATCTAGTGGGGGTTTGGTCACCTAGGGACCTTCTCAGATCCCAGCTTGGTGGAGCCCTGGGGCTCTTGGACCCCATCCTTGAGGTCCTGGTGGTCCTTGGACCCTTTTTTGGGGACTGGAGGGACCTGGGGGGGGCTGAGAACCTTCTTGGTGGCATCTAATGGGGGTTTGATCACCTGGGGATCTTCTCAAATCCCAACTTGGTGGAGCCCTGGAGCTCCTGGACTCCATCCTGGAGGTCCTGGTGGTCCTTGGGCCCTTTTTGGGACCAGGAGGTCTCAGGAATTTTGGGGGAGCGTCCCAACCCCATTTCCATCCCTAAAGGACCTCGTTGTCCCCATGTCCTCCCTTTGTCCCACAGCCTGACCAGACCCTGACCCAGGGTTGGTTTTTTGGGGTGAGGGGTTGGAGATGACCCCAAATTTGGGGCGGGGATCCCCCTGAACCCCAAATGTCCCCCCAGGTCACACCATCGGCATTGGGGACTCCATCGCCGACGCCAAGACCTACCAGGACATCCAGAACACCATCAAGAAGGCCAAGCAGGACGTCATCGAGGTGGGACTCGGGGGGTTCCCGGGACTTTGGGGAATTCCACGAGGTTTGGGTGGTTCCTGGAGGATCTCAGGAGGTTTGGGGCAGGTCCTGGAGGATCTCGGGGGGTTTGGGGCCGTTCCTGGAGGATCTCAGGGGGTTTGGGCCGTTCCTGGAGGATCTCAGGGGGTTTGGGGCAGGTCCTGGAGGATCTCAGGGGGGTTTGGGGCAGGTCCTGGAGGATCTCAGGAGGTTTGGGGCAGGTCCTGGAGGATCTCAGGGGGTTTGGGGCAGGTCCTGGAGGACCTCAGGAGGTTTGGGGCAGGTCCTGGAGGATCTCAGGGAGGTTTGGGACAGTTCTTGGAGGATCTCAGAACGTTTGGAGCAGTTCCTGGAGGATCTCAGGAGGTTTGGGCTGTTCCTGGAGGATCTCAGGAGGTTTGGGGCGGTTCCTGGAGGATCTCAGGAAGTTTGGGGGGTTCCTGGAGGATCTCAGGAGGTTTGGGGCAGTTCCTGGAGGATCTCAGGAGGTTTGGGGCAGGTCCTGGAGGATCTCAGGGGGTTGGGGCAGTTCCTGGAGGATCTCAGGGGGTTTAGGGGGTTCCTGGAGGATCTCAGGAGGTTTGGGGCAGGTCCTGGAGGATCTCAGGGGGTTTGGGGCAGTTCCTGGAGGATCTCCTGAGGTTTTGGTTGGTTCTTGTGGAGTTTTTTGGGTTTTTTGGAGGTTCTCAGGTGGTTTTGGCCATCAGGGTGTGTCGGGGCTCCCCGCTGACCCTTCTGGGGTGGTTTTTGGGGTCTCCAGGTGATCGAGAAGGCCCACAACAACGAGCTGGAGCCCACCCCGGGCAACACCTTGCGCCAGACCTTTGAGAACCAGGTGAACCGGATCCTCAACGACGCCCGGGACAAGACCGGCTCTTCTGCCCAGAAGTCCCTGTCCGAGTACAACAACTTCAAGTCCATGGTGGTCTCGGGGGCCAAGGGCTCCAAGATCAACATCTCCCAGGTTTGGGGGGTTCCAGAAGATCCTGGGGGGCTCCACGGGGGGTTTGGGGCAGTTCCTGGAGGATCTCAGGGGGTTTTGGGCGGTTCCTGGAGGATCTCAGGAGGTTTGGGGCAGGTCCTGGAGGATCTCAGGAGGTTTGGAGCAGTTTTTGGAGGATCTCAGGGGGTTTGGGGCAGTTCCTGGATGATCTCAGGAGGTTTGGGGCGGTTCCTGGAGGATCTCAGGAGGTTTGGGGCAGTTCCTGGAGGATCTCAGAAGGTTTGGGGCAGTTCCTGGAGGATCTCAGGGCCTTTGGGGCTGTTCTTGGAGAATCTCAGGAGGTTTGGGGCCGTTCTTGGAGGATCTCAGGGGTTTGGGGCAGTTCCTGGAGGATCTCAGGGGGTTTGGGGCGATTCCTGGAGGATCTCAGGGGGGTTTTGGGCGGTTCCTGGAGGATCTCAGGGGGGTTTGGGCAGTTCCTGGAGGATCTCAGGAGGTTTGGAGCAGTTCCTGAAGGATCTCAGGAGGTTTGGAGTAGTTCCTGGAGGATCTCAGGAGGTTTGGGGCAGTTTCTGGAGGATCTCAGGAGGTTTGGGGCGGTTCCTGAAGGATCTCAGGGGGTTTGGAGCAGTTCCTGGAGGATCTCAGGAGGTTTGGGGTGGTTCCTGGAGGATCTCAGGGGGTTTGGGGTGGTTCCTGGAGGATCTCAGGGGGTTTGGGGCTGTTCTTGGAGAATCTCAGGGGGTTTGGAGCAGTTCCTGGAGGATCTCAGGAGGTTTGGGGTGGTTCCTGATGGATCTCAGGTGGGTTTGGAGCAGTTCTTGGAGGACCTCAGGAGGTTTGGGGCAGTTCCTGGAGGATCTCAGGAGGTTTTGGGCAGTTCCTGGAGGATCTCAGGAGGTTGGGGCAGTTCCTGGAGGATCTCAGGAGGTTTGGGGCAGTTCCTGGAGGATCTCAGGAGGTTTGCGGCAGTTCCTGATGGATCTCAGGAGGTTTGGGGCAGTTCCTGGAGGATCTCAGGGGGTTTGGGGCAGTTCCTGGAGGATCTCAGGAGGTTTGGAGCAGTTCCTGGAGGATCTCAGGGGGTTTGGAGCAGTTCCTGGAGGATCTCAGGAGGTTTGGGGCAGGTCCTGGAGGATCTCAGGGGGTTTGGAGCAGTTCCTGGAGGATCTCAGGAGGTTTGGGGTGGTTCCTGAAGGATCTCAGGTGGTTTGGGGCGGTTCCTGGAGGATCTCAGGGGGTTTGGAGCAGTTCCTGGAGGATCTCAGGAGGTTTTTGGGTGGTTCCTTTGGAGATCTTTGGAATTTTTTGGAATTTTTATGAAGTGCTTGAGATGGTTTTGGGCACCATGAGGTCTAAGGCCAACATCTCTCAGGTTTGGGTGGTTCTAGAAGCTCCATACGGGGTTTGGGGTGGTTCCTGGAGGATCTCAGGATGTTTGGAGCGGTTCCTGGAGGATCTCAGGAGGTTTGGGGTGGTTCCTGGAGGATCTCAGGAGGTTTGGGGCGGTTCCTGGAGGATCTCAGGAGGTTTGGGGCGGTTCCTGGAGGATCTCAAGAGGTTTGGGGCAGGTCCTGAAGGATCTCAGGAGGTTTGGGGCAGTTCCTGAAGGATGTCAGGCGGGTTTGGAGCAGTTCTTGGAGAGGATCTCAGGAAGTTTGGAGCAGTTCCTGGAGGATCTCAGGAGGTTTGGAGCAGTTCCTGGAGGATCTCAGGAGGTTTGGGGTGGTTCCTGGAGGATCTCAGGGGGTTTGGGACAGGTCCTGGAGGATCTCAGGGGGTTTGGGGTGGTTCCTGAAGGATCTCAGGAGGTTTGGAGCAGTTCCTGGAGGATCTCAGGTGGTTTTGGGCGGTTCTTGAAGGATCTCAGGGGGTTTGGGGTGGTTCCTGAAGGATCTCAGGCGGGTTTGTAGCAGTTTTTGGAGGATCTCAGGAGGTTTGGGGCGGTTCCTGGAGGATCTCAGGAGGTTTTTGGGCGGTTCCTGGAGAATCTCAGGAGGTTTTGGGCGGTTCCTTTGCAGTTCTTTGGAATTTTTTGGAGTTCTCTTGAACCTGAGGTGGTTTTGGGCCGTGTCCCGTTGTCCCCTCAGGTGATCGCGGTGGTGGGGCAGCAGAACGTGGAGGGGAAGCGGATCCCGTTCGGCTTCAAGCACCGGACGCTGCCGCACTTCATCAAGGACGACTACGGCCCCGAGAGCCGCGGCTTCGTGGAGAACTCCTACCTGGCCGGCCTCACCCCCACCGAGTTCTTCTTCCACGCCATGGGCGGCCGCGAGGGCCTCATCGACACGGCCGTCAAAACGGCCGAGACCGGTCAGTGTCCCCAGGGCGTCACCACGGACCTCCCAGGAACCCAAAATCCCACCCACGCGGCCTCCAGGAGCTCAGGATCCCACCATGGAAACCCTCAGGGCCCCAAACCCTCCTCAGATGCCTCCTGGAGATCCCCAAACCCTCCTGGAGCTTCCAAACCCTCCCCAGATGCCTCCTGGAGGTCCCAAACCCTCCCCAGATGCCTCCTGGAGATCCCCAGATGCCTCCAGGATCCCCAAACCCTCCCCAGATGCCTCCTGGAGATGCCCAAACCCTCCTGGAGGTCCCAAACCCTCCCCAGATGCCTCCTGGAGATCCCCAAACCCTCCTGGAGGTCCCCAACCGTCCCTAGATACCTCCTGGAGGTCCCAAACCCTTCCCCAGATGCCCCCTGGAGATCCCCAAACCCTCCCCAGATGCCTCCTGGAGGTCCCAAACCCTTCCCCAGATGCCCCCTGGAGATCCCAAACCCTCCCCAGATGCCTCCTGGAGGTTCCAAACCCTCCCCAGATGCCTCCTGGAGATCCCCAAACCCTCCTGGAGATCCCAAACTCTCCCTAGATGCCTCCTGGAGGTCCCCAGATGCCTCCTGGAGGTCCCAAACCCTCCCCAGATGCCTCCTGGAGATCCCCAGATGCCTCCTGGAGGCCCCAAACCCTCCCCAGATGCCTCCTGGAGATCCCCAAACCCTCCTGGAGATCCCAAACCCTCCTCAGATGCCTCCTGGAGATCCCAAACCCTCCTGGAGATCCCAAACCCTCCCCAGATGCCTCCTGGAGATCCCAAACCCTCCCCAGATGTGTCCTGGAGATCCCCAGATGCCTCCTGGAGTTCCCCAAACCCTCCTGGAGGTCCCAAACCCTCCCCAGATGCCTCCAGGCTCCCCAAACCCTCCCCAGATGCCTCCTGGAGATCCCCAAACCCTCCTGGAGATCCCAAACCCTCCCCAGATGCCTCCTGGAGGTCCCAAACCCTCCCCAGATGCCTCCAGGCTCCCCAAACCCTCCCCAGATGCCTCCTGGAGATCCCCAAACCCTCCTGGAGATCCCAAACCCTCCCCAGATGCCTCCTGGAGGTCCCAAACCCTCCCCAGATGCCCCCTGGAGGTCCCAAACCCTCCCCAGATGCCTCCTGGAGATCCCAAACCCTCCCCAGATACCTCCTGGAGATCCCCAAACCCTCCTGGAGGTCCCAAACCCTCCCCAGATGCCTCCTGACCCCTGCCCACCCTCAGGGTACATCCAGCGGCGGCTGATCAAGTCCATGGAGTCGGTGATGGTCAAGTACGACGCCACGGTCAGGAACTCCATCAACCAGGTGGTGCAGCTGCGCTACGGCGAGGACGGGCTGGCCGGCGAGAGCGTCGAGTTCCAGAACCTGGCCACCCTCAAACCCTCCAACAAGGCCTTCGAGAAGAAGTGAGGGACACGGTGGTGGGGACACGGTGGTGGGGACACGGTGGTGGGGACACGGCCCGGGGCAGGGCGTGGTCGTGGGAGTCATTGAAGGGCTCATTTCTGGTGCTGGAGACATCTTGGGATCTTCAGGTTGGGGTTGGGGACATCTTGGGGGGGATTCAGGTGGGAGTTGGGGACATTTTGGGGTCTTCAAAGGAGTTGGGGACATCTTGGGGTCTTCAGATGGGAGCTGGGGACATCTTGGGGTCTTCAGATGGGAGTTGGGGACGTCTTGGGGGCTTCAAATTTGAATTGGGGACAACTTGAGTCCTTCAAGTGGGAGTTGGGGACATCTTGGGGTCTTCAAAGGAGTTTGGGACGTCGTGGGGGTCTTCAGATGGGAGTTGAGGACTTCTTGGGGTCTTCATTTGGGAACTCGGGACATCTTGGGGTCCTCAGATTGGGGTTGGGGACATCTTGGGGGGCTTCAGGTGGGAGTTGGGGATGTCTTGGGGGCTTCAAATTTGAATTGGAGACATCTTGGGGTCTTCAAAGGAGTTGGGGACATCTTGGGGGCCTTCAAAAGGGAGCTGGGGACATCTTGGGGGGTTCAGATGGGAGCTGGGGACATCTTGGGGTCTTCAGATGGGAGCTGGGGACATCTTGGGGGCCTTCAAAGGGGAGTTGGGGACATCTTGGGGTCTTAATTCGGGAATTGGGGACGTCTTGAGGTCTTCAAAGGAGTTGGGGACATCTTGGGGGTCTTCAAAGGGGAGTTGGGGACATCTTGGGGTCTTCAGGTGGGGGTTGGGGACATCTTAGGGGCTTCAAAGGAGTTGGGGACTTCTTGGGGGCCTTCAAAGGGTAGTTGGGGACATCTTGGGGTCTTCAGATGGGAGCTGGGGACATCTTGGGGTCTTAATTTGGGAATTGGGGACATCTTGGGGTCTTCAAAGGAGTTGGGGACTTCTTGGGGTCTTCAGATGGGAGTTGGGGACATTTTGGGGTCTTCAAACAAGTTGGGGACATCTTGGGGTCTTCAAAAGGGAGTTGGGGACATCTTGGGGCCTTCGAGTGGGAGCTGGGGACGTCTTGGGGTCTTCAGATGGGAGTTGGGGACATTTTGGGGTCTTCATTTGGGAATTGGGGACATCTTGAGGTCTTCAAAGGAGTTTGGGACGTTGTGGGGGTCTTCAGATGGGAGTTGAGGACATCTTGGGCGCCTTCAAAGGAGTTTGGGACATCTTGGGGGCCTTCAAAGGGGAGTTGGGGACATCTTGGGGGTCTTTAGATGGGAGTTGGGGACATCTTGGGGTCTTCAAAGGAGTTGGGGACATTTTGGGGTCTTCAAAGGAGTTGGGGACATCTTGGGGGCCTTCAAAGGGGAGTTGGGGACATCTTGGGGTCTTCAAGTGGCTCCTTCCAAGGTTTCAGAGCCATCTTGAGGTCCCCAGGTAGCTCCTTCCAGAGGTTGGGGACATTTTGGGGTCTTCTCCTCCCAAACCTGGGTGACATTTTGATGTCTTCAACCTCTTCCACCCCAAACCAGGACCCGCATTGGTGTCCCCAACCTTTGGTGACCTTTTGGTGTCCCCAACCTTTGGTCACGTTTTGGTGTCCCCAACCTTTGGTGACATTTTGGTGTCCCCAACCTTGGGTCACGTTTTGGTGTCCCCAACTTGGGTCACTTTTTGGTGTCCCCAAACTTGGGTCACGTTTTGGTGTCCCCAACTTGGGTCACTTTTTGGTGTCCCCAACCTTGGGTCGCATTTTGGTGTCCCCAACCTTTGGTCACATTTTGGTGTCCCCAACCTTTGGTCACGTTTTGGTGTCCCCAACCTTTGGTGACCTTTTGGTGTCCCCAACCTTTGGTCATGTTTTGGTGTCCCCAACCTTTGGTCACGTTTTGGTGTCCCCAACCTTTGGTCACATTTTGGTGTCCCCAACTTGGGTCACGTTTTGGTGTCCCCAACCTTTGGTCACGTTTTGGTGTCCCCAACCTTTGGTCACATTTTGGTGTCCCCAACTTTGGTCACGTTTTGGTGTCCCCAACCTTTGGTGACCTTTTGGTGTCCCCAACCTTTGGTGACTTTTTGGTGTCCCCAACCTTTGGTGACGTTTTGGTGTCTCCAACCTTTGGTCACGTTTTGGTGTCCCCAACCTTTGGTCAGGATTTGGTGTCCCCAACCTTTGGTCACGTTTTGGTGTCCCCAACGTTGGGTCACATTTTGGTGTCCCCAACCTTTGGTGACCTTTTGGTGTCCCCAACCTTTGGTCACGTTTTGGTGTCCCCAACCTTTGGTGACCTTTTGGTGTCCCCAACCTTTGGTCACATTTTGGTGTCCCCAACCTTGGGTCATGTTTTGGTGTCCCCAACCTTCTCCTACCCAATGCAGACTGAGGGTTTTTGGTGTCCCCAGGTTTCTCCAGCCTGCCGTGGGTGACACTCGGGTGTCCCCTGGGTGTCCCTGAGGTGTCCCTGAGGTGTCCCTGAGGTGTCCCCGTGTCCCCGCAGGTTCAAGTTCGACTACACCAACGAGCGGGCGCTGCGCCGGACGCTGCAGGAGGAGCTGGTCAAGGACATCCTGTCCAACGCCCACATCCAGAACGAGCTGGAGCGCGAGTTCGACCGCATGCGCGAGGACAGGGAGGTCCTCAGGGTCATCTTCCCCACCGGGGACAGCAAGGTGACACCAAAACCCACCCCGAAAACACCTGGGAGACCCCAAAATCTGACTGGGACACCCTAAAATCTGACTGAGATACCCCAAAACCCGACTGAGATACCCCAAAACCCGACTGAGATACCCCAAACCCCAACCGAGATACCCAAAAACCCAACTGAGATACCCCAAAACCCAACTGAGATACCCCAAAACCCGACTGAGATACCCCAAACCCGACTGAGATACCCCAAAACCCACCTGGGACACCCCAAAACCCAACTGAGATACCCCAAACCCCAACTGAGATACCCAAAACCCAACTGAGATGCTCCAAAACCCAACTGAGACACCCCAAAACCCAACTGAGACACCCCAAAACCCGACTGAGATACCCCAAAACCCAACTGAGATGCTCCAAAACCCAACTGAGACACCCCAAAACCCAACTGAGACACCCCAAAACCCGACTGAGATGCTCCAAAACCCAACTGAGATACCCCAAAACCCAACTGAGATACCCCAAAACCCAACTGAGATACCCCAAACCCCAACTGAGATACCCCAAAACCCAACCGAGATACCCCAAAACCCAACTGAGATACCCCAAAACCCAACTGAGATACCCCAAAACCCGACCGAGATACCCCAAAACCCAACTGAGATACCCCAAAACCCGACCGAGATACCCCAAAACCCAACTGAGATACCCCAAAACCCAACCGAGATACCCCAAAACCCAACCGAGATTCCCAAACCCCGACTGAGATACCCCAAAACCCGACTGAGATACCCCAAAACCCAACTGAGATTCTCCAAACCCCAACTGAGATACCCCAAAACCCAACTGAGATACCCCAAAACCCAACTGAGATACCCCAAAACCCGACTGAGATGTCCCATTTTTGGGTTCTGACTCCCTCTATTTGGGGTTCTTCCCCCATTTTGGGATTCTTCTCCCATTTTTGGGGTTCTGACCCCCATTTGTGACCCCTGACCCCATTTGTGACCCCTGGCCCCCCGTTTGTGACCCCTGACCCCCATTTGTGACCCCTGACCCCCGTTTGTGACCCCTGGCCCCCATTTGTGACCCCTGACCCCCGTTTTTGGGGTTCTCCTCCCCCAGGTGGTGCTCCCCTGTAACCTGCTCCGCATGATCTGGAACGCGCAGAAGATCTTCCACATCAACTCCCGGCTGCCCTCGGACCTGCACCCGGTCAAGGTGGTGGAGGGTGAGTGGGGCAGGTCTGGGGTCCTTCTGGAAGGTTCTGGGGGTCCTTGAGTCCCTCAGGAAAGTTCTGGAGATCCTCAGGTCCCTCAGGAAGCTGTGATGGGTTTGGAGATGGTCTGGAAGGTTCTGGAGATCCTTGAGTCCCTCAGGAAGCTGTGATGAGTTTGGGATCCCTCAGGAAGGTTCTGGAGGTCTTTGAGTCCCTCAGGAAGGTTCTGGAGGTCCTTGAGTCCCTCAGGAAGCTGTGGTGGGTGTGGAGATGCTCTGGAAGGTTCTGGAGGTCCTTGAGTCCCTCAGGAAAGTTCTGGAGATCATTGAGTCCCTCAGGAAGCTGTGATAGGTTTGGGATCCCTCAGGAAGGTTCTGGAGGTTCTTGAGTCCCTCAAGAAGGTTCTGGAGATCCTTGAGTCCTTCAGGAATGTTCTAGTAGTCCTTGAGTCCCTCAGGAAGCTGTGATGAGTTTGGGATCCTTCTGGAAAGTTCTGGAGGCCCTTGAGTCCCTCAGGAAGCTGTGATGAGTTTGGGATCCCTCAGGAAGGTTCTGGAGGTCCTTGAGTCCTTCAGGAATGTTCTAGAGGTCCTTGAGTCCCTCAGGAAGCTGTGATGCATTTGGGGTCCCCTAGGAAAATTCTGGAGGTCCTTGAGTCCCTCTGGAAGTTTCTGGAGGTCTTCAAGTCCCTCAGGAAGCTGTGGTGGGTTTAGGGTCCTTCTGGAAAGTTCTGGAGGCCCTTGAGTCCCCCAGGAAAGTTCTGGAGGTTCTTGAGTCCTTTAGGGGTCCCTCAGGAAAGTTCTGGAGATCCTCAGGTCCCTCAGGAAGCTGTGGTGGGTGTGGAGATGCTCTGGAAGGTTCTGGAAGCCCTTGAGTCCCTCAGGAAGCTGTGGTGGGTGTGGAGATGCTCTGGAAGGTTCTGGAAGCCCTTGAGTTCCTCAGGAAGGTTCTGGAGGTCTTTAAGTCCCTCAGGAAGCTGTGATAGGTTTGGGATCCCTCAGGAAGGTTCTGGAGGTTCTTGAGTCCCTCAGGAAGGTTCTGCAGGTTCTTGAGTCCCTCAGGAAGGTTTTGGATATCCCCGAGTCCCTCAGGAAGGTTCTGGAGGTCCTTGAGTCCCTCAGGAAGCTGTGATGCATTTGGGGTCCCTCAGGAAAGTTCTGGAGGTTCTTGAGTCCTTTAGGGGTCCCTCAGGAAAGCTCTGGAGATCCTCAAGTCCCTCAGGAAGCTGTGATGGGTGTGGAGATGCTCTGGAAGGTTCTGGAGATCCTCAAGTCCCTCAGGAAGCTGTAGTGGGTGTGGAGATGCTCTGGACGGTTCTGGAAGCCCTTGAGTCCCTCAGGAAGCTGTGATAGGTTTGGGATCCCTCAGGAAGGTTCTGGAGGTTCTTGAGTCCCTCAGGAGGTTCTGGAGATCCTCAAGTCCCTCAGGAAGCTGTGGTTGGTGTGGAGATGCTCTGGAAGGTTCTGGGAGCCCTTGAGTCCCTCAGGAAGCTGTGGTGGGTGTGGAGATGCTCTGGAAGGTTCTGGAAGCCCTTGAGTCCCTCAGAAAGCTGTGGTGGGCGTGGAGATGCTCTGGAAGGTTCTGGAAGCCCTTGAGTCCCTCAGGAAGCTGTGATGGGTTTGGGGTCCTTCTGGAAGGTTCTGGAGATCCCCGAGTCCCTCAGGAAGGTTCTGGAGGTCTTTAAGTCCCTCAGGAAGCTGTGATGGGTTTGGGGTCCTTCTGGAAAGTTCTGGAGGCCCTTGAGTCCCTCAGGAAGCTGTGGTGGGCTTGGGGTCCCTCCAGAGGTTCTGGAGATCTCCGAGTCCCTCAGGAAGGTTCTAGAGGTCCTTGAGTCCTTTAGGGGTCCCTCAGGAAAGCTCTGGAGATCCTCAAGTCCCTCAGGAAGCTGTGGTGGGTGTGGAGATGCTCTGGAAGGTTCTGGAAGCCCTTGAGTCCCTCAGGAAGCTGTGGTGGGTGTGGGGACGTGGTGTGGTGGCCCTGTGACCGCGCTGTCCCGCAGGGGTGAAGGAGCTGAGCCGGAAGCTGGTGATCGTCAACGGGGAGGACCCGCTGAGCCGGCAGGCGCAGGAGAACGCGACGCTGCTCTTCAACATCCACCTGCGCTCCACCCTCTGCAGCCGCCGCATGGTGGAGGAGTTCCGGCTCAGCGGGGAGGCCTTCGACTGGCTGCTGGGCGAGATCGAGTCCAAGTTCAACCAGGCCATCGTGAGAAGGGGGTTTGGGGTCACTCTGGGGGGTTTGGGGTCACATCTGGGGGGTTTGGGGTCACTTCTGGGGTCAGCGTTTGGGGTTTGGGGTCAGATCTTGGGGTACTTTGGACTGGCTGCTGGGCGAGATCGAGTCCAAGTTCAACCAGGCCATCGTGAGAACGGGGTTTGGGGTCACTCTGGGGGGTTTGGGGTCACATCTGAGGGGGTTTGGGGTCACTTCTGGAGGTGCCTTGGGTTTGCTGCTGGGCGAGATCGAGTCCAAGTTCAACCAGGCCATCGTGAGAACGGGGTCTGGGGTCACTTCTGAGGGGTTTGGGGTCACTCTGGGGGGTTTGGGGTCATTTCTAGGTGGGCTTTGGGGTCAATGTTTGGGGTTTGGGGTCAGATCTTGGGGTGCCTTCGACTGGCTGCTGGGCGAGATCGAGTCCAAGTTCAACCAGGCCATCGTGAGAACAGGGTTTGGGGGCGTTCTGGGGGGTTTGGGGTCACTCTGGGGGGTTTGGGGTCAGATCTGGGGGGTTTGGGGTCACTCTGGGGGGTTTGGGGTCAGTGTTTGGGGTTTGGGGTCACTCCTGGGGGGTTTGGGGTCATTCTGGGGGGTTTGGGGTGGTTCTAGGGGGGTTTGGGGTCACTCTGGGGGGTTTGGGATCACTTCTGGAGGTGCCTTGGACTGGCTGCTGGGCGAGATCGAGTCCAAGTTCAACCAGGCCATCGTGAGAACAGGGTCTGGGGTCGTTCTGGGGATTTGGGGTCACTCTGGGGGGTTTGGGGTCATTTTGGGGGGTTTGGGGTCAGTGTTTGGGGTTTGGAGTCACATCTGAGGGGGTTTGGGGTCAGATCTTGGGGTACCTTCGACTGGCTGCTGGGGGATATCGAGTCCAAGTTCAACCAGGCCATCGTGAGAAGGGGGTTTGGGGTCACTCTGGGGGGTTTGGGGTCACTCTGGGGGGTTTGGGGTCAGTGTTTGGGGTTTGGGGTCACTTCTGAGGGGTTTGGGGGCGTTCTGGGGGGTTTGGGGTCACTCTGGGGGGTTTGGGGTCACTTCTGGGGGGTTTGGGGTCACTTCTGGGGGGGTTTGGGGTCACTCTGGGGGGTTTGGGGTCATTTTGGGGGGTTTGGGGTCACTTCGGGGGAGGTTTGGGGTCAGTGTTTGGGGTTTGGAGTCAGATCTTGGGGTACCTTCTTGGGGTATCTTGGGGTCTGGAGGGTTTGGAGTAATTCTTGGGGTTTGGGGTAATTTCTGGAGTTTGGTGACCCTGCTGTGACCTTGTCCTGTCCCCGTGTCCCTCAGGCCCACCCCAGGGAGATGGTTTGGGGTCACTGTGGGGTTTGGTGACCATGTCCTGTCCCCGTGTCCCTCAGGCCCACCCCGGGGAGATGGTTTGGGGTCACTGTGGGGTTTGGTGACCCTGCTGTGATGTTCCCCTGTCCCCATGTCCCTCAGGCCCACCCCGGGGAGATGGTTTGGGGTCACTGTGGGGTTTGGTGACCCTGCTGTGATGTTCCCCTGTCCCCGTGTCCCTCAGGCCCACCCCGGGGAGATGGTTTGGGGTCACTGTGGGGTTTGGTGACCTTGTCCTGTCCCTGTGTCCCCTCAGGCCCACCCCGGGGAGATGGTTTGGGGTCACTGTGGGGTTTGGTGACCCTGCTGTGATGTTCCCCTGTCCCCGTGTCCCTCAGGCCCACCCCGGGGAGATGGTGGGTGCTCTGGCCGCGCAGTCCCTGGGCGAACCGGCCACGCAGATGACCCTCAACACCTTCCACTACGCGGGGGTGTCGGCCAAGAACGTCACCCTGGGCGTGCCGCGCCTCAAGGAGCTCATCAACATCTCCAAGAAGCCCAAGACGCCGTCGCTCACCGTGTTCCTGCTGGGCCAGAGCGCCCGCGACGCCGAGCGCGCCAAGGTGGCACCTGGGGACGGCGGCTGGGGGTCCAGGCTGGTCTGCTGGTGGCTTTGTGTCCTCAGCTCTGTGGTGGCCCTGTGGGTTTTGGTCACCTCTGTGTCCCCACAGCCCCGTGGTGGCTCCATGGCTTCATGTCCCCGTGGTGGCCCTGTGGGTTTGGGTCACCTCCTTGTCCCCACAGCCCCGTGGTGGCTCCATGGCTTCATGTCCCCGTGGTGGCCCTGTGGGTTTGTGTCACCTCTGTGTCCCCACAGCCCCGTGGTGGCTCCATGGCTTCATGTCCCCGTGGTGGCCCTGTGGGTTTGTGTCACCTCTGTGTCCCCACAGCTTCATGGTGGCCCTGTGGCTTTGTGTCACCTCTGTGTCCCCATGTTTTCCATGTCCCTGTCCCCTCAGGACATCCTGTGCTGCCTGGGGCACACCACACCCAATGTCCCCATTGTCCCCTCAGTGTCCCCAATGTCCCCTGACTGTCCCCGATGTCCCCGATGTCCCCAGGACATCCTGTGCCGCCTGGAGCACACCACACCCCATGTCCCCTCAGTGTCCCCAATGTCCCCTGACTGTCCCCAATGTCCCCAGGACATTCTGTGCCACCTGGAGCACACCACACCCAGTGTCCCCTCAGTGTCCCCAATGTCCCCTGATTGTCCCCAGGACATCCTGTGCCGCCTGGAGCACACCACACCCCATGTCCCCTCAGTGTCCCCAATGTCCCCTGACTGTCCCCAATGTCCCCAGGACATCCTGTGCCACCTGGAGCACACCACACCCCATGTCCCCAATGTCCCCTCAGTGTCCCCAATGTCCCCTGACTGTCCCCGATGTCCCCGATGTCCCCAGGACATCCTGTGCCGCCTGGAGCACACCACACCCAATGTCCCCTCAGTGTCCCCAATGTCCCCTGACTGTCCCCAATGTCCCCAGGACATCCTGTGCCGCCTGGAGCACAGCACACCCAATGTCCCCTCAGTGTCCCCAGTGTCCCCTGACTGTCCCCAATGTCCCCCATGTCCCCAGGACATTCTGTGCCACCTGGAGCACACCACACCCAATGTCCCCTGACTGTCCCCAATGTCCCCTGACTGTCCCCGATGTCCCCGATGTCCCCAGGACATCCTGTGCCGCCTGGAGCACACCACACCCAATGTCCCCTGACTGTCCCCAATGTCCCCAATGTCCCCAGGACATCATGTGCCGCCTGGAGCACACCACACCCAATGTCCCCTCAGTGTCCCCAATGTCCCCTGAGTGTCCCCGATGTCCCCTGACTGTCCCCAATGTCCCCTGACTGTCCCCAATGTCCCCAGGACATCCTGTGCCACCTGGAGCACACCACACCCAATGTCCCCTCAGTGTCCCCAATGTCCCCTGACTGTCCCCAGTGTCCCCAGGACTTTCTGTGCCGCCTGGAGCACACCACACCCAACGTCCCCAATGTCCCCTCAGTGTCCCCTATGTCCTCTGACTGTCCCCAGTGTCCCCTGATTGTCCCCATGTCCCCAGGACATCCTGTGCCGCCTGGAGCACACCACACCCAATGTCCCCTCAGTGTCCCCGATGTCCTCTGACTGTCCCCTGACTGTCCCCAGTGTCCCCTGACTGTTCCAAATGTCCCCAGGACATTCTGTGCCACCTGGAGCACACCACACCCAATGTCCCCAATGTCCCCTGACTGTCCCCAATGTCCCCTGACTGTCCCCGATGTCCCCAGGACATCCTGTGCCACCTGGTCCCCTCAGTGTCCCCAATGTCCCCTGACTGTCCCCAATGTCCCCAATGTCCCCAGGACATCCTGTGCCGCCTGGAGCACACCACACCCAATGTCCCCAATGTCCCCTCAGTGTCCCCAATGTCCCCTGACTGTCCCCAATGTCCCCTGACTGTCCCTGATGTCCCCAGGACATCCTGTGCCACCTGGAGCACACCACACCCAGTGTCCCCTCAGTGTCCCCATTGTCCCCTCAGTGTCCCCTGACTGTCCCCAGTGTCCCCAGGACATCCTGTGCCGCCTGGAGCACACCACACCCAACGTCCCCAATGTCCCCTCAGTGTCCCCAATGTCCCCTGACTGTCCCCAATGTCCCCAATGTCCTCAGGACATCCTGTGCCGCCTGGAGCACACCACACCCCATGTCCCCTCAGTGTCCCCAATGTCCCCTGACTGTCCCCAGGACATCCTGTGCTGCCTGGAGCACACCACACCCCATGTCCCCAATGTCCCCTGACTGTCCCCAATGTCCCCTGACTGTCCCAAATGTCCTCTGACTGTCCCCGATGTCCCCAGGACATCCTGTGCCGCCTGGAGCACACCGCACCCCATGTCCCCAATGTCCCCTCAGTGTCCCCAATGTCCCCTGACTGTCCCCAATGTCCCCAGGACATCCTGTGCCGCCTGGAGCACACCACGCTGCGCAAGGTGACGGCCAACACCGCCATCTACTACGACCCCAACCCTCAGAGCACGGTGGTGGCCGAGGACCAGGAGTGGGTCAACGTCTACTACGAGATGCCCGACTTCGACGTCAGCCGCATCTCGCCGTGGCTGCTGCGCGTGGAGCTCGACCGCAAGCACATGACCGACCGCAAGCTCACCATGGAGCAGATCGCCGAGAAGATCAACGCCGGTGGGTGGGCCGGGCACGGGGGGTTTGGGGGGTTGGAGGAAGTTTGGAGGTGTTTGAGGGACCTGGAGGGGTTTGAGGTGACTTGGATGAGGTTTGAGGGCATCTGAGCAGCTTTTGAGGGACCTGGAGGGGTTTGAGGTCACTTGGATGAGTTTTGAGGGCATTTGAGGAACTTTTGAGGGGTCTGGAGGGGGTTTGAGGTGACTTGGATGAGATTTGAGGGCATCTGAGCAGCTTTTGAGGGACCTGGAGAGGGTTTGAGGTGACTTGGATGAGGTTTGAGGGCATCTGAGGAACTTTTGAGGGGTCTGGAGGGGGTTTGAGGTGACTTGGATGAGATTTGAGGGCATCTGAGGAACTTTTGGGGGACCTGGACAGGGTTTGAGGTGACTTGGATGAGGTTTGAGGGCATCTGAGCAGTTTTTGAGGGACCTGGAGGGGGTTTGAAGTGACTTGGATGAGGTTTGAGGGCATCTGAGGAACTTTTGGGGGGCCTGGAGGGAGTTTGAGGTGACTTGGATGAGGTTTGAGGGCATCTGAGCAGCTTTTGAGTGACCTGGAGGGGGTTTGAGGTGACCTAGATGAGTTTTGTGAGCATCTAAGGAGCTTCTGGGGTCTTGTGGGTGAGTCCGGAGGGGTTTTTGAGGGACCTGGAGTGGCTTTGAGGTGACCTGGATGAGCTTTGAGGGCACCTGAGGAGCTTTTTGAGGGTTTTTGGTGACCCTTGAAGGCATCTGAGGGCTCTTCAGGGAGTTCTGGGTGAGCCTGGAGGAGCTTTGGGATGGATCTGGGTGAGCTTTGGGGGTTCCTGGCAGATCTTTGAGGAGACCCTGGAGGTCCCTCGGGTGCCGTGACCTTGGGGGTGACCCCGTCCCCATCCCGTGTCCCCTCCCAGGCTTTGGTGACGACCTCAACTGCATCTTCAACGACGACAACGCCGAGAAGCTGGTGCTGCGCATCCGCATCATGAACAGCGACGAGAACAAGATGCAGGAGGTGGGGTGACCTGGGGACACCTCGGGGGACACCTCGGGGGACGCCTGGGGTGGCCTGGGCCTCACCTCTGCCCCACCGTGTCCCCAGGAGGAGGAGGTGGTGGACAAGATGGACGACGACGTCTTCCTGCGCTGCATCGAGTCCAACATGCTGACGGACATGACCCTGCAGGGCATCGAGCAGATCAGCAAGGTGGGGACACCTGGGGGGCCTGGGGACACCTGGGGGGGCCTGGGGACACCTGGGGGGCCTGGGGACACCTGGGGGGGCCTGGGGACACCTGGGGGGGCCTGGGGACACCTGGAGGGGTCCATGAAGGGATGGGAGGTCTTCAAGGATACCTGGAGAGCTCCATGGTGAACTTTAGAAGGTCCTGGATGGTTCTTGGTGACAGCTCTGGGCCCCTGAGAAGATCTTTGAGTACAACCAGGTGCTCTGAGGGTTCAAGATCTCCAGGCAGATCTTGAGGAGCATCAGGAGCTCCCCGTGGAGATTTTTGGGAGGTTCCAAGAGACCATTAGAAGATCTGGGTCACTCATGGTGACACCTCTGGGCCCCTGAGAAGATCTTTGAGCACCAGACTGGTTCTCTGAGGGTTCAGGATCTCCAAGTAGATCTTGAGGAGCATCAGGAGCTCCCCATGGAGACTTCAGGGAGGTTCCAAGAGACCTTTAGAAGATCTGGGTGACCCGTGGTGACACCTCTGGGCCCCTGAGAAGATCTTTGAGCACCAGCCAGGTGCTCTGAGGGTTCAAGATCTCCAAGTAGATCTCCTCAAGATGAACTTTAGAAGGTCCTGGATGGTCCTTGATGACACCTCTGGGCCCTTGAGAAGATCTTTGAGCACCAGCCAGGTTCTCTGAGGGTTCAAGATCTCCAGGTAGATCTTGAGGAGCATCAGGAGCTCCCCATGGAGACTTCAGGGAGGTTCCAAGAGACCTTTAGAAGATCTGGGTCACCCTTGGTGACACCTCTGGGCCCCTGAGAAGATCTTTGAGTACAACCAGGTGCTCTGAGGGTTCAAGATCTCCAAGTAGATCTTGAGGAGCATCAGGAGCTCCCCATGGAGACTTCTGGGAGGTTCCAAGAGACCTTTAGAAGATTTGGGTCACCCATGGTGACACCTCTGGGCCCCTGAGAAGATCTTTGAGTACAGCCAGGTTCTCTGAGGGTTCAAGATCTCCAAGTAGATCTTGAGGAGCATCAGGAGCTCCCCATGGAGACTTTTGGGAGGTTCCAAGAGACCGTTAGAAGATCTGGGTCACCCTTGGTGAAACCTCTGGGCCCCTGAGAAGATCTTTGAGCACCAGCCAGGTGCTCTGAGGGTTCAAGATCTCCAAGTAGATCTCCTCAAGATGAACTTTAGAAGGTCCTGGATGGTCCTTGGTGACACCTCTGGGCCCCTGAGAAGATCTTTGAGCACCAGGCCGGTTCTCTGAGGGTTCAGGATCTCCAAGTAGATGTTGAGGAGCATCAGGAGCTCCCCATGGAGACTTTTGGGAGGTTCCAAGAGACCTTTAGAAGATCTGGGTCACTCTTGGTGACACCTCTGGGCCCCTGAGAAGATCTTTGAGTACAACCAGGTTCTCTGAGGGTTCAGGATCTCCAAGTAGATGTTGAGGAGCATCAGGAGCTCCCCATGGAGACTTCTGGGAGGTTCCAAGAGACCTTTAGAAGATCTGGGTCACCCTTGGTGACACCTCTGGGCCCCTGAGAAGATCTTTGAGCACCAGCCAGGTTCTCTGAGGGTTCAAGATCTCCAAGTAGATGTTGAGGAGCATCAGGAGCTCCCCATGGAGACTTTTGGGAGGTTCCAAGAGACCTTTAGAAGATCTGGGTCACACGTGGTGACACCTCTGGGCCCCTGAGAAGATCTTTGAGCACCAGCCAGGTGCTCTGAGGGTTCAAGATCTCCGGGCAGATCTTGAGGAGCATCAGGAGCTCCCCATGGAGACTTCTGGGAGGTTCCAAGAGACCTTTAGAAGATCTGGGTCACCCGTGGTGACACCGTGGTGACACCTGTCCCCGCCTGCCCAGGTGTACATGCACCTGCCGCAGACGGACAACAAGAAGAAGATCATCATCACCGAGGACGGGGAGTTCAAAGCTCTCCAGGAGTGGATCCTGGAGACCGACGGCGTCAGCCTCATGCGGGTGCTGAGCGAGAAGGACGTGGACCCCGTGCGCACCACCTCCAACGACATCGTGGAGATCTTCACCGTGAGTCACCTGGGCTGGGACACACCTGGGCTGGGGACACACCTGGGCTGGGGACACACCTGGGGGTGAGGGACACACCTGGGGGGTGAGGGACACATCTGGGCTGGGGACACACCTGGGGGTGAGGGACACACCTGGGGGTGAGGGACACACCTGGGGGTGAGGGACACACCTGGGCTGGGACACACCTGGGGGTGAGGGACACACCTGGGGGGTGGGGGACACACCTGGGCTGGGGACACACCTGGGGGTGAGGGACACACCTGGGGGTGAGGGACACACCTGGGGGGTGGGGGACACACCTGGGCTGGGGACACACCTGGGGGTGGGGGACACACCTGGGGGTGAGGGACACACCTGGGGGTGAGGGACACACCTGGGCTGGGGACACACCTGGAGGTGAGGGACACACCTGGGCTGGGGACACACCTGGGGGGTGAGGGACACACCTGGGCTGGGACACACCTGGGCTGGGGACACACTGGGGGTGAGGGACACACCTGGGGGTGAGGGACACACCTGGGCTGGGGACACACCTGGGGGTGGGGGACACACCTGGGCTGGGGACACCTCGGGGGGTGAGGGACACACCTGGGCTGGGGACACACCTGGGCTGGGGACACACCTGGGGGGTGAGGGACACACCTGGGCTGGGGACACACCTGGGGGTGAGGGACACACCTGGGGGTGAGGGACACACCTGGGGGTGAGGGACACACGTGGGCTGGGGACACACCTGGGCTGGGGACACTCCTGGGGGTGAGGGACACACCTGGGGTGAGGGACACACCTGGGGGTGAGGGACTCACCTGGGCTGGGGACACACCTGGGCTGGGGACACTCCTGGGGGTGAGGGACACACCTGGGGGTGAGGGACACACCTGGGGGTGAGGGACACACCTGGGCTGGGGACACACCTGGGCTGGGGACACACCTGGGGGTGAGGGACACACCTGGGGTGAGGGACACACCTGGGCTGGGGACACACCTGGGGGTGGGGGACACACCTGGGCTGGGGACACACCTGGGGGTGAGGGACACACCTGGGGGGTGAGGGACACACCTGGGCTGGGGACACACCTGGGGGTGAGGGACACACCTGGGGTGAGGGACACACCTGGGGCTGAGGACACACCTGGGGGTGAGGGACACACCTGGGCTGGGGACACACCTGGGGGTGGGGGACACACCTGGGCTGGGGACACACCTGGGCTGGGGACACACCTGGGGGTGAGGGACACACCTGGGGGTGAGGGACACACCTGGGCTGGGGTTTGAGGGACATCATGGTCCTCATGGTGGAGGTCTTCTCCGTGAGTCACCTGGGCTGGGGACACACCTGAGTCCCCAGGCTAATGGGATTCCCCACCCTTGGATTTTGGGAATTCCCAACCCTTGGATTTGGGATTTCCCATGCCCTAAATTTTGGGAATTCCCAAAGCCATGGATCTCAGGATTTCCCACCCCCTGGATTTGGGAATTCCCAACCCTTGGATTTTGGGATTTCCCAGCCCCTGAATTTCGGGATTTCCCACCACCTGGATTTGGGAATTTCCACCCGCTGAATTCCGGGAAGTCCCACCCAGTGAATGTCGGGATTTCCGAACCTTGGATTTTGGGAATTCCCAAAGCCATGGATGTCAGGAATTCCCAACCCCTGGATTTTGGGATTTCCCACCCCCTGGATTTTGGGAATTCCCAAAGCCATGGATCTCAGGAATTCCCGACCCCTGCATTTTGGGATTTCCCACCCCCTGGATTTGGGAATTCCCACCCCCTGAATTCTGGGATTTCCCAGCCCCTGAATTTCGGGAATTCCAACCCCCTGGATATGGGAATTCCCACTCCCCAGATTTTGGGATTTCCCACCCCCTGAATTTTGGGATTTCCCACGTCCTGGATTTCGGGATTTCCCACCCCCTGGATTTGGGATTTCCCACTCCCTGGATTTCGGGATTTCCCACCCCCTGGATTTTGGGAATTCCCAAAGCCATGGATCTCAGGAATTCCCAACCCCTGGATTTCGGGAATTGCCACCCCCTGGATATGGGAATTCCCACTCCCTGGATTTCGGGATTTCCCACCCCCTGAATTTTGGGAATTCCCAAAGCCATGGATCTCAGGAATTCCCAACCCCTGCATTTTGGGAATTCCCACTCCCCAGATTTTGGGATTTCCCACCCCCTGAATCTCGGGAATTCCCTGAATTTCAGGATTTCCCACTCCCTGGATTTCAGGATTTCCCACACCCTGAATCTTAGGAATTCCCTGAATTCCGGGATTTCCCACGTCCTGGATTTCGGGAATTCCCAACCCCTGGATTTGGGATTTCCCACTCCCTGGATTCTGGGATTTCCCACTCCCTGGATTTTGGGAATTCCCAAAGCCATGGATCTCAGGAATTCCCACCCCCTGAATTTCGGGATTTCCCACCCCCTGGATTTGGGATTTCCAACCCCCAAATTTCGGGATTTCCCACTCCCCGCATTCCGGGAATTCCCACTGGCAGGTGCTGGGGATCGAGGCGGTGCGGAAGGCGCTGGAGCGGGAGCTGTACCACGTCATCTCCTTCGACGGCTCCTACGTCAACTACCGGCACCTGGCGCTGCTGTGCGACACCATGACCTCGCGCGGACACCTGATGGCCATCACCCGGCACGGCGTCAACCGGCAGGACACCGGGCCCCTGATGAAGTGCTCCTTCGAGGAGACGGTGCGGGACCGGGAACGGGAATGGGGATGGGGGATTGGGAATGGGAATGGGAATGGGAATGGGAATGGGAATGGGGTGGGAACGGGGACGGGGAGTGAAGTGCTCCTTCGAGGAGACGGTGCGGGACCGGGAATGGGATTGGGAACGGTAATGGGAACGGGAACGGGAACGGGGAGTGAAGTGCTCCTTCGAGGAGACGGTGCGGGACCGGGAATGGGAATGGGGATGGAAATGAGGGATTGGGAACGGGAATGAGAATGGGAATGGGGGATTGGGAATGGGAATGGGAACGGGAATGGGAATGGGAACGGGGAGTGAAGTGCTCCTTTGAGGAGACGGTGCGGGAACGGGAACGGGAACGGGAATGGGAATGGGGGATTGGGATTGGGAACGGGAACGGGGAGTGAAGTGCTCCTTCAAGGAGATGGTGCGGGACCAGGAACGGGAATGGGAATGGGAATGGGAATGGGAACAGGAACGGGGAGTGAAGTGCTCCTTCGAGGAGATGGTGCAGGAATGGGGGAATGGGGGGTGGGAATGGGGTGTGGGGACGGGGAGTGGGGATGGGAGTGGGAATGGGGGGCTGGGAATGGGGAGTGGGGGGTGGGAGTGGGGAATGGGAATGGGGGATTTGGAACCGGGAGTGGGAATGGAGGGTGGGAATGGGGAGTGGGATGGGGTGGGAATGAGGAATTGGGTTTGGGAATGGGGGATTGGAGTGGGAATGGGGAGTGGGAATGGAGGTTTGGGAATGGGAGATTGGGCTGGGAATGGGGGATTGGGAATAGGGATTGGGAACAGGGGATTGTGGGGAATTGGGAATGGGTTTTGGGAATGGGGGACTGCGGTGGGGACAGGGATTGGGACTGGGGATTGGGGTGGGAACAGAGTTTGGGAATGGGGAGTGGGAACAGGAATTGGGGTGGGAATGGAAATAAGAATTGGGGGCTCGGAATGGGAATTGGGGTGGAAATGGGGTTTGGGGGCTGGGAACTGGGGATTCTGTGGGCACATCACAGGATTTGGGGTTCAGTGAGGACATTCGAAGGCTGAAGCTGATTTTGGGGTGTCCCCTCGCTCAGGTGGACGTCCTGATGGAGGCGGCTGCCCACGGGGAGAGCGACCCCATGAAGGGCGTGTCCGAGAACATCATGCTGGGCCAGCTGGCCCCGGCCGGCACCGGCTGCTTCGACCTCCTGCTGGACGCCGAGAAGTGCAAGCACGGCATGGAGATCCCCAGCGCCCTGCCCGGCCTCGGCGTCGGCGGCCGTGAGTCCCCAAAACCCCGGGGACACCCCTGGGGACACCCCTGGGGACACCCCTGGGGACACCCCGGGAAAATGGGGGCACCCCTGGGAACGGTGGCCGGGTTCCTCCAGGAGCACCTGGGGACACCCCAAGGGTGGTGGCACCAAGACCTTCAAGGTCATGGTGGTCATTGGCCAGTTCTGGGTGTCCCATGGCAATTGGGGAGAGCCTCAGATTTTGGGGTACACCAGGAGTGGATTCACCACGGGAGGAGTTAGGGTTGTGGTGGTGGTGGTGACACAAAGACCCCCAATGTCACCATGGCCACCACCGTGTCCCAGCCCTGGTCACCTGGTGTCCCCCAGATGTTGGTGTCCCCCAGATGTTGATGTCCCCCAGATGTCGGTATCCCCCAGATGTCGGTGTCCCCCGGATTTTGGGGTCACCCCTCAGATTTTGGGGTCCATGGGGGAGGAGGGGACACCCCAAGGGTGGTGGTGACACAAAGACCCTCGATGTCACCATGGCCACCACTGTGTCCCAGCTCTGGTCACCTGGTGTCCCCCAGATGTTGGTGTCCCCCAGATGTTGACGTCCCCCATATTTCGGGGTCCCCCTGGTTTTGGGGTGCCCCTGACCCCGCTCTCTCCGCAGCCACCGGGATGTTCTTCGGCTCGGCCCCCAGCCCCATGGGGGGGATGTCCCCGGCCATGACCCCCTGGAACCAGGGCGCCACCCCGGCCTACGGCGCCTGGTCCCCCAGCGTGGGTGCGTTGGGGCACTGGGACGGACTGGGACGGACTGGGAGGGACTGGGAGGGACTGGGAGGGGTTCTTGGGGGGTCTGGGTAAAATGGGGTCACTGGGATGGCTGTGGGGGGAATTTGGGGTGTCCTGGGGTGCACTGGGGGGTGAATTGGGGATGATGAGGGGTCCCCCGACCCCCTTTTCCCCCACAGGCAGCGGGACGGGGCCGGGTTGTGTTTTAGGGGTGGTTTTGGGGTCCTGGGCCGGTTTTGGGGTCCTGGGCTGTGTTTGAGGGTGGTTTTGGGGTCCCCCTGACCCCCTTTTCCCCCACAGGTAGTGAGATGACCCCACATGGGGCTGGGTTGTGTTTAAGGGGTGGTTTTGGGGTCCCGGGCTGTTTTTGGGGTGCCCCTGACCCCCTTTTCCCCCACAGGCAGCGGGATGACCCCGGGCAGGGCCGGGTTGTGTTTAAGGAGTGGTTTTGGGGTCCTGGGCTGTTTTTGGGGTGCCCCTGACCCCTTTTGCCCCACAGGCAGCGGGATGACCCCGGGCGGGGTCGGGTTGTGTTTAAGGGGTGGTTTTGGGGTCTCAGGTTCTGTTTGGGGGTGGTTTTGGGGTCCTGGGCTGTTTTTGGGGTGCCCCTGACCCCTTTTGCCCCACAGGCAGCGGGATGACCCCGGGCGGGGCCGGGTTCTCCCCCAGCGCCGCCTCCGACGCCTCCGGCTTCAGCCCCGGCTACTCCCCGGCCTGGTCACCCACACCCGGCTCGCCGGGGTCCCCCGGCCCCTCCAGCCCCTACATCCCCTCCCCCGGTGAGTACCGCCCCAAAAACACCCCAAACACCCTAAAATAACCCAAAACACCCTGTAACACCTCACAACAGCCCAGAACTAACTGAAATAACCTAAAATAACCCAAAACACCCATAAAACACCCTGTAACGCCTGACAACACCCCAAACACACTGAAACACCCTAAAATACCCTTAAAATAACAAAAACACCTGTAAAACAACCTGCAACACCTAACAACAACCCAGACACACTGAAACACCCTAAAATACCATTAAAATAACCCAAAACTCTCATGAAACACCCTGTAGTCACTAACAACACTCCAAAACACACTGAAACACCCTAAAATACCCTTAAAATTACAAAAACACCTGTAAAACAACCTGTAACACCTAACAACACCCCAAACACACTGAAACACCCTAAAATACCCTTAAAATAACCCAAAACTCCCATAAAACACCCTGTAATCACTAACAACACTCCAAAACACACTGAAACACGGTAAAATAACCCACAACACACATAAAACACCCTGAAACACCTGACAACAACCCAGAACTAACTGGAACACTCTAAAATACCCTTAAAATAACAAAAACACCTGTAAAACAACCTGTAACACCTGACAACACCCAAAACTCACTGAAACACCCCAAAACAGCCCTGTAACACCCCATCACTGAGCCCACAACACCCGAACAGCACCTCACAGGGACCCACAACACCCCAACACCAGCAACAGCCCCACAACACCTGAACAACACCTCAAAGGGACCCAGAACACCCAAATAACACCTCAAAGGGCCCCACAACCCTCTACAACACCCCACCACCCTCCCCAACACCCTCCTGACCCCCGTGTCCCCTCTCCGCAGGTGGCGCCATGTCCCCCAGCTACAGCCCGACGTCCCCCGCCTACGAGCCGCGGTCGCCAGGGGGCTACACCCCACAGAGCCCCAGCTACAGCCCCACCTCTCCCAGTTACAGCCCCACGTCCCCCAGCTACAGCCCCACCTCGCCCAACTACAGCCCCACCTCGCCCAGCTACAGCCCCACCTCTCCCAGCTACAGCCCCACCTCGCCCAGTTACAGCCCGACCTCCCCCAGTTACAGCCCGACCTCACCGAGCTACAGCCCCACCTCCCCCAGTTACAGCCCCACCTCGCCCAGCTACAGCCCCACTTCGCCCAGCTACAGCCCGACGTCTCCCAGCTACAGCCCCACCTCCCCCAGCTACAGCCCCACCTCGCCGAGCTACAGCCCGACCTCTCCCAGTTACAGCCCCACTTCTCCCAGTTACAGCCCGACCTCGCCCAGTTACAGCCCCACCTCGCCCAGCTACAGCCCCACCTCACCCAACTACAGCCCCACCAGCCCCAACTACACCCCGACCTCTCCCAGTTACAGCCCCACTTCTCCCAGTTACAGCCCCACCAGCCCCAACTACACCCCGACCTCGCCCAACTACAGCCCCACCTCGCCCAGCTACAGCCCCACTTCCCCCAGTTACAGCCCCACCTCCCCCAGTTACTCCCCGTCCAGCCCCCGCTACACCCCGCAGTCACCCACCTACACCCCCAGCAGCCCCAGCTACAGCCCCAGCAGCCCCAGCTACAGCCCCACGTCCCCCAAGTACACCCCGACCAGCCCCAGCTACAGCCCCAGCTCCCCCGAGTACACCCCGACCTCGCCCAAGTACAGCCCCACCTCCCCCAAGTACAGCCCCACCTCGCCCAAGTACAGCCCCACCTCGCCCACCTACAGCCCCACCACGCCCAAGTACAGCCCCACCTCGCCCACCTACAGCCCCACCTCGCCCGTCTACACCCCGACGTCGCCCAAGTACAGCCCCACCTCGCCCACCTACAGCCCCACCTCGCCCAAGTACAGCCCCACCTCGCCCACCTACAGCCCCACCTCGCCCAAGGGCTCCACCTACAGCCCCACGTCCCCCGGCTACAGCCCCACCTCGCCCACCTACAGCCTCACCAGCCCGGCCATCAGCCCCGACGACAGCGATGACGACAACTGAGGGTCGGCCTGTGGGGGCGGGGGCGGCACCCCCCAAAACCCCCGCCCCAGGCCGTGGGGGTGACCCCCAGATCGACACGGGCTCAGGGGTGTTGTCGCTCCCCAACAGCCCCACGTCCATCCGGGGACGGGGTTGTTGTCACCCCCAAACCCCGCAGGCCGTGGGGGTGACCCCAGCGTTGATTTGGGGCCGTGGAGGTTGTCACCCCCCAAACCCCCGGATGGATCCGGGGTCGGGAGTGGCACCCCCTGAACCCCCGAATTCTGGTGGGCTCGGGGTGGTTGTCACCCCCAGACCCCGCAGGCCGTGCGGGTGACACCAAAACTCACACGGGAACGGCGGCGTCACCCCCACGCTGAAATGGGGTCGGGGGCGTCACCCCCCAAAACCCACAACCGGTTGTGGGGTGACACCCGAATTCCCATGGGAACGGGGTTGTCACCCCCAAACCAGAATGTCCAACAGAAACGGTGTTGTCACTCCAAATGCAAATGAGTTTGGGGTTGTCACCCCCAATGCAAATGAGTTTGGGGTTGTCACCCCCAAACCCCCAAGTTCCGGTGGGGACGGGGCTGTTGTCACCCCCCAGGTCCCCACAAAGTGTTGGGGTGACCCTGGAATTGGGGTGACACCAAAAGGTGGTGATGGCCAAATTTGGCGTCACCCCTAAATTTTGGGGTCACCCCTAAAACTGGGAGGGACCCTCAGGTTTGAGGGGGAACTTGACCCCCAAGTTCATAGGGGGCAACACCCAAACTGGGGCTGACCCCCAAACTGGGGCTGACCCCCAAACGGGGGGGACCCCCAAACTGGGGCTGACCCCCAAACGGGGGGGGACCCCTAAATTAGAGTGAAACCCTAAATTGGGGTGAAACCCTTAAACTGGGGGGTTGATCCCCAAACCCGGCTCTGACCCTTAAATTTGGGGTGACCCCCAAGTCGAGGGTGACCCCCCCCAAGTTCGAGGTGACCCCCAAGTTGGGGTGGGGGAAGGGCTGGTTGGGAGCCCCCCCCAGTTTGGGGGGGCTGGGGGGGTTTGTAATTTATGGGGTTCATTAATGAGGAGGGGGAGGGGGAGGGGGGCGCTCGTTGGTGGCGGTTTTGGGGGTTCGGGGGGGGGGGTCCTTTGCCCCTCCCCCACCCCCCGTTTATTTTGCTGTTTTCACTTTCGGGGTTGTTGTGGCGGGAGGGGAAGCGAATTTTGGGGGATTTCAGATTTTGGGGGGAGTTAATAAAAGTTTTATTGATTTTCACCTGCGACTCTCTTTTTGGGGAGAGGGGAGACCCCAAAATTCCTCATTTGGGGTCACCTGGACACACCTGGGCACCTGTGGGGGCCCTGAGGGACTTGAGGGGGACGTGGAGGAACATCACGGTTGGGTCATGGGTGGGTCCTGGAGGAACGTCACAGTTGGGTGATGGTGGCCGTGGTTGGGTCATGGTGGCCATGGATGGTTCATGGTGGCCATGGTTGGGTCATGGTGGCCATGGTTGGGTGATGGTGGCCATGGTTGGGTCATGGTGGCCATGGCTGGGTCATGGTGGCCATGGTTGGGTCATGGTGGCCGTGGCTGGGTCACGGTGGCCATGGTTGGCTCATGGTGGCCATGGTTGGCTCATGGTGGCCATGGTTGGGTGATGGTGGCCATGGTTGAGTGATGGTGGCCGTGGTTGGGTGATGGTGACCATGGTTGGGTCACGGTGGCCATGGTTGGCTCATGGTGGCCATGGATGGCTCATGGTGGCCATGGGTGGGTCATGGTGGCCATGGCTGGGTCATGGTGGCCATGGTTGGGTCATGGTGTCCATGGTTGGGTGATGGTGGCCATGGGTAGGTCATGGTGGCCATGGTTAGGCGATGGTGGCCATGGTTGGATCATGGTGGCCATGGTTGGGTCACGGTGGCCATGGTTGGGTCACGGTGGCCATGGTTGGGTCATGGCGGCCATGGTTGGGTCACGGTGGCCATGGTTGGGTCATGGTGGCCATGGGTGGGTCATGGCGGCCATGGTTGGGTCATGGTGGCCATGGTTGGGTCACGGTGGCCATGGTTGGGTCATGGCGGCCATGGCTGGGTCATGGTGGCCATGGTTGGGTCATGGTGGCCATGGGTGGGTCATGGTGGCCATCGCCGTTTTCTGGTGGCCATGGTTGTGTCCCCTTGGTTGCCCCCCACCCACTCCAGAACCCCTTTAGGGACCCCAAACCCTCGGGTGACATTTTGGGGTGTCCTGTGTCAGTCTGACCCCTCTGGGTCCCATTTTGGGGTCCCGCGGATCCCCCAGACCCTCAGGTGACATTTTGGGGTGTCCGAGCTGCCCCTGGGCCCTTTTGGGGTCGGTTTTGGGGGTCCCAAGTACCCCTGGGCCCTTTTGGGGTCGGTTTTAGGGGTCCCAAGTACCCCTGGACCCTTTTGGGGTCGGTTTTGGGGGTCCCAGCTGCCCCTGGACCATTTTGGGGTCGGTTTTAGGGGTCCCAGATGCCCCTGGGCCCTTTTGGGGTCGGTTTTGGGGGTCCCAGGACCCTTTTGGGGTCGGTTTTGGGGGTCCCAAGTACTCCTGGACCCTTTTGGGGTCGGTTTTGGGGGTCCCAGGACCCTTTTGGGGTCGGTTTTGGGGTCCCCAAACCGCGGGCGTCCCTGTTGGCGGGAAAAGCCGAGGCCCCGCCCACAGAGTGAGGAGCCAATCAAATCTGCGCTATTCCATATATGGAAATTAGGGCGTGGCCACCGAGGGGGCGTGGCCACAGCGGGGGCGTGGCCTCACGCCAACATGGCGGCGCCCATGGCGGACGGTGCGCGTGGGAGGCGCGGGAGGATTTGGGGTTTTTTTTGGGGATTTTGGGGTTTTTTTGGGTGTTTTTTGAGGTGGGGGCGGGGCTCTGACCTCTCCCCTCCCCCCGCAGCCCCTCAGCGGGGCCCCACTCCCCCCGGGACCCCTCCGGACGCGGCCCCGGCGGAGCCCGAGGCGCTCGAGTGAGTTTTGGGGGGATTTCGGGTTTTGGGGCGGGGGTCTCGGACTCCCTGAGGAGTTTTGGGGTCCCTGACCTCCCCCCCCCCCCCTCGGCTCTCCCCAGTTTCCCCCAGTACGAACTGGGCCGCCCCCCCCGCCAGGTTTGGGGGGCGCGGGAGGAATTCGCGCGGCGCCCCGAAAATTTCCTGCGGGGCTGCAAATGGTGAGAGACCCCAAAACCCCCCAAAATCACCCCGAAATCACCCCAAAATCACCCCAAAATCACCTCAAAACTCCCCAAACCCCTCGGGGGGAGGTCTGGGGTCCCCTGGGGGTTCCTTGGGAGGGTTTGGGGGTCCCCGGGTTACCTGGGGGGGCGTTTGGGGGTCCCCAACACCTGGGGGTCCCCTGGGGGCTATTTTGGGGTCCCTTAGGGGTTATTTTGGGGTGACAAAGGGGGGTCCTTGGGGGGTTTTATTTTGGGGTGTCCTGGGGGGTTATTTTGGGGTCCCCTCGGGGTTATTTTGGGATTTCTGGGGGTTAATTTTTGGGTGACAAAGGGGGGCCCTTGGGGGGTTTTATTTTGGGGTCCCTGGGGGTTGTTTTGGGGTCACAATGGGGGTCCCTGGGGGTTGTTTTGGGGTCCCCTCGGGGTTATTTTGGGGTCCCCTCGGGGTTATTTTGGGGTTCCTGGGGGTTAATTTTGGGGTGACAAAGGGGGGCCCTTGGGGGGTTTTATTTTGGGCTCCCTGGGGGTTATTTTGGGGTGACAAGGGGGTCGCTGGGGGCTGTTTTGGGGTGACAATGGGGGTCCTTGGGGGCTGTTTTGGGGTGACAAGGGGGTCCCCCCAGGGCCCCCGACGGCTCCTGCGTCCTCACCTGCAGCAACGACAACGCCCTGAGGATCTTCGACCTCCCCCTCCCCCCGCGGCCCCCCCCGGGGGCGCCCCTCCCCCAGCTGGTGGGGGAGGGGTCGGGGGGGGGGCTGGGGGGGTCACTTTGGGGGGTTTGGGGTCACTGAGGGGGGTCCTGGGGGGGATTTGGGATCACTTTGGGGGGTTTGGGGTCACTTTGGGGTCCTGGAGGGGATTTGGGGTCACTTTGGGGGGTTTAGGGTCATTGGGGGGGTCCTGAGGGGGATTTGGGGTCACTTTGGGGGGTTTGGGGTCACTGAGGGGGGTCCTGGGGGGGATTTGGGGTCACTCTGGGGCGTTTGGGGTCACTGAGGGGGGTCCTGGAGGGGATTTGGGGTCACTCTGGGGGGGTTTGGGAGGATTTGGGGTCACTGGGGGGGTTTGTGGTCACTTTTGGGGGGGTTTGGGGTCACTTTGGGAGGATTTGGGGGGTCTGGGGGTCACTGAGGGGTCATTGTGGATCTTCAGGGGTCACTCTGGGGTCATTTGGGGTCATTTTGGGGTCACTGGGAGTTTCTGGATTCACTCAGTGGTCACTCAGTGGTCACTCAGTGGTCACTCAGTGGTCACTCTGGGATCAGTGGTCACTCAATGGTCACTTGGGGTCACTTGTGGTCACTCAGGGTCACTCGGGGTCACTTGTGGTCACTCAGGGGTCACTCGGGGTCACTCGGGGTCACTCTGGGTCACTCATTGGTCACTCAGTGGTCACTCGGGGTCACTCGGGGTCACTCGGGTGCAGGTGCCGGCCGTGCAGGTGGCCGAAGGTGACACCATCTACGACTTCACCTGGTACCCCCTGATGGACTCCAGCGACCCCCCGAGCTGCCTGTGAGCACTGGGGGCACTGGGAGGGACTGGGGGGACTGGGATGTACTGGGAGGGAACTGGGAGGGACTGGGAGGGAACTGGGAGGGACTGGGGGGAAACTGGGATGGACTGGGGACACTGGAAAGGGACTTGGAGCACTGGGGGGGGACTGGGATGTACTGGGGGGAAACTGGGATGTACTGGGAGGGAACTGGGAGGGACTGGGGGGAAACTGGGATGTACTGGGAGGGAACTGGGATGTACTGGGATGTACTGGGAAGGGACTGGGAGCACTGGGGGGGGACTGGGATGGCACTGGTTGTTACTGGGATGAACTGGGGGGGCTGTGCTGGGAGCAGGGGCGGTTCCTGGGAGGTCGCTGCTGGTCCATACTGGTCTGTACTGGTCCGTACTGGTCTGTACTGGTCTGTACTGGTCCGTACTGGTCCGTACTGGTCTATACTGGTCAGGGTGGCCGCCAGCAGCCGGGACAGCCCCGTGCACCTCTGGGACGCCTTCGACGGGAGCCTGCGGGGGTCGTTCCGGGCCCACAACCACCTGGTGGGACTGGGGGGACTGGGAGGGACTGGGAGGGACTGGGAGGGACTGGGAGGGAACTGGGAGGGACTGGGAGGGACTGGGAGAGACTGGGAGGGACTGGGAGGGACTGGAGGGACTGGGAGGGACTGGGAGGGACTGGGGGGGAACTGGGTTTGGGGACCCCGTGGGATGTCCCGGGTGGGTTTTGGGGTCCCCGTAATCTGTCCTGGGTGGGTTTTGGGGTGTCCCGGGTGGGTCTTCCGGTCTCCCTGATACCTGGGTGGGTTTTGGGGTTCCCCAGAGCTGTCCCAGGTGGGTTTTGGGGTGTCCCCGATACCCGGGTGGTCTTGGGGTCCCTCGGGATGTCCCCAGGGGGTGTCCCCGGTACCTGGGTGGGTTTTGGGGTCCCCTGGGATATCTCCAGGGGGTGTCCCCAATACCCAACTGGTTTTTGGGGTTCCCTGGGATGCCCCAGCTGGATTTTGGGGTTCCCTGGGATGTCCCAGCTGGTTTTTGGGGTGTCCCCGGTACCCGGCTGGTTTTGGGGTGCCCCGGTACCCAGCTGGTTTTTGGGGTTCCCTGGGATGTCCAACTGGTTTTTGGGGTTCCCTGGGATGTCCCAGCTGGTTTTCGGGGTGCCCCCATACCCGTCTGGTTTCGGGGCGCCCCGGCTGACCGGGGGTCCCCAGGACGAGCCGGTGGCCCCCCACTCTCTGTCCTTCTCCCCCGACGGCTCGCGGCTCCTGGGGGGCTTCGACGGCGCCGTGCGCGAGTTCCCGACCCAGCGGCCCGGCCGGAGCGGCCTGGAGCGGAGCCTGCGGCGTGAGGGGCGGGGCCTAAAGGGGCGGGGCCCTGGGGGCGGGGCCTAAAGGGGTGGGGTCCCAGGGTGGGGCTGGGGCGGGGCCAGGGGGGCTCCCAGCCTTGGTTTTGGGGTGAAAATGGGGTTTGGGTGGGAAAAGAAGGGGTTAAAAGGGGCGGGGTGGTGCTGAAATGGGCGTGGTCTAAAGGAAAGGGGCGTGGCCTAAAGAGGAGGAGTCAGTGGGTGGGGCTGGGGCGGGGCCAGGGGGGTTCCCAGCCTTTGTTTTGGGTCAAAATGGGGTTTTAGAGGGAAATTCGGGGGTTAAAAGGGGAGGGGTGGGGCAAAAAGGGTGTGGCTTAAAGGAATGGGCGTGGCCTAAAGAGGTGGGGTTAGTGTGGGGGAGGGGAGGTTCCCCCCATCGTTTTTTGGGGCAGAAATGGGATTTGGGTGGAGCTAAAAGGGGTGGGGTCAAAGAGGGCGGGGTCTAAACAGAAAGGGGTGGGGCTTAGAAGGGCGTGGCAGTAAAAATGCAAATGAGCGGTCCATGAGGGTGTGGCTTTGATGGGTGTGGCCAATGAAGGCGGGGCTTGGGTGGGTGGGTCCGATGGGGGCGTGGCCTCTCTGATGAGGGCGTGGCCTAACCTTTGTCTCCGCCCCCCCACAGAGGGCGGGCAGGGCCAGCGAGGCCTGATTGGCTGCCTGGCCTTCAGCCCCAGCCAATCGCTGTTCGCCTGCGGCTCCTATGGGCGGAGCCTGGGGCTGTACCCGCTGGGAGGGGGCGGGGCCGTGGCGCTCTGGCCACGCCTCCCGGCCGCGCCCACTCACCTGCGCTTCAGCCCCTGCGGGACTCACCTGTACGCCGGCGGGAGGAAGGTGGGCGTGGCCAAAGTGGGTGTGGCACTGGGTGGGGCCTGTGGGTGGGCACAAGGGTGTGGCCTCAGTGGGCGGGGCTTTTTGAGTGTGGGCGTGGCCTTAGTGCTGGGGGCGTGGCTTTTTGGGCGTGGTTTGTGGTTTGATTGACGTCTCCTAGCGTGGTGGGCGGGGCTTTGTGAGTGTGGGCGTGGCCTCAGAGCTGTGGGTGGGGCTTTGTGAGTGTGGGCGTGGCCTCAGAGCTGTGGGTGGGGCTTTGTGAGTGTGGGCGTGGCCTCAGTGCTGGGGCGTGGCTTTGTGGGCGTGGTTTGTGTTTTGATTGACATCTCCTGGCGCGGTGGGCGGGGCTTTGTAAGTGTGGGCGTGGCCTCTGGGCATTGCGCAAACTGGGTGTGGCTTTGTGGGCGTGGTTTGTGGTTTGATTGACGTCTCCCGGCGCGGCGGGCGGGGCTTTGTGGGCGGGGCTTTGTGCGTTGTGGGCGTGGCTTCAGGCCTGATGGGCGTGTCCCGGGCTGGCCCCGCCCCCAGGACAGCCACATCCTCTGCTGGGACCTTCGTGTCCCCGAGCGTCCCCTCCTGGCGCTGCCGCGGCGCGTGGCCACCAACCAGCGTGTGACCTTTGACCTCGACCCGTGAGTGACCCCCGAAAAGCTGCGGCACCTTTTGGGGGGGATTTTGGACAGCTGAGGCACCTGGGGAGGGTTTTGTACACCTGGGTCACTTTTTGGAGACCTCCTGGACAGCTGAGTCACTTTTTGGAGGGATTTTGGGAGGTCCTGGACACCTGGGTGACCTTTTGGGGCGATTTTGGGGGGTCCTGGACACCTGGGTCACCTTTTGGGAGGATTTTTGGAGGGTCTTGGACACCTGGATCTCCTTTGGAGAAGCTTTTTGGGAGGTCCTGGACACCTGGATCACTTTTTGGGGGGAACTTGGGGGGGTCCTGAACACCTGGATCACCTTTTCCATCATCCTGGACACCTGGATCACCTTTTGGGGGGTCCTGAAGACCTGGGTCAAGTTTTTGGGGGTGTCCCAGACACCTGGGTCACCTTTAGATGGGATTTTTGTGGGGTCCTGGAAACCCAGATCACATTTTGGGTGGATTTTGGGAGGTCCTGGACACCCAGATCACATTTTGGGGGAAATCTGGGGGGTCCTGGACACCTGGATAAAATTTTGGGAGGTCCTGGGTACCTGAATGAAATTTTGGGGGGGGGGGTCAAGGGGATTTCTGGACCCCTCCACCCCTCTGGGGGGGTCCCAGACCCCCATTTTTGGGGTGTTTTAAGGGGAGGGGGTCTCACCCCGCCCGTGCCCCCCCAGGTCGGGGCGGTTCCTGGTCAGCGGTGACACCGACGGCTTCGTCACCGTGTGGGACACGCTGTCCCCCCCCGGCCCCGGGGACCCCCCCGAGCTGCCCCCCCTGCTCCGCTTCCGCGCCCTCCGCGACTGCGTCAACGGCACCAGGTACCCCGAAAATAACGGGGAACACCCCGAAAATAACGGGGAACCCCACCCAAAAATAATGGGGAAACCCCCCCAAAATAATGGGGAACCTCCCCCAAAATAATGGGGAAACCCCCCCCAAAATATTGGGGAACCCCCCCGAAAATAACAGGGAACCCCCCGAAAATAATGGGGAACCCCCCCAAAATAATGGGGACCCGCCCAAAATAATGGGGAAACCCCTCAAAATAATGGGGAACCCCCCCAAAATATTGGGGAATCCCCCCCAAAATAATGGGGAACCCCCCAAAAATATTGGGGAACCCACCAAAAATATTGGGGACCTGCCCAAAAAGCATTGCAGACCCTCCCCCCTAAAAAAACATTGGGGACCCCCCCCAAACCTCCTCAATTTCCACCCCAAACTCCCCCAATTTCCACCCCAAACTTCCACCTCAAATCCAAATTTTCACCCAAATTTCTACCCCAAACCCACAAATTTCCACCTCAAACCCCCCAAATTCCCACCCCAAACCCCCTCAATTCCCACCCCAAACCCCCAATTTTCACCGAATCCCCCCAAACCCCCCAAATTTCCACCCCAAACCCCTCAAGTTCCCCGCACACCCCGATTTCACCACCCCCATCCCGCAGCCTCCACCCCGGGCTGCCCCTGCTGGCCACGGCCTCGGGGCAGCGCCTGTTCCCGGCGCCCTGGGACAGTGACGGTGACAGCGACGGTGACAGCGACGGGACACAGCCGGGAGGGGACATCCGCCTGCAGCTCTGGTGGTGGGGACCCGAGGGCAGTGGGGACAGCGGCTGGGACCCCCCTGGGGACACCAGGGACATCGGGGACCGCGGTGACATCGGTGACACCAACTGGGACCCCCCTGGGGACACCGGGGACAGCGTCTGGGACCCCTCTGGGGACACCAGGGACACCGGGGACATCGGTGACACCAACTGCGACCCCCCTGGGGACACCGGGGACATCGGGGACACCAAAAGGGACCCATCAAGGGTCACCAAGGACTGTGGCTGGGACCCCGCCATGGACAGCGGGAGTGGCGAATGTCACCTCCCCGGGGACGAGGACATTGGGAGTGGCCACTGTCACCTCCCTGGGGACACCCAGACTGGCGATTGTCACCTCCCAGGGGACACTGATTGTCACCCCTCTGGGGACACTGGGAGTGGCCATTGTCACCTCCCTGGGGACACCCAGACTGGTGATTGTCACCTCCCTGGGGACACTGATTGTCACCCCTCTGGGGACACTGATTGTCACCCCTCTGGGGACACTGGGAGTGGCCATTGTCACCTCCCTGGGGACACTGATTGTCACCTTCCTGGGACTCCGTGATGAGATTTTCACCCTCCTGGGGACGCTGTGACCACTGCCTGTCACCTCCCTGGGGACACCAGGACTGGCGATTGTCACCTCCCTGGACACACCGAGTGTCACCCCCCTGGGGACAACAGCCGGGACACCACGACCATGGACACCGAGTGTCACCCTCCTGGTGGCACCGATTGTCACCCCCTCGGGGACACCAGGGGCCACCCCACCCGCCGACTGTCACCCACCCCAGGGACAGCGACTGTCACCCTGGGGACCCCTGGAGGGTCAGAGCCCCCCTGGGGACCCCCGGTGTCACCCCCAAACCTCGGTGGTACTAAAGGCGTTGTGACTGTCACCCTCTGTCACCCCTGTGGGCTGTCACGGCTGAAGGTGTGGCCAGGACTGCCCCGCCCCCACCCCCCAAAACCTCCCCAGGTACCCCAAAACCTTCCCCACCCCCCAATTCCAGCGTTGCCCCTTTAAGAGACCCCTCCCCAAAGGGGCGGGGCCTGTTCCTAAGCAGCTTCACCGTCACCATGGCAACGGGGGGGAAATTGGGGTGTCACCATGGAAACGGTGTGGGAATTCTGGCCACGCCCCCACCTGAGACCACGCCCATCCTTGTGGCCACACCCATTTGTGATGGCCACGCCCTCTTTTCTATGTTTGCAGATGTTAATTGCTAATTAGACACGCCCCCAGAGCCACACCCACTCCAGGCCACACCCCTTCCCCAAAGCCACACCCACCTTGCCACGCCCCACGACCACACCCATAAACCACGCCCCTTTCATTAACTCCAAACCACGCCCCCTATGAGGCCCCGCCCCTGCTCCAAGCCACGCCTCTAACCCCAAGCCACGCCCCCTCTGAGGCCCCGCCCCTGCTCCAAGCCACGCCTCTAACCCCAAGCCACGCCCCCAAGCCCCGCCCCGCATTCGGCGCGTGCGCAGTCGGGGCGGCCCCGCGGGGACGCGGGTTCGAGTCCGGCCGGGCCGGGGGTCGGGGCGGGGGTCCCGGGTGGGGGTCCCGGGCGGGGGTCCCGGGGCCCGGCGGGGCGGGGGGCGATGGCGGGGCGGGCGGCGGCGCTGCTGGTGGCCGTGCTGGGCGCGGGGGCCGCGGGGCTGAGCCTGGAGCCGGTGGTCTGGCACACGGGGAACCGGCGGTGAGAGCGGGGGGCTCCGGGATGGGGGCACCGGGGGGGGTTGGGGGGCACCGGGGGGGTTTAGGGGTTTGAGGGGCACTGGGGGGAAACTGAGGTGTTGGGGGGATTGAAGGTTTTGAGGGGCACTGAGGGGATTTGGGGGGCATCAAAGGGTTTGGGGGGTCCGCAAGGTTGGGGGACACTGGGGGGTTCACGGGCTTGGGGGGTCTTGGGGGACCGAAGCTCTGCTGGGATTGGGGGGTCTTGAAGGTCTTGGGGGGTCTGAGGGGACTGGGGGGTCTTGGGGGACCGGGTTTCTCAGGATTTGGGATTTTGGGGGGTCGGGGGTGTTGATGGACATGGGGGGGGGTTGGGAGGATTGGGGGGGTCTTGGGGGCCTGAAAAGTTGGGGGGCAGAGGGGAGGGGGAGTCCTGAGAGTCTCGGGGGTCTGGGGGGTGGTGGGAAGATTTGGGGGGGCTTTGGGGGTCTTGTCACCCCCTCCGGGTGACACCAAGAGATGGAGATGGGGACATGGGGGGTGACACTGTGTGTGGGACACCGGGGGTGGGGGTGACACTGTGTGTGACACCGGGGGGACACGGGGGAACAGCGGGTGTGTGACACCGTGAGTGACACCTGATGCGGTAACTGTGACACCGTGTGACACTGACTGTGACACTGTGTGACACTGTGACCGTGTGACACCATAAATGTGACACGGTGACTGTGTGACACCGTGACAGTGTAAGTGACGCTGTCACAGTGTGACACTGTCACAGTGTGTGTGACACCGTGGCTGTCACCCTGAGCACGTGCGCGTGACACGGACAGCGTGACAAGGACAATGTGTGTCACCGCAGGTGTCACCGCACCTGTCACACCCTGCGCGGCTGTGACGCTGTCACGGGGCGGTGACACCGGGTGACACCGTCTGTGTGACACGGTGACAGCCACACGGGGACAGCCCAGCCCCCGCTGTCACCCCCTCGGGTGCCCCCAGCCCCGGGTCCCCCCTGCTGTGTCCCCTCCCCCCCCCGGCCCCCCACGGAGCGGGTGGGGGAGGGGCAGCGGCGCCGTTGCCACGGTGACAACAATGGCTGCCCAACCCCCCCGGTCCTGTGGGGCGCCTGACGGGGCTGTCACCGTGTCCCCACGCCCGGTGGTGTCACCCTCAGCTGGTGTCATACAGTGTCACCCCCATGGTGTCACCGTCACACCTGTCACGGTGTCACCCCCATTATGGCAGTGTCACAGCTGTCAGTGTGTCACCCCCATGGTGTCACCGTCACGGTGGCAATGTCACAGCTGTCACGGTGGCAGTGTCACCCCCATGGTGTCACTGTCACTGTGATTGTGTCACACCTGTCACCGATCCTGTGTCACCCCCATGGTGTCACCATCACTGTGGCAGTGTCGCAGCTGTCACGGTGTCACTCGCACACTGTGTCACCTCCACTGTGTCACCCTGACCATTATGGTGTAACACTCACAGTGTCACAGTGTCACATGGTGACACTCACAGTGTCACAGTGTCACACACGGTGTCACACGCACACTGTGTCACCACTGCTGTGTCACCCTGACCATGATGGTGTCACACACACAGTGTCACACACACAGTGTCACACACACAGTGTGTCACACACACACAGTGTCACACGTACACAGTGTCACACACACAGAGAATGTCACACACACACAGTGTCACACATAAAATGTCACAGTGTCCCGCTGTCCCCGCAGGTTCCTGGAGGCGGGTGGCTACGTGCTGTACCCGCAGTGTCACACACACACAGTGTCACACACACAGTGTCACACAGTGTCACACGGTGTCACACAGTGTCACACTGTCCCCGCAGGTTCCTGGAGGCGGGCGGCTACGTGCTGTACCCGCAGTGTCACACACACACAGTGTCACACACACAGTGTCACACAGTGTCACACAGTGTCACACAGTGTCACACTGTCCCCGCAGGTTCCTGGAGGCGGGCGGTTACGTGCTGTACCCGCAGTGTCACACACAGTTTAACACACAGAGTGTCACACACACACACACAGTGTCACACACACAGAATGTCACACAATGTCACATTGTCACACAATGTCCCCACAGGTTCCTGGAGGCGGGCGGCTACGTGCTGTACCCGCAGATCGGTGACCGCCTGGACCTGGTGTGCCCGGGGGGCGCGGGGTACGAGTACTACAAGCTGTACCTGGTGGGGGGGGCGCAGGCGCGGCGCTGCCAGGTGCCCCCCGCGCCCACCCTGCTGCTGACCTGCGACCGCCCCCAGCGCGACGTGCGCTTCACCATCAAGTTCCAGGAGTTCAGCCCCAACCTCTGGGGCCACGAGTTCCGCCGCCAGCACGACTATTACATCATCAGTGAGCCATGACGTCATCGCGGGGAGGGTGATGTCATCGTGGGGACGGTGATGTCATTGGGGGGCGGTGGGGATGTCATTGGGATGGTGATGTTATTGGGGGTGGTGATGTCATAGGGGTGGTGATGTCATTGGGGTGGTGGTGATGTCACTGGGGTGGTGATGTCATTGGGAGAATGGTGATGTCATTGGAAGGGTGGTGATGTCACTGGGGTGGTGATGTCATTGGAGGGGGTGGTGATGTCATTGGGGTGGTGATGTCATTGGAGGGGTGGTGATGTCATTGGGAGAATGGTGATGTCATTGGAGGGGTGGTGATGTCACGGGGTGGTGATGTCATCGGATGGGTGGTGATGTCATTGGGAGATAGTGATGTCATTGGAGGGGTGGTGATGTCATTGGGGGGGTGGTAATGTCATTGGGGTGGTGATGTCATTGTGGGTGGTGATGTCATTGGGGTGGTGAAGTCATTGGGGTGGTGATGTCATTGGAGGGGTGGTGATGTCATTGGGAGATGGTGATGCCATTAGGAGAATGGTGATGTCATTGGGAGAATGGTGATGTCACTGGAGTGGTGATGTCATTGGGGTGGTGGTGTCATTGGGGTGGTGATGTCATTGGGAGATGGTGATGTCATTGGGTGAATGGTGATGTCATTGGAGGGGTGGTGATGTCACTGGGATGGTGATGTCATAGCAAAGGGCTGGGAGGATGGATGTGGTGGGGGAGGGGAGGGGGAAGCTTTGGGGAGGGTCTTGGAGCTCTTCCATCATCAGGGAGGTCCCGGTGATGTCATCAGAGTGTGATGTCAGCGGGGTGTGACATCATCAGGGGGCTTGATGATGTCATCAGAGGGGAGTGATGTCAATGGCGCGATGCCACGGGGGAGGTGACAGCAGTAGAGGCGGTGTGATGTCATCGTGATGTCATCGCTGCCCTGTGACATCATCGATGCGCCATGCTGTGACGTCACTGGGGTTGGCGATGACCTCACAGGGTGTGACAGCGACATCAAGGGAAGGGGGGGTCTGTGACGTCACAGAGGTGTTATGATGCCGGATATGACGTCACAGATGACGTAACGATGTCCCCCTTCCCCCCGCAGCCACCTCGGACGGGACCCCCGAGGGGCTGGAGAACCGCCAGGGCGGGGCCTGCCTGACCCGGGCCATGCGGGTCACCCTGCGCGTGGGGCAGCGTGAGTGACCCCCAACCCCACCCGCCCCTCCCCCACCCTCCCCTCCCCCTCTCACCCTCCCCTCCCCCCCCACAGGCCCCGGGGCGGAGCCACCGCCAGACCAGGACGGGACAGGTAAAGGTGGGGGGGGGAGGGGCTGGGGGAGGGGCTTGGCCCAGCTGAGGCCCCGCCCCTGACCCCTCCCCTCCCGCCAGGTTCAGCCAATCAGACGAGCCCGCCCGGGCCGGGCCCGCCCCCCGCGCGAGGAGGGGCGGAGCTGTGGGGCGCGGGGGGAGGGGCGGCGCTGCTGGCGCTGGGGGGGGGGGGGGGGCGCTCTGGTGGCGGCGCCGCCCCCGGAGACCCCCAAAAACCCCACGGGGGGAAAGGGGGGCGGGGCCAACCCGGCCACGCCCCCACGGGCCCGGCCCCGCCCACCCCCTGCGCGAGCTGCCCCTCCCCCCCGCCGCCCCTCCCCCCACCTACTACAAGGTGTGAGGGGTGGGGGAGGGGCGGGACAGCCAAACTGGGACGGGCCACGCCCACAAAGGGAGGGACACGCCCCACCCTGAAGCTCCGCCCCCTCGGGGCAAAGGGGAATGAAGGACCCAAAAAGGGAAGAATTTGCCCCAAATTGACCCCCCCAGGTGTGGGTAGGTGGGGCTTAACCGGGAGGCGTGGCCTGAATTGGGCGGGTCACTAAAGGGGTGTGGCTGTGACGTCATATGGTGCCGCCCAGTGGGCGTGGTCAAATATGGGCGCGGCCTCATAAATGGGCGTGGCTTTACCTGGGGAGGCGGAGCTTGAACGGCTTTGAGGCGTCACCCCTGGGAAAGGGGCGGGGCTCGCTCACGGCTCCCTCCCATTGGTCACGATGAAGCCCCGCCCACACAAAGGGGGCGGAGCTTTCCCAGCACAGTAACATGGCCGCCGCCACAGCGGATGAACAGGAAGTGACGTCATGCCGACAGAGAGGCGGGACTTCCTGTGTGACGTCGCGTGGGGGCGGGGCCTGCGCGCGCGGCTGCTGCTGATTAGACAGTTTTGTGCAATTGGCTCCGCCCCTTCCTGTCAATCAATGGGTGGGCGGGGCTTGGGGAGGTTTTGGCGCCCCCTAATGGCGAGGAAGGGACTGACGGGGGCGGGGCCATCTTGGGGCGTGTCCCACCTGTCCCACCTGGCCGGTGTCACCTGTCCACCCTCACCTGAGGTCCCAAATCTTCAATTTTCCCCCTAAACCCCAAAATTTCCCCCTTCCGGCCTCGTGGTTTTGGGGCCAAATCCCTCAGGTTTGGGCTGGAAAAGCCAATTTTTGCCAAACCGCCATCTTCAACACAAATCCTCATTTTTAGGGTCTCAAATACTATTTTTTGGTGGAAAAAAAGATCAGTTTTAGTGACAAAAATGTTTATTTTATTCAAACATTCATTTTTAAGCTGAAATCCCTCATTTTATGCCCAAAACATACATTTAAAAAGTTAAAGCCTCATTTTGCACATAAATCCCCACTTCCTGCATCCAAAAAATCTTTAAAAGTCCAAATTTCATGTCTACATTTAAGAGATTCTTTTATTTGGCTCAAATTGTCAAATTTTAAGGTAAAGTCTGTATTTTTGGTGTTCAAAACCTCATTTTGGGCTCCAAACCCACATTTATAGGGCCAAAATTATTAATTTGGGGTCCAAATCTTCATTTTCCATGTTGGAGGCCAAAATCCACTTTAAATGAGAAAACCTCCAGTTTTAGGGTTCAAACCCCTCTTTTGGGCACGAAAAAAAATTTTTTGGGGTCCCAAACATCACTTTTAGGGCCAAAAGCCTCATTTTAGAACGTAAATTCTTCTTTTATAGGATCCGAAATTCCACCTTTGGGTGCAAACACTCATTTTTATGGCAGAAATCCACAGTTTTAGGATTCAAACCAAGTTTTAGGGTGAAACATTTAATTTTTAGTATTTTTAGGAGGGTTTAAAGTTTTTTAGGGTAGAAAAATTGGATTTTTAGTGTCTCAAACTCCATTTTTTGTGCCAAAGCCTCAGTTCAGGGTCCAACCCCTCACTTTTGGGTCCAAATTCTCAACTTTAGGGTCCAATGCCTCTCTTGAAGTTAAAAACCTCAATTTTTAGACCCCCTTTTAAGGACAAAGCCCTCATTTTTTACAAAAAAACTCATTTTTGGGGTGCAAGTCATCATTTTAAATGTCCATTCCTGCTTTTTGGGGAGAAAACCCTTCATTTTTAGCGCCCAATCACTCATTTTTTTGGACCAAACACCTTTTTTGGGGCCAAATCTCTCTTTTTTGGGACCACCCCCTTTTTAGCGGGCCAAAGTGATTAATTTTAAGGCCACACTCCCTGCTTTTGGCACAAAAGTCTCATTTTTGGTGGTTGAAATCCCATTTATAGGCCAAAAACTTTGAATTTAGGGACACATCCCTCAATTTTAAGGTCAAAATCTTCAACTTTGGACCCAAATTCTGCTGTTTTGGAGCCATCCGCCGTCCCCAAGCTGAATTTTTGGGTCATTTTAAACAATTTTTGGGTCCAAATTCCCCTTTCTGAGGCCTCCTCAGCCCCCCCCCTTCAGCTCCCGCCGTTGCCATGGCAACGGGCCCGCCGCGCCCTGCCCTGACGTCACGGCAGCGCCGGCCAATCAGAGCGCGGCTCGGCCGTTGTTGCTGGGGGAGGGTCACGTGGGAGGGGAGGGGCGCGTGGGGGGCCACGTGACCCCGCGTGCAAATCCCAAATTTCCCTCAGAAATTCCCGATTTTCTCGTTTAAATCCCAAATTTCCTCTCACAACCCCCAAATTTCCTCACACGAATCCCAAATTTCCCATCCAAACCCCAAATTTCCTCACCCGAATCCCAACTTTCCCATCCAAACCCCAAATTCCCCACACAAACCCCAAATTTCCCCACAAAAATCCCAAATTTCCCCACACAAACCCCAAATTTCCCCACACAAATCCCAAATTTCCCCATTTAAACCCCAAATTCCCCCGTTTAAACCCCAAATTCCCCCGTTTAACCCCCAAATTTCCCGGTGCAGATCCTCCCTCCCCACCCCCCCTTGCGAGAAGCCCCTCCCCAATAAACCCCGCCCCCAGGAGCCCCTCCCCAATAAGCCCCGCCCCCAGGAGCCCCTCCCCAACAAGCCCCTCCCCCAGGAGCCCCTCCCCCCGGCACACGCGCGTGCCAGGCCGCCCCTCCCCCTCCCCTCCGGGCACCGATGGGTTAAACACGGCCCCTCCCCCACCCCGCGCCCCTCCCCCACACCCTGAAATTACCCGGGGGGCGGGGCCAGGCCGGGAGGGGGCGGGGCCAGCGCCAGGCGAGGCCACGCCCCCCTTTGGGCACGTGCGGTCCCGCGCGCTGCCCGAGGGGAGGGGGAGAGGAGGGGCGGGGCTTGGCGGAGGTGCCGCGCGCCGATTGGTCGGCGCTGGGACGGGGCTTCTGCCATTGGCTGCAGCGCGGTGTCCCCAGGGTGGCCCCGCCCCTTGCGGAGCCGGCGCGCCCCCTGCTGGGCGCGGAGCTGCGCTGCAACGGGCCCAGTATGGGGTAAACTGGTCCCAGTATCGGGTTAAACTGGTCCCAGTATGGGCTTAAACTGGTCCCAGTATGGGCTTAAACTGGTCCCAGTGTGGGCTTAAACTGGTCCCAGTATGGGCTTAGACTGGTCCCAGTATGGGCTTAAACTGGTCCCAGTGTGGGCTTAAACTGGTCCCAGTATGGGCTTAAACTGGTCCCAGTACTGGGTTAAACTGGTTCCAGTATGGTCTTAAACTGGTCCCAGTGTCGGCTTAAACTGGTCCCAGTATGGGTTTAAACTGGTCCCAGTGTCCGCTTAAACTGGTCCCAGTATCGGGTTAAACTGGTCCCAGTGTGGGCTTAAACTGGTCCCAGTATGGGCTTAAACTGGTCCTAGTGTGGGCTTAAACTGGTCCCAGTATGGGCTTAGACTGGTCCCAGTATGGGCCTAAACTCCCAATATTGGCCTAAACTAGTCCCAGTATGGGTTAAACTGGTCCCAGTACTGGCTTAAACTGGTCCCAGTATCGGGTTAAACTGGTCCCACTATTGTCTTAAACTGGTCCCAGTGCCGGCTTAAACTGGTCCCAGTATGGGCTTAAAGTGCTCCCAGTGCCGGCTTAAAATGGTCCCAGTGTGTCCCAGTGCCTTCCAGTCCCAGTACTGGCTTAAACTGGTCCCAGTACCAGATTCTACTGGTCCCAGTGCCTCCCAGTACCACCTTATACTGGTCCCAGTGCCTCCCAGTCCCCGTGTCACCCTGTACTGGTTGTACTACCAGCTCATACTGGTCTCAGGCTCTCCCAGTACTGGACTGTACTGGTCCCAGTGTGTCCCAGTGCCACCCAGTCCCAGTCCCTCTGTCACCCTAGACTGGGCCCGGTATTCCCAGTATGGTTCTATACTGGTCCCAGTGCCATTCACTGTTATCTCATCCTATTCCAGTCCATCCCAGTCCACCTTAACCCATCCCAGTCCATCCCAGTTCCTCCCAGTCCATCCCAGTCACCCCCCAATCCCTCCCAGTCCACCCCAGTTCCTCCCAGTCTCTCGCAGTCTCTCCCAATGCCCCCAGTCTATCCCAGTCCCTCCCAGTCCATTCCAGTCCCCCCCAATCCCTCCCAGTTCTCCCAGTCTATCCCAGTTTCCCCCCAGTCCCCCCCCAGTCTCAGTTCTCCCAGTCCATCCCAGTCCCCCCAGTCCATCCCAGTCCCCCCCAGTCCATCCTAGTCCCCCCCAATCCCCCCCAGTCCCTCCCAGTCCATCCCAGTTTCGCCCCAGTCCCCCCCCAGTCCCAGTTCTCCCAGTCCCCCCAATCCCTCCCAATCCCTCCCAGTCGATCCCAGTCCCCCCAATCCCTCCCAGTCCATCCCAGTTCCCCCAGTCCCCCCAATCCCTCCCAGTCCCCCCCAGTCCCCCCCAGTCCATCCCAGTCCATCCCAGTCCATCCCGGCCGCCGCGGTGGGCGTGGCCTCGATGCGAAGTGGGCGTGGCCTCTCCATATACGGTCACACTCGGTGGGCGTGGCCCGGCGGCGGAGGGGGCGGTCCCTCCCTCGGTGGGCGTGGCCCGGTCTCGGAGGGGGCGGTCCCTCCCTCGGTGGGCGTGGCCCGGTCTCTGAGGGGGCGGTCCCTCCCTCGGTGGGCGTGTCCTTGCCGCGCGCGGGGGGCGTGGCCGTGGCCGTGGGGGGCGTGTCCGGGGGCGTGTCCGCGCGGGCGGGGCGCGCGGCTCTCGGGTCCTTTGTTTGAGCGAGGCCGGAGCCGCGGAGCCGCCGCAGCGCCGGGGCCGGGCCGGGACCCCCGGGACCCCCGGGACCCCCCCGCACCCGGCACCCCCCGGCAGCGCCCCCGGCACCGCACCGGCACCGGCAGCGCGCCCGCACACCGGCACCGCCAGCGCCGCAGGTACCGCGGGGCCGGGGCAGCGGCGGGGGCAGCGCGGCCGGGCCGCGGCCTGAGGGGAGGAGGAGGAGGAGGAGGAGGAGGAGAGGAGGAGGAAGGGGGAAGGGGGGGTGAGGGGTGAGGGGGTTTGTGTGGGGAGGGGGTGTCAGGTGGGGGGGGTTGGGTGGGGGGGAGCGTGAGGGGAATTTGGGGGGGTGTGAGGGGAATTTAGGGGAACCGTGAGGGGAATTATGGGGGCAGTGTGAGGGGAATTTGGGGGGGTTGCGAGGGGAATTATGGGGGGGCTGGGCTGGCGGGGGGCTCAGAGTGGAATTTGGGGGGGTCCGGCCTTGTTGGGGTGAATTGAGGGGATTTTGGGGAGGGGGCATCAAACCTGAGGGGAATTTTGGGGGGGGGGGGTTCAGGGCTGAGGGGAATTTGGGGGGGAGCGTGAGGGGAATTTGGGGGGGTGTGAGGGGAATTTGGGGGGGTGTGAGGGGAATTTGGGGGGAGCGTGAGGGGAAATTGGGGGGGAGCGTGAGGGGAATTTGGGGGGGGGTGTGAGGGGAATTATGGGGGGAGTGTGAGGGGAATTTGGGGGGAGCGTGAGGGGAATTATGGGGGGGGAGTGTGAGGGGAATTTGGGGGGAGTGTGAGGGGAATTTAGGGGGGTCCGGCCTTGTTGGGGTGAATTGAGGGGATTTTGGGGAGGGGGCGTCAAAGCTGAGGGGAATTTTGGGGGGGGGTCAAACCTGAGGGGAATTTTGGGGGGGGGGGTCAGGGCTGAGGCAGATTTGAGGGGGGGGCAGGGCTGAGGTAAATTTGGGGGTGTCCGGCCTTGTTGGGGTGAATTGAGGGGATTTTGGGGAGGGGGTGTCAAACCTGAGGGGAATTTTGGGGGGGGGGGTCAAACCTGAGGGGAATTTTGGGAGGGGGGTCAAACCTGAGGGGAATATTTGGGGGGGTCAGGGCTGAGGGGGATTTGAGGGGGGGTAAAGTGGGGGGGGGTTTGAGGTGGGGGGAGTAAAATTTGGGGTGAAACTGAGGGGGTTTGGGAAATTGAGGTGGAATTGGGGGGGGTCAGAGCAGAGGTAAAATGGGGGGGCTCAAATCTGAGGGGAAATTGGGGGGGCTGATTAAAATTTGGGGGTCTGGGCTGGGGGGGTCAGAGCTGAGGTGAAATTGGGGGGGGTCTGGTCCTGTTTTGGGTGATTTTGGGGGGGTTCTGTTAAAATTGGGGGGGTCTGGTCCTGTTTTGGGTGATTTTGGGGGGGTTCTGTTAAAATTGAGGTGAAGTGGGGGGGTCTCACCTGGAGGGGGTCGTGGTGAGCGGAATTTGGGGGGGCTCAATTAAAATTTGGGGGTTTGGGCTCGGGGGGGGTCAAACCTGAGGTGAAATCGGGGGGGGGCCAGCGCAACTTTTGGGGGGGGCACCTTTAGTGACCCCCAACCCTTCTGTGCCTCAGTTTCCCTTTTTTAGGGGGTGTTTGTCTTATTTTTATTTTGGGGGGGCACAGGGAGGTTTTGGGGGTCACGGGGGGGTCTTGTAGGGGTCTGGGGGGGCTCTGGGAGGTTTGAGGTGTGTGAGGGGTATTTGGGGGTGTCAGGAAGGGGCCGGGTGGAATTTGGGGGGGTCTGGGGGGGGTTTTGGGGTGTCAGGAGAGGGTTTGGGGGTGTCAGAGGGTCTGGGAGGATTTGGGGGGGCTCAGGGAGGGATTTGGGGGTGTTGGGGGCGCTGAGAGGTTTTTTAGGGGAGGGTCTGGGGGGTTTTGGGGTGTCTGGGGGGGGTCAGAAGGGGAGGGGTCAGTTCCTGCAGCCATATTGGGGTGTAGCCCCTTCCTGACCCCCCTAAAATGCACCTGGGACCCCCCAAAATGCACCTGGGACCCCTAAAACCATATCTGGGAACCCCAAAATACACCTGGGACCCCTAAAACCATACCTGGGACCCCCCAAACTGCACCTGGGACCCCCTAAAATGCACCTGGGACCCCCTAAAATGCACCTGGGACCCCCTAAAACCATACCTGGGAACCCCAAAGTACACCTGGAACCCCCCAAAATTCAGCTGGGAGCCCCCAAACACACCTGAAACCCCCCCCAAAACATACTGGGGAACCCCCAAACACACCTGGGACCCCCCAAAACACACCTGGGACCCCTAAAACCATACCTGGGAACCCCAAAATACACCTGGAACCCACCAGATCACACCTGGGACCCCTAAAACCACACCTGGGACCACCCAAAATGCACCTAGGACCCCCCCAAATCACACCTGAACCCCCCCCAAAACACGCCGGGACCCCCAAAACACACCTGGGAACCCCAAAATACACCTGGGACCCCCCAAATCACACCTGAGTCCCCCCAAACACACCTGGGACCTCCCAAACACACCTGGGACCCCTAAAATGCACCTGGGAGCCACTGCAACACATCTGGGACCCCCAAAATGCAGCTGGGACCCCGAAAAACACACCTGAACCCCCCCAAAACACAGCTGGGACCCCCAAAAGACACCTGGGACCCCTAAAACCATTCCTGGGAACCCCAAAATACACCTGGAACCCCCCAAAACACACCTGGGACCCCCCAAAACACACCTGGGCCCCTCCCAAATTATACCTGGGACCCCTAAAACCGCATCTGGGAACCCCCAAAACACACCTGGGACCCCCTAAAACCATTCCTGGGAACCCCAAAATGCACCTGGGACCCCTAAAACTGTACCTGGGACCTCTAAAACCACACCTGGGACCCCCCAAATCACACCTGGGACCCCTAAAACCATTCCTGGAACCCCCAAAACACACCTGGAACCCCTAATACTGTACCTGGGACCCCTAAAACCACACCTGGGACCACCCAAAACGCGCCTGGGACCCCGAAAAACACACTTGGGACCACAAAAAACACACCTGAACCCCCCTAAAACACACCTGGGACCCCCAAATCACACCTGGGACCCCTAAAACCACACCTGAGCCCCCCCGTGCCCCCCCGCCAGGGCGCCCCGGGCCGGGCTGGGTGCGGCCTCCTGATAAGGCGGGTGTGGGAGCACTGGGAGGGACTGGGAGCACTGGGAGGGACTGGGAGGGACTGGGAGGGACTGGAGCCGGGGCCAAGGGTGAAGGCTGCACTGGGAGCGGGGTAAGGGCTGTACTGGGAGCACTGGGAGGGACTGGGAACGGGGTAAGGGCTGTACTGGGAGCACTGGGAGGGACTGGGAACGGGGTAAGGGCTGTACTGGGAGCACTGGGAGTGGGGTAAGGGCTGTACTGGGAGCACTGGGAGCACTGGGAACGGGGTAAGGGCTGTACTGGGAGCACTGGGAGCACTGGGAACGGGGTAAGGGCTGTACTGGGAGCACTGGGAGCACTGGGAGCAGGGTAAGGGCTGTACTGGGAGCACTGGGAACAGGGTAAGGCCTGTACTGGGAGCACTGGGAACGGGGTAAGGGCTGTACTGGGAGCACTGGGAATGGGGTAAGGGCTGTACTGGGAGCACTGGGAGCACTGGGAATGGGGTAAGGGCTGTACTGGGAGCACTGGGAGCACTGGGAACGGGGTAAGGGCTGTACTGGGAGCACTGGGAGTGGGGTAAGGGCTGTACTGGGAGCACTGGGAGCGGGGTAAGGGCTGTACTGGGAGCACTGGGAGCACTGGGAGCGGGGTAAGGGCTGTACTGGGAGCACTGGGAGCACTGGGAGTGGGGTAAGGGCTGTACTGGGAGCACTGGGAGCACTGGGAGTGGGGTAAGGGCTGTACTGGGAGCACTGGGAGCACTGGGAGCAGGGTAAGGGCTGTACTGGGAGCACTGGGAACAGGGTAAGGCCTGTACTGGGAGCACTGGGAACGGGGTAAGGGCTGTACTGGGAGCACTGGGAATGGGGTAAGGGCTGTACTGGGAGCACTGGGAGCACTGGGAATGGGGTAAGGGCTGTACTGGGAGCACTGGGAGCACTGGGAACGGGGTAAGGGCTGTACTGGGAGCACTGGGAGTGGGGTAAGGGCTGTACTGGGAGCACTGGGAGCGGGGTAAGGGCTGTACTGGGAGCACTGGGAGCACTGGGAGCGGGGTAAGGGCTGTACTGGGAGCACTGGGAGCGGGGTAAGGGCTGTACTGGGAGCACTGGGAGCACTGGGAGCGGGGTAAGGGCTGTACTGGGAGCACTGGGAGGGACTGGGAGCACTGGGAGTGGGGTAAGGGCTGTACTGGGAGCACTGGGAGCGGGGTAAGGGCTGTACTGGGAGCACTGGGAGAGGGGTAAGGGCTGTACTGGGAGCACTGGGAGCACTGGGAACGGGGTAAGGGCTGTACTGGGAGCACTGGGAACGGGGTAAGGGCTGTACTGGGAGCTCTGGGAATGGGGTAAGGGCTGTACTGGGAGCACTGGGAGCACTGGGAGTGGGGTAAGGGCTGTACTGGGAGCACTGGGAACGGGGTAAGGGCTGTACTGGGAGCACTGGGAGTGGGGTAAGGGCTGTACTGGGAGCACTGGGAGCACTGGGAGTGGGGTAAGGGCTGTACTGGGAGCACTGGGAGCACTGGGAGCGGGGTAAGGGCTGTACTGGGAGCACTGGGAGCACTGGGAGTGGGGTAAGGGCTGTACTGGGAGCACTGGGAGCACTGGGAGCGGGGTAAGGGCTGTACTGGGAGCACTGGGAGCACTGGGAGTGGGGTAAGGGCTGTACTGGGAGCACTGGGAGCAGAAGGTGTTTGTGTACTGGGAGCACTGTGTGAATCTTTACTGGGAGCACTGGGAGCTGGGAGTGAGGGTTACTGGTGTTACTGGGAGTGAGGGTTACTGGTGTTACTGGGGATACTGGGAACGGCTGCTACTGCTCATACTGGGGACACTGGGAGCAGCAGTACTGGTCATACTGGGAACACCTGGAGCAGCGGTACTGGTCATACTGGGAGCACTGAGGATAGCAGTACTGGTCATACTGGGAACAGTGGTACTGGTCATACTGGGAGCACTGGGAGCAGCGGTACTGGTCATACTGGGAGCACTGGGATCATACTGGTCATACTGGGGATACTGGGATCATACTGGGGATACTGGGATCATACTGGTCATACTGGGGATACTGGGATCATACTGGGGATACTGGGATCATACTGGTCATACTGGGGATACTGGGATCATACTGGGGATACTGGGATCATACTGGGGATACTGGGATCATACTGGGAGCACTGGGAGCAGTGGTACTGGTCATACTGGGAGCACTGGGAGCAGTGGTACTGGTCATACTGGGAGCACTGGGAGCAGCGGTACTGGTCATACTGGGAGCAGCGGTACTGGTTATACTGGGATCATACTGGTCATACTGGGAGCACTGGGAGCAGCGGTACTGGTCATACTGGTCATACTGGGATCATACTGGTCATACTGGGAACACTGGGATCATACTGGTCATACTGGGAGCAGCGCCCTGAGCCCTGCTGGTCCCAGTACGGCACTGGGGGGGGGAGGGGGCTCCCAGTGCTCCCAGTGCTCCCAGTAAGGCTCTGCCCCCCCCTCCCCCCCCCAGGCCATGGCTGGCGCGTAGCCCCTCCCCCACCGGACCGGACCGGACCCTCGGACACGTGAGTGTCACCTGTCACCTGGCCAGGTGTGTGTGTGTGTGTGACACCGGGTGTGACAGTGTCACCTGGCCAGGTGTGTGTGTGTGTGTGACAGTGTCACCTGGCCAGGTGTGACAGTGTCACCTGGCCAGGTGTGTGTGTGTGTGACAGTGTCACCTGGCCAGGTGTGACAGTGTCACCTGGCCAGGTGTGTGTGTGTGTGACAGTGTCACCTGGCCAGGTGTGTCTGTGTGTGTGTGTGTGACAGTGTCACCTGGCCAGGTGTGTGTGTGTGTGACAGTGTCACCTGGCCAGGTGTGTGTGTGTGTGACAGTGTCATCTGTGCAGGTGTGACAGTGTCACCTGGCCAGGTGTGTGTGTGTGTGACACCGGGTGTGACGGTGGTGCACACCTGTGTTGTACAGAGAAGACACTGTCACACCTGTGTCACCCCCTCAGGACAGTGTCACACCTGTGTCACATCCACGACACAGTGTCACACACACATTATACACCTGTGTCACCCCCAGAGGACAGTGTCATCCCCTTGTCATTTGTCTAGGACACTGTCACACCTGTGTCACCCCCACAGGACTGTGTCACACCTGTGTCACCTCTCTAGGACACTGTCACACCTGTGTCACCCCTACAGGACACTGTCACATCCATGTCACCCTCTCAGGACACTGTCAGGGACACCCCGGGGACACCCCAATGTCACAGGGACACCCCGGGGACACCCCAATGTGACAGGGACACCCTGGGGACACCCTGGGGACACCCCGGGGACACCCCAATGTCACAGGGACACCCTGGGGACACCCTGGGGACACCCTGGGGACACCCCAATGTCACAGGGACACCTTGGGGACATCCTGGGGACACCCTGGGGACACCCCAATGTCACAGGGACACCCTGGGGACACCCTGGGGACACCCCGGGGACACCCCAATGTCACAGGGACACCCTGGGGACACTCTGGGGACACCCCGATGTCACAGGGACACCCCCAGGGACACCCCAATGTCCCAGGGACACCCCGATGTCACAGGGACACCCTGGGGACACCCCGGGCCGCCCCAGGCAGGGGACAGCGGTGACACGGGTGTCACAGGCGCGCGTCCGGCTGCGCGTTGTCATGCGTGGGGTCACACGCGTGTGCAGGCGTGTCACCGTCCCCAGGTGTCCCCTGTCCTCAGCTCACCCTGGCCGTCCCCGTGTCACCCCGTGTGCCGCCCCATGTGTCCCCAAATGTCCCCAGGTGCCCTCCCCGTGTCCCCAGGTGTCCCCACGTCTGTCCCTGTGTGTCCTCGTGTGTCCTTGTGTGTCCCCAGGTGCCCTCTCCGTGTCACCATGTGCCCTTGTGTGTCCTCCATGTCCCCCCGTGTCCTTTGTTTGTGTCCCCCCATGTCCCCCAGTGTCCCCTTGTGTCCCCCCCAAAGTCACCCGTGTCCCCCCCGTGTCCCCCATCCCGTGTCCCCATTGTCCCCCCGTGTCCCCCTCCGTGTCCATCCCTATTGTTCCCCCATTGTTGCCCCATTGTCCCCCCCTCCGTGTGTCCCCCCATTTTCCCCCATGTCCCCCTCATTGTCCCCCATGTCCCCCCCAATATCCCCCCAATGTCCCCCCCATTGTCCCCCCCATTGTCCCCCCCAATGTCCCCCCCAATGTGCCCCCCAATGTCCCCCCCTTGTCCCCCTGTGTCCCCCATCCCCTGTCCCCATTGTCCCCCCATTTTCCCCCCAGTGTCTCCCCATTGTCCCCCCATTGTCCCCCCATTGTCCCCCCGTGTCCCCCCCAATGTCCCCCCCAATGTCCCCCCCAATGTCCCCCAATGTCCCTCCCATGTCCCCCATCCCCTGTCCCCAATGTCCCCCACATTGTCCCCCCCATTTCCCCCCCATTGTCCCCCCCAATGTCCCCCTGTGTCCCCCATCCCGTGTCCCCAATGTCCCCCCATTGTCCCTTCCAATGTCCCCCCGTGTCCCCCCCGTTGTCCCCCTGTTGTGCCCCAATGTCCCCCCATTGTCCCCCCGTGTCCCCCCAATGTCCCCTCATTGTCCTCCCCGTGTCCCCCATCCCCTGTCCCTAATGTCCCCCCCATTGTCCCCCCACTGTCCACCCCGTGTCCCCCCTGTGTCCCCTATCCCCTGTCCCCAATGTCCCCTTCGTTGTCCCCCCGTGTCCCCCCCAATGTCCCCCCAATGTCCCCCCCGTGTCCCTCATTGTCCCCCCCACTGTCCCACCCGTGTCCCCCTTAATGTCCCCCCCAATGTCCCCCTCATTGTCCCCCTATTGTCCCCCCGTGTCCCCCCATTGTCCCCCTAATGTCCCCCCGTGTCCCCCCAGTGTCCCTTTCAATGTCCCCCCCATTGTCCCCCCATGTCTCCCCCATTGTCCCCCCCATTGTCCCCCCAATGTCCCCCCAATGTCCCCCCCAATGTCCCCCTGTGTCCCCCCATTGTCCCCCCATTTTCCCCCAATGTCCCCCCATTGTCTCTCTAATGTCCCCCACTGTCCACTCCATGTCCCCCATCCCCTGTCTCCAATGTTCCCCCCCCCATTGTCCCCCCCGTGTCACTCCCATTGTCCCCCCATTGTCCCCCCATTGTCCCCCCCAATGTCCCCCCCGTGCCCCCCATTGTCCCCCCCATTGTCCCCCCATGTCTCCCCCAATGTCCCCCCAGTGTGCCCCCAATGTCCCCCCTGTATCCCCCCCATTGTCCCTTCCAATGTTCCCCCCATTGTCCCCCCATTGTCCCCCCCAATGCCCCCCCACTGTCCCCCCATGTCCCCCCCCATTGTCCCCCGTGTCCTCCTCATTGTCCCCCCATTGTCCCCCCCAATGTCCCCCCCCATCCCCTGTCCCCAATGTCCCCCCAATGTCCCCCCATGTCCCCCCATTTTCCCCCAATGTCCCCCCGTGTCACTCCCATTGTCCCCCCCCCGTGTCCCCCCCCCGGGATTCCCCCTCCCCCCCGCCCGTCACGGGCATCCGCTGACGTCACGGGGGGCGGGGAGGGGACACCCACGCGGGTGTGACTCACGGTGCCACCACGCGGGACAGGACAGGACACACCGGGCCGGTGTCACCACGCGGTGCCACCACCGGGACAGGACACCGGACAGCGGGAGGGGTGAGGGACGGCGTGGGGCGGTCACTCATGGTGTGGGGCGGTCACTCGTGGCGTGGGGCGGTCACTCGTGGCATGGGGGGGGCACTGTGGCGTGGGGCGGTCACTCGTGGCGGGGGGGGGGGCGTGGCTATGCAGGGGACACGCGAGTGTGGCCGTGGGTCAGTGTGGCCGTGGGTCACTCTGGTCATTGGCCACTGGTGGCTGTGGGTCACTGTGGTTATTGGTCACTGGTGGCTGTGGGTCACTCTGGTTATTGGTCACTGGTGACCGTGGGTCTGCCTGGCCATTGGTCACTCTGGCTGTGGGTCACTCTGGTTATTGGTCACTGGTGTCTGTGGGTCAGTGTGGCCGTGGGTCAGTGTGGTCACTCTGGCCATGGGTCTCTGGTGACCGTGGGTCACTCTGGTTGTTGGTCGCTCTGGCTGTGGGTCACTCTGGTTATTGGTCACTCGTGGCTGTGGGTCACTCTGGTTATTGGTCACTCTGGTTATTGGTCACTCGTGGCTGTGGGTCACTCGTGGCTGTGGGTCACTCGTGGCTGTTGGTCACTCGTGGCTGTGGGTCACTCTGACCGTGGGTCACTGGTGACTGTGGGTCACTCTGGTTATTGGTCACTCTGTTTGTTGGCCACTGGTGATCGTGGGTCACTCTGGCTGTTGGTCACTCCGGCCGTGGGTCACTCTGGCTGTTGGTCACTCGTGGCTGTGGGTCACAGGTGTGTGACCATGGGTCTGCCTGGCCATGGGTCACTCGTGTCTGTGGGTCAGTGTGGCTGTTGGTGCCTCCGGCTGTTGGTCACTCTGGTTATTGGTCACTCGTGTCTGTGGGTCACTCTGGTCATGGGTCAGTGTAGTTGGTCACTCTGGTTATTGGTCACTGGTGGCCGTGGGTCACTCTGGTTGTTGGTCATGCGTGTCTGTGGGTCACTCGTGACTGTTGGTGCCTCCGGCTGTGGGTCACTCTGGTTATTGGTCACTGGTGGCCGTGGGTCACTCCGGCTGTTGGTCACTCCGGCCGTGGGTCACTCTGGCCATGGGTCACTCCGGCCGTGGTCACGGTGTTCGGGGTCACTCTGCTCGAGTGTCCCACGCGTGCGTCACGCGGTGCCGTGTCCCGAGTGTCCCCAAATGTCCCCGAGTGTCCCCCTGTCCTCGCGTGTCCCTCTGTCCCCGCGTGTCCCCAATTGTCCCTAATTGTCCCCCACTGTCCCCGCGTGTCCCCCTGTCCGGGTGTGTCCCCCTGTCCCCGCGTGTCCCCGAGTGTCCCCGTGTCCCCAATTGTCCCCAACTGTCCCCAATTGTCCCCAACTGTCCCCAATTGTCCCCGCGTGTCCCCGTCCCCTTCCCGCTCCCCGTGGGCGTCGCGGGCTGCCCTTGGCCACGCCCCTGCCCGTGACGTCACGGGAAGAACCCGAAATTCTCCCCCAGCTGTGCCCATGACGTCACATCTGGGGGCGGGGGAAGGCCCCACCCCTTCCAGTGTCCCCAAATGTCCCCAAATGTCCCCAAATGTCCCCAAATCCCGCCCGAGGCCTCTCCCCATTCAGCCCCACAGGGGGCGGGGCCCCGCCTTGCCCCGCCCTCCTCTCTGCTCATTGGTCAGCACCAGCCTGACCCCTCTCCCCATTGGTCGCACTCAGGCTGAGCCAGCGCCGGAACGGAGCGATGATTGGCTGCCAGGCGAGAGGCGCGCTGTGATTGGCCGGTTCCTGGAGAGCGTCGCGTCATCGGTGAGGGGGCGGGGCCTGGAGTGTAAGAAGTACCGCCCACTTCCGCACCACGTGATCGCGGCATCGCCCGCCGGGGGCGGAGCCCCAAAAGTGCCCCAAAATTGCCCTAAAAGTGCCCCAAAACTGCCCCAAAATTGCCCTAAAAGTGCCCTAAAAGTACCCCAGAACTGCCCCAGAAAGTGCCCCAAAATTGCCCTAAAAGTGCCCTAAAAGTACCCCGGAGCTGCCCCAAAAGGGCCCCAAAATTGCCCTAAAAGTGCCCTAAAAGTACCCCGGAGCTGCCCCAAAAGGGCCCCAAAATTGCCCTAAAAGTGCCCTAAAAGTACCCCGGAGCTGCCCCAAAAGGGCCCCAAAATTGCCCTAAAAGTGCCCCAAAACTGCCCCAGAATTGATCCAAAAAATGCCCCAGAACTGCCCCAGAAAGTGCCTCAAAATTGTCCTGAAAGTGCCCCAGAATTACCCTAAAAGTACCCCAAAATTGCCCTAAAAGTGCCCCAAAATTGCCCTAAAAGTGCCCCAAAAATGCCCCGGAACTGCCCCTAAAAGTGCCCCAAAATTGCCCCAGAACTGCCCCAGAAAGTGCCCCAGAATTACCCTAAAAGAATTGATCCAAAACTGCCCCAATATTGCCCCAAAACGGCCCCAAAATTGCCCTAAAAGTGCCCCAAAAGTGCCCCAGAATTGTCCCTAAAAGTGCCCCTGAATTGATCCAAAACTGCCCCAAAACTGCCCCAAAACTGCCCTAAAACTGCCCCAGAATTGCCCCAAGTGCCCCCTAAGTGCCCCCAGGTGCCCCCCAAGTGCCCCCAAGTGCCTCCAAGTGCCCCCCAAGTGCCCCCTAAGTGCCCCCCAAGTGCTCCCAGGTGCCCCCTAAGTGCCCCCAGGTGCCCCCTAAGTGCCCTCCAAGTGCCCCCAAGTGCCCCGTAAGTGCCCCAGGTTCCCCCCAAGTGCCCCCAATTGCCCCCACGGTGCCCCCCAATTGCCCCCTAAGTGCCCCCCAAGTGCCCCCAGGTTCCCCCCAAGTGCCCCCAATTGCCCCCACGGTGCCCCCCATTGCCCCCAGCTGCCCCCCAATTGCCCCCCAAGTGCCCCCAGTTGTCCCCCAAGTGTCCCCAGGTGCCCCCAGGTACTCCCTAAGTGCCCCCAATTGCCCCCCAAGTGCCCCCAGTTGTCCCCCAAGTGCCCCCCAAGTGCCCCCAAGTGCCCCCTAAGTGCCCCCAGGTACCCCCTAAGTGCCCCCAGCTACCCCTTAAGTGCCCCCAAGTGCCTCCCAGGTGCCCCCAATTGCCCCCCAGGTGCCCTCCAGGTGCCCCCGGTGCCCCCCAGGTGCCCCCTAAGTGCCCCCCCAGTGTCCCCCAGTGCCCCCCAGCTGCCCCCCAGGTACCCCCTAAGTGCCCCCAAGTGCCCCCAGGTGCCCCCCAAGTGCCCCCGGTGCCCCCCAATTGCCCCCTAAGTGCCCCCTAAGTGCCCCTTAAGTGCCCCCAATTGCCCCCCAATTGCCCCCGGTGCCCCCCAGGTGCCCCCTAAGTGCCCCCCAGGTGCCCAGGTGCCCCCTAAGTGCCCCCGGTGCCCCCTAAGTGCGGTCCCCGTGCAGGTGGATGCGGCAGTGAGGGAGGGGCCGCCCCCGCCCCCGCCCAGCAGCCGCCCCCTCCCCCCCCCACGGGGGGGCCACGGGGGGACCCAGCCCTGCCCCGCCCCACAAGTGGTGAGTGGGGGGCTCGGGGGGCTTTGGGGCTGTTTGTGGGGTCGTGGGGGGGCTTTGGGGGTCACAGGGGTGGTTTGGGGCAGTTTTGGGGATCTATGGGGCTGGTTTGGGGGTTATGGGGCTGTTTATGGGGTCATGGGGGGTCTGTGGGGCAGGGATGGATCAGTGGGGTGGGTCTATGGGGCAGGGATGGGTCTGTGGGGCAGGGATGGGTCTGTGGGGCAGGGATGGATCAGTGGGGCAGATCTGTGGGGCAGGGGTGGATCTACGGGGCAGGGATGGGTCTGTGGGGCGGGTCTGTGGGTCTGTGGGGCGGATCAGTGGGGCAGGGATGGATCAGTAGGGTGGGTGTGTGGGGCAGGGGTGGGTCTGTGGGTCTGTGGGGTGTATCTGTGGGTCTGTGGGGCGGGTCTGTGGATCTGTGGGGCAGCCCCACACCCCCTGTGCCCCCCAGGCCGATGCATCGCGCCGTGGAGCCCCTGGGGGGCCGGGCCGGACGCGACCCCTTCGCCGTGGGGAGCCTGGGCTGGGCCGGCTGCCCCCCACGGGCCTGGCTGCCCCCCAGGTGGGACCCCTGACCCCTGACCCCTAACTGACCCCCAACTGACCCCCCCCGACCCCCAACTGACCCCTCTGACCCCCAACTGACCCCTAACTGCCCCCCACGGGCCTGGCTGCCGCCCCCCAGGTGGGACCCACAACTGACCCCTGACGCACAACTGACCCCTCTGACCCACAACTGACCCCTCACTGACCCCTCTGACCCCTAACTGATCCCAACTGACCCCTAACTGACCCCCACTGACCCCCAACTGACCCCCCACTGACCCCTAACTGACCCCAAGGATCCCCATTTCTGGGGCTCTCTCCCCCATTTTTGGGGGTCTCTCCCCCATTTTTGGGGCTCTCTCCCTCATTTTCGGGGGGTCTCCCCCATTTTTGGGGCTCTCTCCCTCATTTTCGGGGGGTCTCCCCCATTTTGGGGGTCTCTGCCCCATTTTCACCCCCCCTCACTGCCCTGCCCCCCAGGTGCTCCCCCAGCCTCGGCCCGGCGCCGCTGCCCCCCCACCTGGCGCCCCCCCCCAGCGGAAATGGGGGGCCGCCCCTCCCCCACAAGGCCTTCTACCCCCCGGGGTAAGTGCTGACCCCCCCCCAAAATGTGTCACCCCAAAATCTGCACCCCAAAATGTGTCACCTGTACCCCAAAATACCCCAAAATGTGTCATTTCTACCCCAAAATGTGTCATTTATATCCCAAAATCTGTCACCTGCACCCCAAAATGTGTCACTTGTACCCCAAAATGTGTCATTTATACCCCAAAATGTGTCACCCCAAAATCTGCACCCCAAAATGTGTCATTTATACCCCAAAATGTGTCACCTGTACCCCAAAATGTGTCATTTATACCCCAAAATGTGTCCCCCCCATCCGAAAATGGGTCCTGATGGGGTTCCTATGGGGCTGAGCCCCCCCAGATCCCCATTTTGGGGGGTCCCTATGGGGCTGAGCCCCCCCAGATCCCCATTTTGGGGGGTCTCTATGGGGCTGAGCCCCCCAAAATGTCCCCCTGTCCCCCCAGAGCCCCCCCCGGGCCCCCCTGGACCCCCTCCAGGGCTGTGTTTGGGGGTCCCTATGGGGCAGAGCCCCCCCAGATCCCCATTTTGGGGGGGTCCCTATGGGCTGAGCCCCCCCAGATCCCCATTTTGGGGGGTCCCTATGGGGCAGAGCCCCCCCAGATCCCCATTTTGGGGGGTCCCTATGGGGCTGAGCCCCCCCAGATCCCCATTTTGGGGGGGTCCCCGTGCCCCCCACCCCACAGATGTCCCCCTGTCCCCCCAGAGCCCCCCCCCGGGCCCCCCTGGACCCCCTCCAGGGCTGTGTTTGGGGGTCCCTATGGGGCTGAGCCCCCCAGATCCCCGTTTTGGGGGGTCCCTATGGGGCTGAGCCCCACAGATGTCCCCCTGTGCCCCCAGAGCCCCCCCCCGGGCCCCCCTGGACCCCCTCCAGGGCTGTGTCCGGGCGCTGCAGCCGTGGGACCCCCCCGGCCCCGAGGCCACCCCCGAGCTGGAGGAGCCCCCGAGCTGCCACCACGGGCGGCACCGCGGCCACCGCAGCGGGGACATCGGCCACCGCAGCGGGGACATCGGCCACCGCAGCGGGGACATCGGCCACCGGCCTGGGGACATCGGCCACCGCAGCGGGGACATCGGCCACCGGCCTGGGGACGTCGGTCATCGGCCTGGGGACATCGGCCACCGGCCAGGGGACGTCAACCATCGCCTTGGGGACATCGGCCATCGCCTTGGGGACATCAGCCATCGTCACGGGGATGTTGGCCAACGCCACGGGGACATCGGTCACCGCCTTGGGGACATCAGCCACCGCCTTGGGGACATCGGCCACCGGCCTGGGGACGTCGGTCACCGCCTTGGGGACATCGGGCACCGGTCTGGGGACGTCGGGCACCGCCACGGGGATGTCGGCCATCGCCTTGGGGACATCGGGCACCGGCACGGGGACATCGGCCACCGCCACGGAGGGGACGGCGGCCACCGCGGGGACGTCATCGGTGGCCACCGAGGGGACATCGCCGCCCGCATCGGGCGCCTGCAGCAGGTGGGGACAGCGCGGGGACAGTGCGGGGACAGCAAGGGGACACTGGGGGGACATCAAGGGGACAGAGAGGGGACATTGAGAGGACATTGAGGTGACACTGGGGGGACATTGAGGGGACATCAAGGGGACAGTGAGGGGACACTGGGGGGATACTGGGGGGACAGCAAGGGGACAGTGCGGGGACATTGCAGGGGGACATTGGGGGGACATTGGGGGGACAGTGAGGGGACAGTGAGGGGACATTGCAGGGGGACATTGGGGGGACATTGTGGGGACAGTGAGGGGACATTACGGGGGGACACTGGAGGGATATCAAGTGGACAGTGAGAGGACATTGAGAGGACACAGAGGGGACATTGAGAGTGGATGCTGAGGGGACATTGCGGGGACAGTGAGGGGACAGTGGCGGGACATTGAGGGGGCACAGAGGAGATGTCAAGGGGACAGTGAGGGGACATTGAGGGGACACTGTGGGGATATTGACAGGACATTGGGAGAACTTTGAGGGGACATCAAGGGGACCCTGAAGGGACATTGAAGGGACATTGTGGGGACAGTGGTGGGACATTGAGGGGATGTTGAGGAGATGTCAAGGGGACAGTGAGGGGACATGGTGGGGACAGTTGGGAGGACATTGAGGGGATATCAAGTGGACATTGAGGGGTCATTGAGGGGACATTGAGGGGACACTGAGAGGACATGGAGGGGACATGGAGGGGACATTGATGGGACGTTTTGGGGATAATGGCGGGACATTGAGGGGACATTGAGGAGATCTCAAGGGGACAGTGGGGGGACAGTGGGGGGACATTGAGGGGACATTGAGGTGATAGTGTGGGGAAAGTGAGGGGACATTGAGAGAACACTGAGAGGACATTGGGGGGACATTGAGAGGACATTGAGGGGACATTGTGGGAACATCAAGGAGACACTGAGGGGACATTGGGGAGACATTGAGAGGACATTGAGGAGACAATGAGGGGATGTTGTGGGGACAGTGATGGAAGATTGAGGGGACATTGTGGGGACATGGAGGGGACAGTTGGGAGGACATTGAGGGGACAGTGGGGGGACATTGAGGTGATATTGAGGGGACACTGAGAGGACAGTGAGGGGACATGGAAGGGACATTGAGTGGACGTTGAGGGGACACTCAGAGGACATTGTGGGGACACTGAGGGGACAGTTGGGAGGACACTGAGGGGACAGTGGAGGGACATAGGGGGGATATCACGGGGACACTGAGAGAACTTCGAAGGGACATTGAGGGGACATTGTGGGGACACTGAGGGGACATTGAGAGAACTTTGAGGGGATGTTGAGAGGACATTGAGGGGTCATTGTAGGGGCACTGAGGGGTCATTGTGGGGACACTGAGGGGACACTGTGGGGGATATTGGGGGGACATTGAGGGAACATTGAGGTGACATTGAGGGAACATTGAGGGGACATTGAGGTGACATTGAAGGGACATTATGGGGACATTGAGGGGATATCAAGGCGACAGTGGGGGGACCTTGAGGTGACACTGTGGGGACATCAGGAGACATTGAGGGGACACTGAGAGGACATTGAGGGAACATTGTGAGAACATGGAGGGGACAGTGAGGGGACATGGAGGGGATATCAAGGGGACATTGTGGGGACATTAAGAGGACATGGAGGGGACACTGAGAAGACACAGAGGGGACATTGAGGGGACACTGAGAAGACACAGAGGGGACATTGAGGGGACACTGAGGGACATCCCTGGGGGCTGTCCCCTAGCTGTCCCTGTGTCCCTGGGGCTGTCCCTGTGTCCCTGGGGCTGTCCCTTGGAGTGTCCCCATGTCCCCGAGGTGTCCCCATGTCCCTGAGATGTCCCTGGGGGTGTCCCTGAGGTGTCCCTGGGGTGTCCCCGAGGTGTCCCTGAGGTGTCCCCATGTCCCCGAGGTGTTCCTGTGTCCCTGGGGGTGTCCCTGAGGTGTCCCCGAGGTGTCCCCGAGGTGTCCCTGAGGTGTCCCCCTGTCCCCAGGCCCAGCTCTGGAGTTTCCCCCCCAGCCCCGTGTCCCCCCCCCGGGCCCGGGCCCTGCCCCCCCTCCAGCAGGTCTGGAGCCTGCTGCACCCCGAGGTGAGGGGGCTGGGGGGCTGGGAGGGGTTTGGGGGGCTGGGGAGGGGGTTTGGGGGATTGGTGAAGGGGTTTGGGGGGTTAGAAGGGGATTTGGGGGGCTGGGGAGGGGATTTGTGGGATTTGGGGGGACTGGGGAAGGGGTTTGGGGGGCTGGGGAGGGGATTTGGGGGAGCTGGGGGGGATTGGGGGGGTTAGAGGTGGATTTGGGGGGCTGTGGAGGGGATTTGGGGGGGTTAGAGGGGGATTTGGGGGGCTGGGGAAGGGGTTTGGGGGGCTGGGGAGGGGATTTGGGGGATTGGGGAAGGGGTTTTGGGGGGTTAGAGGGGGATTTGGGGGGCTGGGGAGGGGATTTGGGGGGCTGGGGAGGGGTTTGGGGGGCTGGGGAGGGGATTTGGGGGGGTTAGAGGGGGATTAGGGGGATTAGAGGGGAATTTGGGGGGCTGGGGAGGGGATTTGGGGGGGGCTGGGGGGGATTTGTGGGGCTGGGGAGGGGTTTTGGGGGGGTTAGAGGGGGATTTGGGGGGTTAGAGGGGGATTCGGGGGGCTGGGGGGGATTTGGGGGTGTTTGGGGACAAATTTGGGGGGTCAAAGGTGCTGGGGGGCTGGGGAGGGGATTTTGGAGGTTCTGGGGGAAATTTGGGGGGGTTAAAGGGGCTGGGGGGGATTTTGGGGGGGTCAAAGGGTAATTGGGGGGCTGGGAGGGGATTTTGGGGGTGTTTGGGGGGATTTTGGGGGTGTTTGGGGGGATTTTGGGGGTATTTTGGGGGTGTTTGGGGGGATTTTGGGGGGTCTGGGGGGGATTTTGGGGTGTTTGAGGGGATTTTGGGGGTGTTTGGGGGGATTTTGGGGGATTTTGGGAAGAATTGGGGGAGGGGCTCAGAGGATCGTGGGGGGGTTTTGGGGAGGGGGCACTGGGAATGGGCCCAGACCTTACTGGGAGCACTGGGAATGGGGGGAGGGGGGGGTGGGGGTGATGCCGCCCCTCCCCCACCCCCCAACCCCCCCCCCCTTACCCCACCTCCCCTCCCCCCCCCCAGAAAAGGACCTTCCCCGCCAAAAGGGGGGGGGCGCAGCTGAAGAGGGGGGCGGCCCCCCCCGACCCCCCCGCGGGGCAGCCCCTCCCCCCCGCCCAGCCCCCCCCGCCCCCCCCCGAGGAGACGCCCACCCCCCTCAAACGGCGCCGCAGCGGCAGCCCCCAGGTGGGGGAGGGGCCGGAATTTGGGGGGGGGGTGGGAGGGGCTGGGGGGGGCACCGGGGGGTTTGGGGGGGGTAAAAATTGGGGTCAGGGGGGGTAAAATGGGGAGGGTGAAGGGGGGGCTGAAATGGGTCTGGGGGGTTTAAAGGGGAGTTGGGGGGGTGAAATGGGTCTGGGGGGGTGAAATGGGTCTGGGGGGGTGAAATGGGTCTGGGGGCTAAAATGGGTCTGGGGGGGTGAAATGGGTCTGGGGGGGTTTAAGGGGGAGTTGAGGGGGTTAAAATGGGTCTGGGGGGGGTGAAATGGGTCTGGGGGGTGAAATGGGTCTGGGGGGGTTTAAAGGGGAGTTGGGGGGGTGAAATGGGTCTGGGGGGGTGAAATGGGTCTGGGGGGCTGAAATGGGTCTGGGGGGTGAAATGGGTCTGGGGGGGTGAAGTGGGTCTGAGGGGGTTTAAAGGGGAATTAGGGGGGTTAAAATGGGTCTGGGGGGGTGAAATGGGTCTGGGGGGCATTAAAGGAGTCGGGGGAGGCTTTAAGGGGGAGTTGGGGAGCCCGAAATGGGTCTGGGGGGGCATTTAAGGGGTTTGGGGGTGTAAAATGGGTCTGGGGGCATTTATGGGGTGTTTGCGGGGGAGTTGGGGGGGCTAAAATGGATCTGGGGGGTCTGGGGGGCACAGGGGGGTCTGGGGGCACTGGGGGGGCACAGGGGGGCACAGGGGGGCACTGGGGGGGCACTGAGGAGGCACTGGGGGAGCACAGGGGGGTCTGGGGGCACTGGGGGGGCACTGGGGGGCACTGGGGGGCACTGGGGGGCACGGCGGGGTCACAGGGGGGCACTGGGGGGCACTGGGGGGGCACTGGGGGGGCACTGGGGGGCACTGGGGGGTCTGGGGAGGCACTGGGGGGCACTGGGTGTCACGGGGGGGCACTGGGGGGCACTGGGGGCACTGGGGGGGCACTGGGGGGCACTGGGTGGTCTGGGGGGCACTGGGGGGCACTGTCCCCCCGTGCCAGCCCTGACCCGCTGTCCCCAGGGGGGCTGTGGGGCGCTGCCCCCCCCCGGGCCCCCCCCTCCGTTCCCGCTGCCCCCGGGGCTGTGGAGCCCCCTGCCCCCCGCCGAGGCCTGGGCCCCCCCCCGGCGCCACCCGGACAGACAGGTGGGGACCCCCCGACTGTGTGTCACCCCCTCGGTGTCACCCCTGTGTCACCTGTGTCATCCCCCGTGTCACCCCTTCTGTGTCACCCACCCTGTGTCACCCACCCTGTGTCACCCCCCCGGCGCCACCCGGACAGACAGGTGGGGACCCCCCGACTGTGTGTCACCCCCACTGTGTCACCCCTCTGTCACCCCTCTGTCACCCCCTCTGTGTCACCCCCCCGGCGCCACCCGGACAGACAGGTGGGGACCCCCCCGGCCGTGTGTCACCCCCTCGTCACCCCCCCAACCGTGTGTCACCCCCTCTGTGTCACCAACCCCGTGTCACCCACCCCTGTCACCTGTGTCATCCCCCGTGTCACCCCCACATGCCCCCTGCCCCACTAACCCCGTCCCCTGTGCCCTCCCCGTGCCCCCCATGTCCCCCATATCCCCCACACCCCCCGTGCCCCCCACCCCCCTGACCCCTCCGTGCCCCCAAGGCCCCCGTGCCCGCCCTGTGCCCCCCACCCCCTAACCCCCGTCCCCTATGTGCCCCCCATGTCCCCCACACCCCTAACCCCCCATGTCCCCCGTGCCCCCCATGTCCCCAATCCCCCCTGTGCCCCCCATATTCCCCCACACCCCCCACACCCCCCAGTGCCCCCCACCTCCCTAACCCCCCATGTCCCCCATGTGCCCCCCACCCCACTGATCCCCCATTTCCCCCTTGTGCCCCCCACCCCCCTGACCCCCCTGTGCTCCCCCTAACCCCCCCTAACCCCCCCCATGCCCCCCTAACCCTGTGCCCCCCAGTGCCCCCCACCCCCCTGTGCCCCCCACCCCCCTAACCCTGTCCCCTGTGCCCCCCACCCCCCTAACCCCCCCTGTGCCCCCCATGCCCTCCATGTCCCCCCCTAACCCCCCTGTGCCCCCCACCCCCTAACCCCCCATGTCCCCTGTGCCCCCAGGAGCCGCGGCTGGTGCCCCCCCCGCTGGCGGTGCCCCCCCGGCCATGCCCCAGCGCCCCCCCAAGTGACCTTAGGGCCGGCGGGGCCGGGGGGGCGCCCCCTGCCCCCCCCAGCCGCTCACCAGCAGCTCCGACCTGCGTGCCTTGTGCCCCCCCCCCGGGCACCCCCCCGCGGCCCCGCCACCAGCACCCCCCGCCCCGTGAGTGACACGGGGACACGGGGACATGGGGACAGCGGGGGACATTGGGGGGGACATGGGGGGCATTGGGGATATGGGGGGACATTGGGGACATGGGGGACATGGGGGACATGGGGGGCATGGGGGGCATGGGGGGCATGGGGGGACACCAAGACCCAGCGGGATGGGGAGACACCCGGGGGGGACATGGGGGACACGGGGGCATGGGGACATGGGGACATCGTGGGGACATGGGGGGCACCAGGACATCATGGGGACATCGTGGGGACATGGGGACATGGGGGGACATGGGGGGCACTGGGGGACATGGGGACATGGGGACAGCGTGGGGACATGGGGACATGGGGACAGCGTGGGGACATGGGGACATGGGGGGCATGGGGATATGGGGGACATGGGGACATGGGGGGACATGGGGACATCATGGGGACATCGTGGGGACATGGGGTCATGGGGGGACATGGGGGGACATGGGGGGACATGGGGGGACATGGGGACATGGGGATATGGGGGGACATGGGGGACATGGGGACATGGGGGATATGGGGGACATGGGGGACATGGGGGATATGGGGGGACATGGGGGATATGGGGACATGGGGGGACATGGGGATATGGGGGGACATGGGGATATGGGGGGACATGGGGGCGTGGGGGATATGGGGGGACATGGGGGACATGGGGGACATGGGGGACATGGGGACATGGGGGACATGGGGGACATGGGGGACATGGGGACATGGGGACATGGGGACATGGGGACATGGGGGATATGGGGGACATGGGGGACATGGGGACATCATGGGGGACATGGGGGGCACTGGGACATCATGAGGACATCATGGGGGGGACATGGGGGATATGGGGGACATGGGGACATGGGGACATGGGGGACATGGGGACATGGGGACATGGGGACATGGGGACATGGGGACATGGGGACATGGGGGATATGGGGGACATGGGGGACATGGGGACATGGGGACATGGGGACATGGGGGATATGGGGGACATGGGGGACATGGGGACATGGGGACATGGGGACATGGGGGATATGGGGGACATGGGGGACATGGGGACATGGGGATATGGGGACATGGGGGATATGGGGGACATGGGGACATGGGGACATGGGGGATATGGGGGACATGGGGGACATGGGGGGGACATGGGGGACATGGGGACATGGGGGATATGGGGGACATGGGGGGACATGGGGACATGGGGGACATGGGGGGGACATGGGGGACATGGGGACATGGGGGATATGGGGGACATGGGGGGACATGGGGGACATGGGGGACATGGGGACATGGGGGACATGGGGGGGACATGGGGGACATGGGGACATGGGGGATATGGGGGACATGGGGGGACATGGGGGACATGGGGGGCATGGGGACATGGGGGATATGGGGGACATGGGGACATGGGGACATGGGGGATATGGGGGACATGGGGGACATGGGGGGGACATGGGGGACATGGGGACATGGGGGATATGGGGGACATGGGGGGACATGGGGGACATGGGGGGCATGGGGACATGGGGGATATGGGGGACATGGGGGGACATGGGGGACATGGGGGGCACTGGGGGACATGGGGACATCGTGGGGACATGGGGGGACGTGGGGACAGCATGGGGACATGGGGGGACATGGGGACATGGGGGGCATGGGGGACATGGGGGGACATGGGGACAGCGTGGGGACATCGTGGGACATGGGGGAACACCGGGACATCATGGGGATATGGGGACATGGGGACATGGGGACATGGGGACATTGGGGACATGGGGGACATGGGGACGTGGTGGGAAACCAGGACATGGGGGGGGCACCGGGACATCATGGGGGGGACATGGGTTCCCCCCCCTCATTCCGGGTCTCACTCGGGGTCCCCCCCACCCCCCGTTTGTCCCCAAATGTCCCCCCAGGCTCCCGAGCACCGCTACCAACCTCCGGAGCCGCCGGGGCCGGGGGGGGCCGGCGGGGGGGTCCCCGCCCCCCACCTGCCCCCCGCCCCTCCCCCCTGCTGCGCCCCCCCCGAGCCGCTCCCCGCCCCCCCCCTGCCCTGGCTGAAGGACCCGGCCGGGGGCGACCCCCTGGACGAGATCCTTTTTGGGGGACCCCCGCCCAAGGGGGGCGCGGGGGGGGCCGATCCCCCTTTGGGGGGGTCCCCGGGGTCTTTCCCGGACCCCAACACCACCAGCACGGGGGGGGGCGCCCCCCAGACCCCCCCTTTCCCTTACCCCGACAAGGAGGAGGAGGAGGAGGAGGAGGAGGAGCCCCCCACCCACCACCACCACCAACCCCCCCCCGGCGATTTTTGGCTGGGGACCCCCCCCCACCCCCCGTTAGCGCCGCCCCCCCTCTCCGAGGGCCCCCCCGATGCCTCAGGAACCTCCCCCGCGCCCCCCCCCGCCCCCAGCCCCCCCATTTCTGCGGGGGTCCCCTTTCCAAAGAGCACCCCCGCCCCTCCCCCCACCCCCCCACACCCCGAGCCCCCTCCCCCGCCTTTACCGCCCCCTCCCCCGCCCTCCTCCGAGCCCCCCGGGGTCCCCCCTCGCCTCTTCGATTTCGGGGCCCCCCCCTTGGACGACCAATTCGAGGAGCCCCCCGAGTTTGCCAAAATCCTGCCGGACGGGCTGGCCAACATCATGAAGATGCTGGACGAGTCCATCCGCCAGGAGGAGGATGAGGGGGGGGTCGCCCCTCCCCCACCCCCACCCCCCCCACCCCCCCCACCCCCCCCGCCCGCCCCCCCCCTTCTGGCCCGCCCCAAAGCCCCTCCTTTCGGGGCGCCCCCCCCGGGCCACGGCGACCCCCCGGACCCCCCCCGCCTTTACCCCTTCGGCAAACGGGACGACCACCCCAAAACCTCCCCGTTTTACCCCAAACCTCCCGCTCCCCCCGCTGAAAAACCACCCTCGGCAGTGGGGGGGGGCAGCAGCAGCACCCCCAAACCCGCCCCCGCCTCCCCACGGCCCCCCACGCCCCCCCAAGTCGCTACCTCACCCCCGGGCTGGGGTCCCCCCGCGGGCCGCAGCGAGTCGGAGGCGCTGGAGCAGATCAGCCGCGCCTGCGAGACCCTGGCCGAGCAGGCCGGCCGGCCCAGCCCCCCCTCCCCGGACAGCCCCCCAAAAACCGGCCCCGGGGGCGGCCGCCGCCACCGCCGCCCCCCCTCGCGCCACCGGGACCCCCGGCGGGGTCCCCCCCGGCGGCGGCACCCGCGGAGAGAGGAGCGGGAGCAGCGGGAGCGGCCGGTGCTGGCCACGCTGGACCTGCAGAGCCCCGGCGTGCAGGAGAAAGGGGGACCCCCCCCCAGGCTGGAAACGAAAGGGGGGGGACCCCAAAATGCCACCAACACCCCCCCCCCGGGCTCGGCCGCCCCCGCGGGACCCCCGCCCGCCCTGGTCAGCTCGGCCGACCTGCTGAAGCTGCGCTCGCTGGGCGAGGGGCCCCCCAAGGAGCTGAAGATCCGCCTGATCAAGGTGGAGAGCGGGGCCGGGGGGCCCGGGGGGATCCCCGGGCTTGGGGGGGGCCCCGGCGGCGACGCTTTGGGGGGCTCGGAGGGGGCCGAGCCCCGGGGGCTGCCCCTGGCCCAGCTGACCATCCGGCACAGCGCCGCCGAGGTGGTGCGGGCCAGCAAGTGAGTCTGGGGGGGCTGCGGGGGTCCCACTGAGGTCTGGGGGGGTTTTGGGGTCCCACTGATGTTGTGTGGGGTCTTTGAGGGGGTTTTGGGGGTCCCACTGAGGTTTGGGGAGGTTACAGGGGAGATTTGGGGGTCCCACTAATGTTATCTGGGGTCTGCGGGGGGGTTTTGGGGGTCCCACTGAGGCTTAGGGAGGTCACAGAGGAGATTTGGGGGTCCCACTAATGTTATCTGGGGTCTCTGGGGGGGTTTTCGGGGTCCCACTAATGTTATGTGGGGTCTTTGGGGGGGTTTTGGGGGTCCCACTGAGGTTTGGGGAGGTCACAGGGGAGATTTGGGGGGGGTCACAGGGGAGATTTGGGGGGGTCACAGGGTGTTTTGGGGTTCATTTTGGAGGTCCCAGGAGGGTTTAGAGGGTCCATGGAGGTTTAGGGGGTCTCAATCAGGTTTAGGGGGGTCACAGGGGGATTTTGGGGGGTCCCAGAGGGGTCTGGGGGGCACATTTGGAGCTTCCTGCAGGCCAGGGAAGGCATTTGGGGGGTCTGAGAAGGATTTGGGGGATTCTGGGGGGATTTTTAGGGTGAATTTTGGGGTGATTCTGGGGGGATTTTGGGGTGAATTTTGGGGCGATTCTGGGGGAATTCTGGGGCGATTCTGGGGGGGATTCTGGGGCGATTCTGGGGGAATTTTGGGGTGATTCTGGGGGGATTTTGGGGTGAATTCTGGGGTGATTCTGGGGGAATTTTGGGGCCATTCTGGGGGGGATTTTGGGGCGATTCTGGGGGTGATTCTGGGGGAATTCTGGGGCGATTCCGGGGGAATTTTGGGGCCATTCTGGGGGGGATTTTGGGGCGATTCTGGGGGTGATTCTGGGGGAATTTTGGGGCGATTCTGGGGGAATTTTGCCCCGCAGGCAGGCGCGGCTGAAGGGGCCGTTCCGCGAGTCCTACCTGTGCCCCGCGCAGTCGGTGAAGCCGCGAATCGACGCGCGGGAGCAGCTCCCGCGGGACAAGCTCAACCCGCCCACGCCCAGCATCTACGTGAGTCCTCATTGGCTGCCGCCCGCCGCCCCTGGCTGCTGATTGGCTCCCTGGCTGGGTCCCCTGGCTGCTGATTGGCTGCCTCAATGGGTTCCCTGGCTGCTGATTGGTTCCCTGGCTGGATTCCTTGGTTGCTGATTGGCTCCCTGTGGAAGGTCCCAGGGTGTCCTCTTTGCTCATTGGCTGGTGGGAAGGGTCCTGCTTTCTGATTGGCTCCTTGGCAGGGTGCCCTGACTGCTGATTGGCTCCCTGCTGGGGATCCCAATGTGTCCCCTGTCCTGATTGGCTGGTGGGCATCCTTGCTGCTGATTGGCTCCCTTGATGGGTTTCTTGATTGCTGATTGGCTCCCTCACTGGGTCCCCTGCTTCATCATTGGCTCCTGTGATGGGTCCCCTGGCTGCTGATTGGCTCCCTGCCGGGGATCCCAGGGTGTTCCCTCTCCCGATTGGCTGGTGGACATCCTTGCTGCTGATTGGCTCCCTGGCAGATTCCCTCTCTCTGCCGATTGGCCCCTGGCTGGATCCCTCCCCTCCTGATTGGCTCACCATGGGCAGCTCTTTGATGATTGGCTGTCATGAGGGGATGGATCTACCCGAGCATCCCTGATTGGCCAATGGGAGAGGAGACGCTCCTGATTGGCTGCTGGGTGGGGCCTCCCTCCTGTGGATTGGCCAATGGGTGGGGGCAGAGTTTCCCAATGAATCTTGCTGCTGATTGGCCACCAGATCATAGCCTTTCAATCCTGATTGGCTGGTGGTGAGCCAAACAAGCAAAGTCCTGATTGGTTGGTTGGGCTACCTGAATCCTTATTGGCTGGTGAATGGTGAACCAGGCCATCTCCATTCTGATTGGCTGATGCCCTAAACCATCTCCATCCTGATTGGCCGCTGACCTGATCGTTGGGTGGGTCATGGCGCGCTGTGATTGGGGGGCCCTGCGCTGTGATTGGTCCTTTCTCCGGGTGCCGGGTGCTGATTGGTCCGTGCCTGAGGGTGGCGGGCTGTGATTGGTCCCTGTGTCGGATGCCGGTCTCTGATTGGTCGCCGCTGTTCCCGCCCAGCTGGAGAGCAAACGCGACGCGTTCTCGCCCGTTCTGCTGCAGTTCTGCACCGACCCCAAGAACCCCATCACCGTCATCCGGGGCCTGGCAGGATCCCTGCGCCTCAGTGAGCCCCAAAATCCCCCAAAATCACCCCAAAAATAACCCAAATCCCCCCATCACCGTCATCCGGGGCCTGGCGGGGTCCCTGCGCCTCAGTGAGCCCAAAAACCCCCAAAATCACCCCAAAAGTAACCCCAAAAATAACCCCAAAAATAACCCATCACCGTCATCCGGGGCCTGGCGGGGTCCCTGCGCCTCAGTGAGCCCAAAAACCCCCAAAATCACCCCAAAAACACCCCAAAAATAACCCAAATCCCCCCATCACCGTCATCCGGGGCCTGGCGGGGTCCCTGCGCCTCAGTGAGCCCCAAAAACCCCCAAAATCACCCCAAAAATAACCCCAAAAATAACCCAAACCCCAAAATGACCCAAACCCCCGAAATGCCCCAAACCCCCTGAAATGACCCAAATCCCCCAAAATGACCCAAACCCCCCGAAATGACCCAAACCCCCAAAATGACCCAAACCCGCTGTTTTTTTGGGCAGACCTGGGGCTGTTCAGCACCAAGACCCTGGTGGAGATTCCCCATCCCTGTCCCTGTCCCTGTCCCTGTCCCTGTGTCCCTGTCCCTTTCCCTGTCCCCTGACACCCCTGGGGCCCCCCAAAATGCCCCAAACCCCCCAAAATGCCCCAAACCCCCCAAAATGACCCAAACCTGCTGTTTTTTTGTCTGTTTTTGGCAGACCTGGGGCTGTTCAGCACCAAGACCCTGGTGGAGATTCCCCATCCCTGTCCCTGTCCCTGTCCCCTGACACCCCTGGGGCCCCCCGAAATGCCCCAAACCCCCCAAAATGCCCCAAACCCCCCAAAATGCCCCAAACCCACTGGTTTTTTGCCTGTTTTTTGTCAGACCTGGGGCTGTTCAGCACCAAGACCCTGGTGGAGATTCCCTGTCCCTGTCCCTGACCCCTGACACCCCTGGGGCCCCCCGAAATGCCCCAAACTCCCCGAAATGACCCAAACTCCCCAAAATGACCCAAACCCGCTGTTTTTTTGCCTGTTTTTTGTCAGACCTGGGGCTGTTCAGCACCAAGACCCTGGTGGAGGCCAGCGGGGAGCACGCCGTGGAGGTGCGCACGCAGGTGCAGCAGCCCTCGGACCAGAACTGGGACCTGTCGGGCACGCGGCAGGTGTGGCCCTGCGAGAGCAGCCGCTCCCACACCACCATCGCCAAGTACGCCCAGTACCAGGCCAGCTCCTTCCAGGAGTCCCTGCAGGTGAGCCACGGGGACAGGTGACATGTGGGGACACCTGGGGACACGTGGGGACGCACCCCAGGACATGGGGACACACAGGGGACACTGACAGGACATGGGGACACAGAGGGGACACAGCACAGACCCCACACCAGCGTCTCCCAGTATGCCCAGTACAGGTGAGCTCCTGCCAGGAGTCCCTGCAGATGACAGGGGAGGGGACAGGTGACACCTGGGGACACACCCCAGGACATGGGACACAGAGGGGACACTGACAGGACATGGGGACACACCCCGGGGACACAGCACAGACCCCACACCACCATTGCCAAGTACGCCCAGTACCAGGCCAGCTCCTTCCAGGAGTCCCTGCAGGTGAGGGACGGGGACTGGGGACACCTGGGGACACGTGGGGACACCTGGGGACAGCTGGGGACACGTGGGGACACAGCTCAGGGACAGGGGACACTCCAGGTGTGGCCCTGCGAGAGCAGCCGCTCCCACACCACCATCGCCAAGTACGCCCAGTACCAGGCCAGCTCCTTCCAGGAGTCCCTGCAGGTGAGGGACAGGGACTGGGACACCTGGGGACACCTGGGGACACCTGGGGACACACCCCGGGGACAGGGGACACAGAGGGGACACAGACAGGACATGGGGACACACCCAGGGGACACAGCAGGGACCCCAAACCACCATCGCCAAGTACGCCCAGTACCAGGCCAGCTCCTTCCAGGAGTCCCTGCAGGTGAGGGACGGGGACAGGGACACCTGGGGACACGTGGGGACACCTGGGGACACCTGGGGACACACCCCAGGGACAGGGGACACAGCAGGACCCCACACCACCATCGCCAAGTACGCCCAGTACCAGGCCAGCTCCTTCCAGGAGTCCCTGCAGGTGAGGGACGGGGACAGGGACACCTGGGGACACGTGGGGACACGTGGGGACACGTGGGGACACACCCTGGGGACAGGGGACACTCCAGGTGTGGCCCTGCGAGAGCAGCCGCTCCCACACCACCATCGCCAAGTACGCCCAGTACCAGGCCAGCTCCTTCCAGGAGTCCCTGCAGGTGAGGGACGGGGACAGGGGACACCTGGGGACACCTGGGGACACCTGGGGACACACCCCAGGGACAGGGGACACACCACAGGGACAGGGGACAGACCCCACACCACCATCGCCAAGTACGCCCAGTACCAGGCCAGCTCCTTCCAGGAGTCCCTGCAGGTGAGGGACAGGGACAGGGACACCTGGGGACACCTGGGGACACGTGGGGACACACCCCGGGGACACAGCACAGACCCCACACCACCATCTCCCAGTACACCCAGTACCAGGCCAGCTCCTTCCAGGAGTCCCTGCAGGTGAGGGACGGGGACAGGGACACCTGGGGACACCTGGGGACACCTGGGGACACCTGGGGACACACAGGGGACACACCCCGGGGACAGGGGACAGAGGGGACACAGCAGGACCCCACACCAGCGTCTCCCAGTACGCCCAGTACAGGTGAGCTCCTGCCAGGAGTCCCTGCAGGTGACAGGGGAGGGGACAGGTGACACGTGGGGACAGCACAGGGGACAGAGGGCTCAGGGGGACACGGGGGATGCAGGGGATTCGTGTCCCCAGGTGTCCCCAGGGTGTCCCCAGGTGTCCCCAGGGTGCCCCCAGGTGTCCCCAGGGTGTCCCCAAGGTGTCCCCAGGGTGTCCCACGGTGTCCCCAGGTGTCCCCAGGGATCCCCAGGAGTCCTCAGGGTGTCCCCAAGTGTCCCCCTGGTGGCTCTGAGGTGTCCCCAGGGTGCCCCCAGGTGTCCCTTGGTGTCCCCAGGGTGTCCCCAGGGTGTCCCCAGGGTGTCCCCAAGGAGCCCCAGGAGTCCTCAGGGTGTCCCCTGGTGGCTCTGAGGTGTCCCCTGGTGTCCCCAAGGAACCCCAAGTGTCCCCTGGTGGCTCTGAGGTGTCCCCTGGTGTCCCCAAGGAGCCCCAAGTGTCCCCTGGTGTCCCTGAGTGTCCCTTGCTGTGCTGGGGGTGTGTCCTGGAGCCCCCAGGATGTCCCCAAGTGTCCCCTGGAATGTCTGAAGTGTCCCCAAGTGTCCCCCAGTGTCCTGGGGTGGCACCTGGGGGCTGCGGTGACACTGGGGTGACACTGAGGTGGCACTGGGTGGCACTGGGGTGGCACTGGGGTGGCACTGGGGTGGCACTGGGTGACACTGAGGTGGCACTGGGTGGCACTGGGGTGGCACTGGGTGGCACTGGGGTGGCACTGGGTGGCACTGAGGTGGCACTGGGTGGCACTGGGGTGGCACTGGGGGCTGAGGTGACACTGAGGTGACACCGAGGTGGCACTGAGGTGGCACTGGGTGACACTGAGGTGGCACTGTCCCCGCAGGAGGACAAGGACAGTGAGGATGAGGAGGCCGAGGAACCCGACAGCACCACCGAGACCCCGCCCAGGTGGGGCCACCCCCTGTCCCCTCCTGGGGACAACGTGTCACCCCCTCCCCGCCCGGCGGGAGGGTCCTGGGGTCCCCAAGGGTCCCCGGGGTGTCCCCAAGGGTCCCCAGGGTGTCCCTGTGTCCCTGTGGGGGGGGTCCCAATGTCCCCAAGGGTGTCCCAATGTCCCCAAGGGGACCCCAGGGTGTCACTGTGTCACTGGGGGGGGGGTCCCAATGTCCCCAGGGGGGTACCAATGTCCCCAAGGGGACCCCAGGGTGTCACTGTGTCACTGTGGGGGGGGGTCATAATGTCCCCAAAGGGGTCCCGGTGTCCCCAGGGGGGTCCCAATGTCCCCAGGGTGTCACTGTGGGGGTCCCAATGTCCCCAAGGGGTCCGGGTGTCCTTTGTGGGGGTCCCAATGTCACTGTGGGGGTCCCAATGTCCCCAGGGGGGTCCCAATGTCCCCAGGGTGTCCCCAGGGTGTCCCCGTGTCCCTGGGGGGTGTCCTGGTGTCCCCAGGGTGTCCCCAGGGTGTCCCCAGGGTGTCCCCAGGGTGTCCCTGTGTCCCTGGGGGGGTGTCCTGGTGTCCCCAGGGTGTCCCCAGGGTGTCCCCAGGGTGTCCCCGTGTCCCGGTGTCCCCAAGGGTCCCCAGGGTGTCCCCAGGGTGTCCCTGTGTCCCCAGGGTGTCCCCAAGGGTCTCCAGGGTGTCCCCAGGGTGTCCCCAGGGTGTCCCCAAGCCCAAGGGGGGGTGACAGTCCCCCTCGGGGACCCCGTCCCCGCCCCCCGTGACCCCGTGTCCCCCCCAGCCCCCCCGACCAGAAATCCCACCAGATCATCAAGTTCGGGACCAACATCGACCTCTCGGACGCCAAGAGGTGACACCGGGGACAGCGGGGACAGCGGGGGGACAGCGGGGTGGCACTGGGGACAGCGGGGACAGCGGGGACAGCGGGGGGACAGCGGGGACAGCGGGGACAGCGGGGTGGCACTGGGGACAGCGGGGACAGCGGGGACAGCGGGGACAGCGGGGTGGCACTGGGGTGGCACTGGGGTGGGGGACAGCGGGGGGACAGTGGGGTGGCACTGGGGACAGCGGGGGGACAGTGGGGACAGCGGGGGGACACTGGGGTGACTGGAGGGTCACCTGTGGGTGAATTTGGGGGTCAGGGACACCTGTGGGGTGAATTTGGGGGGTCAGAGCCACTCTCAGGTGACAATGGGGGGGTCAGGGTCACCTGTGGGTGCTCAGGGACACCTGTGGGTGCTGCAGGGTCACCTGTGGGTGAATTTGGGGGGTCAGGGTCACCTGGGGGGTGAATTTGGGGGGTCAGAGCCACTCTCAGGTGACAATGGGGGGGTCAGGGACACCTGTGGGTGCTGCAGGGTCACCTGTGGGTGCTCAGGGACACCTGTGGGTGCCGGGGCGGTGCCCAGGTGTACCAGCCCAGGTGCCAGCCCAGGTGCCAGGGCTGGGCTCAGGGATACCTGTGGGTCCCAGGGCAGTGCCCAGGTGTGCCAGCCCAGGTGCCAGTGCTGGGCTCAGGCACACCTGTGGGTGCTCAGGGACACCTGTGGGGTGAATTTGGGGGCTCAGGCACACCTGTGGGTGCCGGGGCGGTGCCCAGGTGTGCCAGCCCAGGTGTGCCAGCCCAGGTGACAGGGCTGGGCTCAGGGATGCCGGGGCGGTGCCCAGGTGTGCCAGCCCAGGTGTGCCAGCCCAGGTGATGGGGCTGGGCTCAGGGATACCTGGGGGTGCCCGGGCGGTGCCCAGGTGTGCCAGCCCAGGTGCCAGCCCAGGTGCCAGCCCGTCCCCCTCCCCTGCCCGCAGGTGGAAGCCGCAGCTGCAGGAGCTGCTGAAGCTGCCCGCCTTCATGCGCGTCTCCTCCACGGGGAACATGCTGAGCCACGTGGGCCACACCATCCTGGGCATGAACACCGTGCAGCTCTACATGAAAGTGCCCGGCAGCCGCACGCCCGGTCAGCGCCCGCACCTGGGGCACCTGGGGGCACCTGGGGGCATGGGGGGGCACCTGGGGACATGGGGGGCACACCTGGGCACACCTGGGGGCATGTGGGGACACACCTGGGGGCACCTGGGGGCATGGGGGACACACCTGGGGATACCTGGGATACACGTGGGGGCACCTGGGGGCATGGGGGACACACCTGGGGGCATGGGGGGGGCACCTGGAAACACCTGGGGGCACCTGGGATACACCTGGGGACACCTGGGATACACCTGGGGACACCTGGGGACATGTGGGGACACACCTGGGGCACCTGGGGACACACCTGGGGCACCTGGGGGCATGTGGGGGCATGTGGGACACACCTGGGGATACCTGGGGGCACCTGGGATGCACCTGGGGACACCTGGGGACATGTGGGGACACACCTGGGCACACCTGGGGGCACCTGGGCACACACCTGGGGGTACCCGGGGGGACCTGGGGATACACCTGGGGGCACCTGGGATACACATGGGGGTACCTGGGGGCACCTGGGGGCATGGGGGACACACCTGGGGATACCTGGGGCACCTGGGGATACACCTGGGGACACGTGGGGGCATGTGGGGGCACCTGGGAATACCTGGGGCCACCTGGGGATACCTGGGGGCATGTGGGGACACACCTGAGCACACCTGCGGGCACCTGGGGAACACCTGGGGACACCTGGGGGCACACCTGGGGACACCTGGGGACATGTGGGGCCATGTGGGACACACCTGGGGGCACTTGGGGGCATGTGGGGACACACCTGGGGGCACCTGGGGGCATGTGGGGACACACCTGGGCACACCTGGGAGACACCTGGGGGCATGTGGGGATACCTGGGGGCATGGGGGACACACCTGGGGACACACCTGGGGGCATGTGCGGACACACTTGGGGGCACCTGGGAATACCTGGGGGCACCTGGGGACACACCTGGGGACGTGTGGGGATACCTGGGGACACACCTGGACCCACGTGGGCACACCTGGGCAGCACGTGGGCACAGATGGGGATACCTGAGCACACACCTTGACACACCTGGGTACACTTGGGGAACACCTGGACACACCTGGGGATTTTTTTGCTTTTTTAACTTTTTTTCAGATTTTTTCCCAGAATTTCTGCCGTTTCTTTTGCGATTTTTTCGGGGAGGATTTTTCTGAGGGATTTTCCTGGGAAATTTTTTTTTTTTTTTTAACTTTTTGGGGCTTTTTGTGAGATTTGGGGTTTTTTTTGTGGGAGGCGACAAAACCGACAGTGGTGGGGGGGGTTGGCGGGCAGAGCCCCCCGATCTCGGTGTCCTGGGGGGTGGCACGAGGTGACGGTGACAGTGACAGTGACGGTGACGGTGACAGTGACAGCGTCCCCCGCAGGCCACCAGGAGAACAACAACTTCTGCTCGGTGAACATCAACATCGGCCCCGGGGACTGCGAGTGGTTCGCGGTGCACGAGCACTACTGGGAGACCATCTCCGCCTTCTGCGACAGGTGGGCGGGGCCTGCATAAATTAAGGCGTGGTCTGCATAAATTTGGGCGTTTTTGCATAAAAGTGGGTGTGGTTTGCATAAGGGGTGTGGCCAAAGGGGTGGGGTGACTTGGGCAGCACCACTGGGAGACCGTGGGTGGGGTCTGTGTGAAAGGAGGTGTGAGCTGCATAAATTAGGTTGGGTTTGCATAAATTAGGGTGTGTTATGCATAAATTAGGGTGTGATCTGCATAAAAATGGGGGTGGTTTGCATAAAGGGTGTGGCCAGTGAAAGGGGCGGGGTTATTTGGGCAGCACCACTGGGAGACCATCATGGGGTCTGTGTGAAAGGAGGTGTGGTGTGCATAAATTAGGTTGTGTCTGCATAAATTAGGTTGGGTTTGCATAAATTAGGGTGTGATCTGCATAACAGTGGGGTGGTTTGCATAAGGGGTGTGGCCAGTGAAAGGGGCGGGGTCACTGGGTTGCACTACCATCGCCACCTTCTGTGATGGGTGGGTGGGGTCTGTAAAAGGAGGTGTGCTTTGCATAAATTAGGGTCAGTTTGCATAAATTAGGGCACGGTATGCATAAATTAGGTATGCATAAATGCAGGCACGGCGTGGACTACCTGACGGGCTCGTGGTGGCCCATCCTGGAGGACCTGTACCGCTCCAACATCCCGGTGTACCGCTTCGTGCAGCGCCCCGGCGACCTGGTGTGGATCAACGCCGGCACCGTGCACTGGGTGCAGGCCACGGGCTGGTGCAACAACATCGCCTGGAACGTGGGGCCGCTGACCGGTGAGGGACACGGGGACACTGGGGACACTGGGGACATTGGGGACATCGGGGACAGTGGGGACATTGGGGACATTGGGGACATCGGGGACAGTGGGGACATTGAGGGGATCAACATCGCCTGGAACGTGGGGCCGCTGACCGGTGAGGGACACGGGGACATGGGGACATTGGGGGACACTGGGGACATTGGGGACATCGGGGACATCGGGGACATTGGGGACATCAGGGACATTGGGGACACTGGGGACATTGGGGACACTGGGGACATTGGGGACATTGGGGACATCGGGGACATTGGGGACACTGGGGACATTGGGGACATTGGGGACACTGGGGACAGTGGGGACATTGAGGGGATCAACATCACCTGGAACGTGGGGCCGCTGACCGGTGAGGGACATTGGGGACATCGGGGACATTGGGGACAGTGGGGACATTGGGGACATTGAGGGGATTGGGGACATTGGGGACATTGGGGACACTGGGGACATTGGGGACATTGGGCTGGTGCAACAACATCGCCTGGAACGTGGGGCCGCTGACCGGTGAGGGGACACTGGGGACACTGGGGACATTGGGGACACTGGGGACACTGGGGACATTGGGGACACTGGGGACATTGGGGACACACTGGGGACATTGGGGACATCATGGGGAAATTGGGGGGACACTGGGGACACTGGGGACATCATTGGGACACTGGGGACATCGTGGGGGACATGGGGACACTGGGGACATCATGGGGACACTGGGGACATTGGGGACATCATTGGGGACACACTCTGGACACTGGGGACATTGGGGACACACTGGGGACATCATGGGGACACTGGGGACACACCGTGAGCGCTGCCACGTGATGGCCACGGACTGTCCCGCCAAGGGCCACGTGGCCGCGGTGGCCGCGGTGGCCGTGGTGGCTGCAGTGGCCTCAGTGGCCGCGGTGGCCGCCACGTGGCCATGTCCCTGTCCCCAGCGTACCAGTACCAGCTGGCCCTGGAGCGCTACGAGTGGAACGAGGTGAAGAACGTCAAGTCCATCGTGCCCATGATCCACGTCTCCTGGAACGTGGCACGGACCGTCAAGATCAGCGACCCCGACCTCTACAAGATGATCAAGTGAGAGGGGACACCTGGGGACACTGGGGACACACCTGGGGACACCTGGCGACACCTGGGACACACCTGGGGACACCTGAGGACACTGGGGGCACATGGGGACACCTGGGGACACTGGGGGCACACGGGGACACCTGGGGACACCTGGGGACACCTGGGGACACCTGGGGATACATGGGGACACCTGGGGACACCTGGGGACACATGGGGACACCTGGGGACACAGGGACATGGCGTGGGGACACGCAGGACACAGCGGGACAGGGGGACTTGGTGGCTTTGGTAGCCCACAGTGGGTGACACTGGGTGACAGTGTCCCGGTAAAGGTGTCCCTGGGGTTGGTGGCACAGGTGGCACAGAGGTGTCCCCATGGGTCGTGGCACAGGTGCCCCAGGTGTCCCCGTGGCACAGGTGACCCAGGTGTCCCCATGGTTGGTGGCACAGGTGGCACAGGTGACCCAGGTGTCCCCATGGTTGGTGGCACAGGTGACCCAGGTGTCCCCGTGGTTGGTGGCACAGGTGACCCAGGTGTCCCCGTGGGCGATGGCCCAGGTGTCCCAGGTGTCCCCGTGGGCGGTGGCCCAGGTGACCCCAGTGTCCCATGGGCAGTGGCCCAGGTGTCTCCGTGGGTGGTGGCACAGGTGTCCCAGGTGGCACAGGTGCCCCCGTGCCCGCAGGTACTGCCTGCTGCAGTCCATCAAGCACTGCCAGGTGTCCCCGTGGGTGGTGGCCCAGGTGGCACAGGTGTCCCAGGTGACACGGTGCCCGTGGTGCCCGCAGGTACTGCCTGCTGCAGTCCATCAAGCACTGCCAGGTGTCCCTGTGGGTGGTGGCACAGGTGGCACAGAGGTGTCCCCGTGGGTGGTGGCACAGGTGGCACAGGTGGCACAGGTGTCCCAGGTGACCCCGTGCCCGCAGGTACTGCCTGCTGCAGTCCATCAAGCACTGCCAGGTGTCCCTGTGGGTGGTACCACAGGTGGCACAGGTGGCCCCGGTGGGTGGTGGCACAGGTGGCCCTGGTGGCACAGGTGACCCCGGTGGGTGGTGGCACAGGTGCTCCAGGTGCCCCAGGTGGCACAGGTGACCCCGTGGTGCCCGCAGGTACTGCCTGCTGCAGTCCATCAAGCACTGCCAGGTGACCCCGGTGGGTGGTGGCACAGGTGCCCTAAGTGGCACAGGTGGCACGGTGGGTGGTGTCCCAGGTGGCACAGGTGGCACAGGTGTCCCAGGTGGCCCCGGTGGGTGGTGGCAGAGGTGGCACAGGTGTCCCAGGTGTCCCAGGTGACCCCATGGTGCCCCCGTGCCCGCAGGTACTGCCTGCTGCAGTCCATCAAGCATTGCCAGGTGTCCCTGTGGGTGGTGGCACAGGTGGCCCCGGTGGGTGGTGGCACAGGTGTCACAGGTGGCCCAGGTGGCACAGATGGCACAGGTAGCCCCGGTGGGTGGTGGCACAGGTCCCCAGGTGGCACAGGTGGCACAGGTGCCCCGGTGCCCGCAGGTACTGCCTGCTGCAGTCCATCAAGCACTGCCAGGTGTCCCCATGGGTGGTGGCACAGGTGACCCCGGTGGGTGGTGGCACAGGTGGCACAGGTGGCACAGGTGACCCCGGTGGCACAGGTGACCCGGTGCCCCCGTGCCCGCAGGTACTGCCTGCTGCAGTCCATCAAGCACTGCCAGGTGTCCCATGGGCAGTAGCACAGGTGGCACAGGTGACCCTGGTGGGTGGTGGCCCTGGTGGGTGGTGGCCCAGGTGTCCCTGTGGGTGGTGGCTCAGGTGCTCCAGGTGCCCCAGGTGGCACAGGTGACCCCCCGTGCCCGCAGGTACTGCCTGCTGCAGTCCATCAAGCACTGCCAGGTGTCCCATGGGCAGTAGCACAGGTGGCACAGGTGACCCTGGTGGGTGGTGGCCCTGGTGGGTGGTGGCCCAGGTGTCCCTGTGGGTGGTGGCTCAGGTGCCCCAGGTGCCCCAGGTGGCACAGGTGACCCCCCGTGCCCGCAGGTACTGCCTGCTGCAGTCCATCAAGCACTGCCAGGTGTCCCATGGGCAGTAGCACAGGTGGCACAGGTGGCACAGGTGGCACAGGTGACCCCGGTGGGTGGTGGCCCAGGTGTCCCAGGTGCCCCAGGTGGCACAGGTGACCCCGCGGTGCCCGCAGGTACTGCCTGCTGCAGTCCATCAAGCACTGCCAGGTGACCCGGTGGGTGGTGGCACAGGTCCCCAGGTGGCACAGGTGGCACAGGTGGCACAGGTGGCACAGGTGGCACAGGTGACCCCCCATGCCCGCAGGTACTGCCTGCTGCAGTCCATCAAGCACTGCCAGGTGTCCCATGGGCAGTAGCACAGGTGGCACAGGTGGCACAGGTGGCACAGGTGGCCCCGGTGGGTGGTGGCACAGGTGTCCCAGGTGTCCCAGGTGGCACAGGTGGCACAGGTGTCCCCGTGCCCGCAGGTACTGCCTGCTGCAGTCCATCAAGCACTGCCAGGTGCAGCGGGAGAATTTGCTGCGCGCCGGGAAGAAAATCGCGTACCAGGGCCGGGTGAAGGACGAGCCGGCGTATTACTGCAACGAGTGCGACGTGAGTGACACCCCGGGGACAGCGGGGACAGAGAGGGGACAGCGGGGACAGAGGGACAGAGAGGGGACAGAGAGGGGACAGCGGGGACAGAGGGACAGAGAGGGGACAGAGAGGGGACAGAGAGGGGACAGCGGGGACAGCAGGGACACTGAGGGACTGCGGAGACAGTGGGGACAGCGGGGACTGCGGGACAGAGAGGGGACAGTGTGGGGACAGCGGGGGGCCTCGGGGTGACATTGGGGTGACATCGGCCTTGGGGTGACATTGGCCTTGGGGTGACATTGGCATGGCCTCAGAGTGGTATTGGGGTGACATCGGGGTGACATTGGGGTGACATCGGCCTCAGGGTGACATCGGTCTTGGGGTGACATTGACCATGGCCTCGGGGTGACATTGGCCTTGGGGTGACCACTGCCCTGACCTCGGGGTGTCCCTGGTGACCCCCGCCCTGACCCCGGGGTGCCCATGGCCACCTCCTGACCCCTGCCATGACCCCGGGGTGTCCCTGGTGACCCCCTGACCCCGGGGTGCCCGTGGTGACCCCTGCCCTGACGCCAGGGTGTCCCTGACCCCCGCCATGACCCCGGGGTACCCATGGTGACCCCCTGACCCCGGCCCTGACCCCGGGGTGCCCCTGGTGACCCCCACCCTCACCCCTGGGTGTCCCCGTGGTGCCCGGCGCAGGTGGAGGTGTTCAACATCCTGTTTGTGACGAGCGAGACGGGCGGGCGCAACACGTACCTGGTGCACTGCGAGGGCTGCGCGCGGCGCCGCGCCGGCGGCCTGGCCGGGGTCGTGGTGCTCGAGCAGTACAAGACCGAGGAGCTGATGCACATCTACGACGGCTTCACCCTGGTGAGCACCTGGGGCACACCTGGGGACAGCTGGGGGCACACCTGGGGCACCTGGGGGCACCTGGGGCACCTGGGGCAGCTGGGGCACCTGGGGGCACACCTGGGCACACCTCGGGGCACACCTGGCACAGCTGGGGATACACCTGGCGCACCTGGGCACACCTGGTACACCTGGGGGCAGCTGGGGATACACCTGGGCACACCTCGGGGCACCTGGGGAAACACCTGAGGGCACCTGGGGACACACCTGGGGGCACCTGGGCACAGCTGGGCACAGCTGGGGACACACCTGGGCACACCTGGGGATACCTGGGGACACACCTGGCACACCTGGGGGCACACCTGGGGGCACATGGGGACAGCTGGGGGCACCTGGGGGCACCTGAGGACACCTGGGGGCACCTGGGGATACACCTTGGGACACCTGGCACACCTGGGGGCACCTGGGGATACAGCTGGGGGTAGCTGGGGACACAGGTGGGCACACATGGGGGGCACCTGGGCACAGGTGGCACACCTGGACACACCTGGGGACAGCTAGCACACCTGGGGGCAGCTGGGGGCACACCTGGGCACACCTGGGCATACAGGTGGGGACATCTGGGCACACCTGGGGACATCTGGGCATACCTGGGCACACCTGGGGTACCTGGGGACACACCTGGGCACAGCTGGTGTGGGGACACACTCAGCATGGGGACACACCTGGGGGTGGGAAGACACACCTGGGCACACCTGGGGACACTCCTGGGCACACCTGGACACACCTGGGGACACACCCGGACACACGGGGGGGAGGGGTGGGTGGGGACACCTGTGCGGGGCGTGTCCCCTCTGTCCCTCAGGTGTCCCCGGGGGGTGCTCAGGTGTCCCCTCCCCTCCCCCCCCAGGTGACGCCGCCGACCCCCAGATGAGTCCGGCCCCCCCCAGGGGACCCCTCGGCGGGGGAGGGGCCGGGAGGGGCCCCCGCCCCTCCCCCCACGAACACTTTTTATTTATTGGCGGAGAAATCGCCCCAAAACTCGTCCGGACGGGCAGGACGCCCCTCCCCCACCGCGGGGGGAGGGGGTTTGGGGGGGAAAACTCCGATTTTATACAAAACTCCCGATTTTTAGGAATTCCCAAAGCCCCTCCCCCCGCCCGGCCCGCGATGGGGGAGGGGCTTCCCGCTGCCCCTCCCCCACCCCCACATTTTGGGGGGCTGTGAACTCGGAGGGGGGTGGGGGGAGGGGAGGCGCCGCTCCCGCCCCTCCCCCCTCATTTTGGGGGCGCTCGTGCCCCTCCCCCAACACAAAGGGGGGGTCCCCGCCCCCTCCCCTCAGCATTAAAGGGGGGGGAGGGGCTGAGGGGGGGAGGGGCACTTTTTTTGGGGGGGGGTCGGACCCCCCGCCAAGATTCAACCAAAAACTCGCCCCGCCCCCAACAGCGGCCGCCCCTCCCCCCCCATACGGGTCCGGGCCGGGGGGGAGGGGCACGGGGGGGGGGGAGGGGCGGGATGATTTTGGGGGGTGCCCCCCCCGCCCCTCCCCCCGCGCGGGGTGGGGCTCAGGTCTCGGGGGGGGGAGGGGCTCCCCCCCAACCCATGGTGCAAAGGGGGGAGGGGCCGGTGCTACCCCCTCCCCCCCAAAACGGGGGGAGGGGCCGTGGGGCGCCCCTCCCCCCCTTCCCCGAGCCTCGTTTTTGGGTTTTTTTGCTTTTTCTTTTCTGTTTTTTTTTGTAAATTATTTTTTTGGGTTGTTTTTTTTTCTTTTTTTTTCCTCTTTTTTAATTTATACGCGGGGAGGGGGGGGGAGGGGTCGCGTTATTTATTGGGGGGGTCGGGCCGGGGGTCCCCGACTCCCGGGGGTGGGGGAGGGGTCTGGGGGGGGTTTTTTGGTCACCGTGACCCCGGTGACCCCTCCCCCCCCTTGTCCCCGTCACCCGCTGACCCCTGACCTTTGTGGGGGGAGGGGAGGGTCTGACCCCTCCCCCCCCGCCCCGCCCCCACCCCCATCATGGTGCTGGGCCCTGTGGCCGCCCCTCCCCCCCCCCACCCCGTGTCCCCCCCGCCCCTCCCCCCGCCGCGTGTGGGGGTGGGGGAGGGGCGGGTGCGCCCCCTCCCCTCCCCGCCCCTCCCCCCCCCCAGAAGCTATTTTGTACCTGAGATTAAATTAATGGCAAAGCCCGACGGCTCCGGGGGGGCTTTAATGGGGACCCCCAAACCCCCAGGGACATTTTTGGGGAGTGGGGGGGGGAGTGTTCAGGTATTGGGGGGTCCCCAAGTGGATTTGGGGGGGGTCTGTCCCAGCAGTGGGGGTCCATTAGGTGTGGGGGGGTCCATCAGGTGGTTTTGGTGTCCATCAGGTGTTTTGGAGTCCATCAGTTGTGTTTTGGGGTCCATCAGGTGGTTTTGGGGTCCATCCAGGGGGTCTCTCCGGTGTTTTTGGGGTCTCTCAGGTGGTTTTGGGGCCCCTCGAGGTGATTTTGGGGTCCATCCAGGGGGGTCCATCAGGTGTTTTTGGGGTCCATCAGGTGTTTTTGGGCTCCATCAGGGGGTTTTGGGGTCCATCCAGGGGATCCATCAGGTGTTTTTGGGGTCCCTTGAGGTGTTTTGGGGTCCATCCAGGGGGTCTCTCAGATGTTTTTGGGGTCCATCAGGTGTTTTTGAGGTCTCTCGAGGTGTTTTGGGCTCCATCAGGTGGTTTTGGGCTCCATCAGATGTTTTTGGGGTCCATCCAGGGGGTCTCTCAGGTGTTTTTGGGTCCGTCAGGGTTTTGGGGTGCCTCGGGGGTCCCTCAGGGGTAGGGCGGCTCCACCTCGATGGACACGATGTGGTGCCCGGGGACCATGGCCAGCCCCAGAACTCGGGGTTCACTGCCCGGGAACGCGTCTGCAGGGGGACAAAGGGCTCAGAACCCCCAAAACAACCTAAAAACCCCCCAAAAACAACCTAAAAACCCCACAAAAACAACCTAAAAAGCCCCAAAAACAACCTAAAAACCCCACAAAAACAACCTAAAAACCCCACAAAAACAACCTAAAAACCCCACAAAAAAATCCAAACTTTTCTCCTAAAAAATAACAAAAAAATCCCAAAGATCCGCCCAAAACCACCCAAAGATTCCCACAAAAAACCCTAAAAAATCCCACAAAAAACCCAAACCCTTCTCCTAAAAAAAACCCAAAAAACCCCAAAATCCCCAAAAAACCCCAAAAACCCCAAATCCCCCAAACCTGCGGCCTTGAGGAACTCCTGCGCTGACCCCAGGATGACGCTGCTCTGACACTCAGAGTTTGGGAATGATCCTAAACCCCTCAGACCCCCCAAACAAGCTCCCAGAACCCCCCCAAAAAAAAAACCCAAATCCCCCCAGGACCCCCCAAAAAACCCCAAATCCCCCCAAACCTGCGGCCTTGAGGAACTCCTGTGCTGACCCCAGGATGACGCTGCTCTGACACTCAGAGCTTGGGAATGATCCCAAACCCCTCAGACCCCCATAACCCCCCCAGAACACCCCCAGGACCCCCCAAATCTCCCCCAGGACCCCCCAAACCCCCCCAGACCTGCGGCCTTGAGGAACTCCTGCGCCGAGCCCAGGATGACGATGCTCTGATGGTCAGAGCTTGGGAATGATCCCAATCCCCTCAGAACCCCCAAACTCCCCCAAAAAGCCCCCAGAACCCCCCCAAAAAAAAACCCCAAATCCCCCCAGGACCCCCTAAAACACCCCAAACCCCCCCAAACCTGCGGCCTTGAGGAACTCCTGTGCTGAGCCCAGGATGATGCTCTGACACTCAGAGTTTGGGAATGATCCCAAATCCCTCAGAACCCCCAGATCACCCAAAAAGCCCCCAGAACCCCCCAAAACACCCCAAAAAAAACCCTCAAATCCCCCCAAACACCCCAAAATCCCCCCCAAACCTGCGGCCTTGAGGAACTCCTGTGCCGAGCCCAGGATGACGTTGCTCTGGTGATCAGAGCTTGGGAATGATCCCAATCCCCTCAGAACCCCAGGACCCCCCAAACCCCCCCCAGAACACCCAAAAAACCGCCCCAAACCCCCCCAGAACACCCCAAAAAAACCCCAAATCTCTCCAGGAGCCCCCAGACCTGCGGCCTTGAGGAACTCCTGTGCTGACCCCAGGATGATGCTCTGACACTCAGAGTTTGGGAATGATCCCAAACCCCTCAGACCCCCCAAACTCCCTCAGAACCCCCCAAAACACCCAAAAAAAACCCCTCAAATCCCCCCAGGACCCCCCAAATCCCCCCAGGACACCCCAAATCCCCCCCAAATCCCCCCCAAACCTGCAGCCTTGAGGAACTCCTGCGCCGAGCCCAGGATGACGTTGCTCTGGCGGTCGGTGCACAGGAACCCTCCCTGCCCTGTCAGACCCCCCAGGACCCCCCAGAAATCCCCCAAATCCCCCCCAAACACCCCCAGGACCCCCCAAATCCCCCCCAAAATCCCCCCCAGACCTGCAGCCTTGAGGAACTCCTGTGCTGACCCCAGGATGACGTTGCTCTGGCGGTCGGTGCACAGGAACGCTCCCACCCCAGTCAGACTCCCCAAACTCCCCCAGGACCCCCCATCATCCCCCCCAGGACCCCCCAAATCCCCCCAGAACACCCCAAATCCCCCCCAAACCCCCCCCCAAAATCCCCCCAGACCTGCGGCCTTGAGGAACTCCTGCGCCGAGCCCAGGATGACGCTGCTCTGACAGTCAGAGCTTTGGGAATGATCCCAAACCCCTCAGACCCCCCAAACTCCCTCAGACCCCCCCCAGGACCCCCCAAATCCCCCCAGGACCCCCCAGGACCCCCCAAACCTGCGGCCTTGAGGAACTCCTGTGCCGAGCCCAGGATGACGCTGCTCTGGCGGTCGGTGCACAGGAACGCTCCCACCCCCCTCAGACCCCCATAATCCCCCCAAATCCCCCCAGGACACCCCAAATCCCCCCCAAAATCCCCCCAGGACCCCCCAGACCTGCGGCCTTGAGGAACTCCTGCGCCGAGCCCAGGATGACGTTGCTCTGGCGGTCGGTGCACAGGAACGCTCCCACCAGGGTCCGCCCGTCGGACATGCGGATCCGGAGGCTCCGGTTCAGCAGCGCCTCCAGCCGCTGCCGCCCCCGGGGGGGCCCCGCGACCCCCGGCCCGGCCCGCTGGGGGGAGGGGCAGCGCCTGAGACCCCCGAGCGGCGGGGAGGGGGCTGGGAAGGGCTGCGGGGACCCCGACCCCAAAAACACACCCTGGTACTGATGCACCCCAACAAACCTCCCCCGGCCCCAAAAACACACCCTGGTACCTATGGACCCCCAAAAACCCACCCTGGGTACTTATGGACCCCAAAAACCCACCCTGGGTATCTATGGACCCCAAAAAACATCCCCCGGCCCCCAAAAACGCACCCTGGTACCTCTGGACCCCAAAAACCTCCCCCGGCCCCAAAAACCCTCCCTGGTACCTATGGACTCCCCCAAAAAACCTTCCCTGGGTACATATGGACCCCCCCAAAAAACATCCCCCGGCCCCAAAAACCTTCCCTGGTACCTATGGACCCCCCCAAAAACCTTCCCTGGGTACCTCTGGACCCCAAAAAACATCCCCGCCCCCCAAAAACCCACCCTGGTACCTATGGACCCCAAAAAACATCCCCTGGCCCCAAAAACCCACCCGGGGTATCTATGGACCCCCAAAAACCTCCCCCGGCCCCAAAAAACCCATCCTGGGTACCTATGGACCCCCAAAACCTCCCCCAGCCCCAAAAATCATCCCCCGTGTCCCTATGGCCCCCCCCAAACCTCTGAGATCCCCCCATAAACCCCCAGACCCCCTCACAACACCCCCAAATCGCCCCACACCCCCCGGGACCCCACTGAGCCCCACTGAGCCCCCCCACCCCTCAGAGCCCCCGAATCTCCCCTCAGGACCCCGCACCGCCCCCCCCGGTCCCTCAGAACCCCCAAATTCACCCCAAACCCCCCCAAATCCCCCCCAAATCCCCCCACTCACGGCCGGGCCTCTCCCCCGACCCCTCAGACCCCCCAAATCTTCCCAAATTCACCCCAAATCCCCCCGACCCCCACTCACGGCCGAGCCGCCCCCCGCCTCCTCCGGCGGATCCGCCATGATGGCGCGGCCCAGGGGGCGGAGCCACGGACTACAACTCCCGGCGGGCACCGCGCGCCGCCCGTAGCGGCTGCCGAGCCGGGGACTACATTTCCCAGCATGCGCCGCGCGTTAACGGGGAAGAAACTAAGGACTACGTTTCCCAGCACGCCCCGCGGCTTCCGGCGGCGTTGCCATGGCGACGGGCGGCGCGGGCTCGGTGGCGACCCCGGGCCCGGCCCGAGTGGCCCCGAGGTGCGGGGGGGGGGGGTCCGGAGGGGCGGGGGGGGCTCAGGGGGGCCTGGGGGGCGATTTGGGGGTGGGGGGGGTCCCCGTTTTTGGGGGGGTCACCCCTCCGTGACCCCCCCTGACCCAGGAGCAGCCCCGCCCCTCCTGCGGGCCGCGGGTGATGACGTCACCCCCAGAGGGGTCGGGGGACCCCCCCACGGTTTGGGGGTCCCCCCCCACATTGGGGGTCCTTTCCCCCCCCGGTTTGGGGGTCTCTTCCTCCCCATTAGGGGTCACCAGGACCCCCCCGGTTTGGGGGTTCCCCCTTTTCCGGGTGAGTCCCCCCCCGATTTTGGGGACAATTGTGACTTTTCGGAGCCCCAAATAAATCGGATTTTGTCCGAGCTTGGGGGAGGGGACACGCTCAGGGACAATGGGGGGGCACCAGCTGTCCCTGTCACCTGTCCGTGTGTCTGTGTCACCTGTCCCTGTCACCTGTCTGTACATCTGTCTGTGTCACCTGTCTGTGTGTCTGTGTCACCTGTCTGTGTGTCCGTGTCACCTGTCCGTGTGTCCGTGTCACCTGTCCGTGTGTCCGTGTCACCTGTGTGTCTGTGTGTCCGTGTCACCTGTCCGTGTGTCCGTGTCACCTGTCCATGTGTCCGGGTCACTCATCCGTGTGTCTATGCCACCTGTCTGTGTGTCCATGTCACCTGTCTGTGTGTCCATGTCACCTGTCTGTGTGTCCGTGTCACCTGTCCGTGTGTCTGTCTGTGTCCGTGTCACCTATCCATGTGTCCGTGTCACCTGTCTGTCTGTCACCTGTGTGTTTGTCTGTCCGTGTCACCTGTCCGTCTGTCTGTGTCCGTGTCACCTGTCTGTGTGTCTGTGTCACCACCTGTCCGTGTGTCTGTCCAAGTCACCTGTTTGTGTGTCCACCTGTCCCTGTCACCTGTGCATGACATGCTGCCAATGTCACCTGTCCATGTCACCTGTCCCTGTCCCCATCCCTCTCCCTGTCCCTCTCCCGCTGTCCCCACGTGTCCCCAATGTCCCCACTGTCACCTTTGTCACCACTGTCACCGCTGTCACCCTTGTCACCGCTGTCACCGCTGTCACCTTTGTCACCGCTGTCCCCACGTGTCCCCACTGTCCCCACTGTCACCGCTGTCACCGCTGTCCCCGCTGTCCCCATCCCCACCAGGACACCGCAGCGGTGGCAGTGTGTGACACTGTCACCCCCCGACCTGGTGCCACCCTCCGGGGGTGTGACAGTGACACCGGTGACACCTCAGGGCTGCGAGGGGCAGCAGAGCCACCGGACGGAGGAAAAAGGGGCAAAAAGGGGCGAAACGGCCCAAAAACGGCCCAAAAATGGCCCAAAAACGGCCCCGGGGAGGGCTCGGGGTGACAAAAGCCACCACCGCCCCAAAAACGTCGTCACCTCTGGGATTTGGGGGTGGCACCCGAGGGTTTGGGGAGAATTTGGGGGGATTTGTGAGAATTTGGGGTTCTTGTCGTGTCACATGAAGTTTTGGGGAGAATTTGGGGGGATTTGGGGGTTCTGGGGGCATCACACGAGGTTTTGGGTGGAGAATTTGGGGGAAATTTGTGAGAATTTGGGGTTCTTGTGGCGTCACACGAGGGTCTGGGGGCATTTGGGGCTCTCATGGTGTCACACGGGAGTTTTGGGGGAGAATTTGGGGGGAATTTGTGAGAATTTGGGATTCTTGTGGTGTCACATGAGGTTTTGGGTGGATTTTGTGAGGATTTTGGGGTTCTGGGAGTGTCACACGAGGGTTTGGGTGGAATTTGGGAGGGTATGGGGGTTCTTGGGGTGTCACACAAGGTTTTGGGGGAAAATTTGGGGGGATTTGTGAGAATTTGGGGTTCTTGTGGTGTCACACGAGAGTTTGGGTGGAATTTGGGGGGGTTTGGGGGTTCTTGGGGCATCAGATGAGGTTTTGGGGGAGAATTTGGGGGAAATTAGTGAGAATTTGGGATTCTTGTGGTGTCACATGAATTTCTGGGGAGAATTTGGGGGGATTTGGGGGTTCTTGGGGTGTCACATGAGGTTTTGGGGGAGAATTTGGGGGAATTTGTCAGAATTTGGGGTTCTTGTGGTGTCACATGAGGTTCTGGGTGGAGAATTTGGGGGAAATTTGTGAGAATTTGGGATTCTTGTGGTGTCACATGAAGTTTTGGGGAGAATTTGGGGGGATTTGGGGGTTCTTGGGGTGTCACACAAGGTTTTGGGGGAAAATTTGGGGAAAATTTGTGAGAATTTGGGGTTCTTTTGGGGGGATTTGGGGTTCTTGTGGGGTCACACAAGGGTTTGGGTGGAATTTGGGGAGATTTGGGAGTTCTGGGGGTGTCACACGAGGTTTTGGGGGGATTTTGGGGAGATTTGTGAGGATTTTTGGGTTCTTGTGGTGTCACACGAGGTTTTGGGTGGATTTTGGGTGTTCCTCGTGCTGGCTGACAACAACCAGGAGCAGCTTTTGGGTAAAAAACACCCCAAATAGGGTAAAACCCCCGAAGTTGGAGTGGTTTTAACCCCATTTCCCATCATTTTTGGGGTAAAAAGGCCCCAAAAAGGAAGGGGAAGGAAAAAAAGGCAGCAAACTCCAGAGGTGGGGCAGGGGCAGGCACAGCCTGGAGATTTTGGTGCGATTTTGGAGCCTTTTGGGCAACTTCACCCCCTAAAAACCATCACTGAGGACAAACTCATCCACTTCACCTCTGGGTTTTTTTGGGGGGAGGATTTGGGGGAACTTTAAACCCTTTTTTTCTCCCCTTTTTAATATTTTCTTTCTCCTTTTTCAATTTCTCCCCCTTTTTTCAATATTTTTTCTCTTTCCACCATTTTTTTTCCTCCCCTTTTCCTAATTTCCCCCTTCCCCCCCTTTTTTTTAACACTTTCTTCTCTTTTTGGAATCTTTCTCCATCTCTTTAACTCTTTCCAAATCTTTTCTTTTTTGATTTTTGCCCACTTTTAAAATATTTTCCCCCCTTTCTAAAGTATTTTCCAGTTTTTAGTACTTGTTCCTCTTTTGAATCTTTTTTTTTCTATTTTATCTCCCCCCTTTAATACTTTTCCCTTTCTTTCAGTATTTTTCCCCTTTTTTGATCCTTCTTTTCCTTTTTCAATTTTTAAATCTTTTTCAGTTTTTTACATTTTAAATTTTCTTTCATTTTCTCTGTCTTTTCATCCTTTTTCTCTTTTATTCTTCCCCTTTTTCAAACTTTTTTCCTTTTTAAATAGCTTTTCCCTTTCCATCCTTTTTTATTCTTAAATGTTTTTCATTTCAATATTTCTCCATTTTTCAATATTTTTAGCAACTTTTGTTCCTTTTTGAATATTTTTCTCAATTTCAACATTTTAAAACTTTCATCCTTTTAAATATTTTTCCACTTTCACCCTTTTTGAGTATTTTTTCCTTTTTCAATTTTTTCCCTTTATAATTTTCTTCCCTTTCCCATCCTTTTCCAACCTTCTTCCCTTTTGCAATGTTTTAAAAAATATTTTTTCTTTCAACCTTTTCTCTTTTCTAACCATTTGTTCCTTTCTCAACATTTTTCTTTTTGCATCTTTTAAAATCCTTTTCCCTTTCCCAATATTTTTTATTCCTTTCATTTTTTTCCTTTTCCAATCTTTTCCCCTTTTTCAATCCTTTTTCCCCTTTTCAATTTTCCCCCTTTTTAATCTTTTTCCTTTTCCATTTTCCCCCTTTTAGATCTTTTTTATTCATTTTCAATCTTTCCCCCCTTTCCCAACCTTTTTTAATCCCACTTCCATCTTTCCAACCCCTTCCTCAACCTTTTTTTTTTAAAATCCTTATAACCCCCCTTTTTTTTTTGTTCTTCCTCCGTTGCAGCCTTAAAGAAACTCCAAAAAAAGAAAAAAGAAAAAAAAACACCCAAAAGAAAAAAAAAAACCCAACAACCCCAAACCCAACCCACCAAACCACTCCCTTCCCAAGTATTTCAAAGTCGAGGAGGGAGGGAGAAAGAACAAAAAAAATAAAAAAAAAATTTGCTTTTTAATTATTTTTTTTTTTTAGTGCGTGTTTAAAATCACCGAGGGAGGGGGGAGGAATGGGCGAAAAAAAAAGGGGGGGAAGGGTAAAAATGCTTTAAAAAATGAAAAGGGAAGCGTGACGAGTATGGAACTAGTTAACCTTTAACAATTTATGCTGATGTCACACTGAGCATGAGTACTGATTAATCCCCCCCCGAAATATTTTTATGGGAGTGAGGGGGGGGGGGGAAGAATAAGGAGAAAGAGAAGGAAAAAAAAAAAGCAGAAAAAAAAAAAAAGAAATAATTTACCGCAGCCATCTTTGTTTTATGCAGAAAAATCTCCGGCTTCGGGTCCCCCCCGGCTGGGGCCACACAAATATTTGTCCCTCGCCGAGCCGGGATCTTCGGGAGGGGGAAAAGCAAAAAAATATCATTAATGAGGCCCCAAAAGCGACCAAAAATACCCTAAAATGAGCAGGATGAGGATTATTCGCCTGCTCGGGCTGTAGCGGCGAAGGCTGGGGGGGGTGGGGTGGGGGGAGCTTTGGGATTTATTATTTTTCAGGGGTTTCGTGCTTTTTGAATTTTTTTTTTTTTTGGTGTGTGTTTTTAAGGATTTTTCGTGGGTTTTGTTTTTAATTTTTTAATTTTTTTTTTTACCTCGCGCGGTTGATTTTTAAGGTTTTTTGGCGCTTTTTTTTTTGATGTTTATTTTTACCCTTTTCAGCCCTTTCTGGTTTTTGTTTATTTTTAACCTTTTTTCCATTCCCTTCCCTTTTTAAATATTAATGTTTATTTTTGACTCTCCTCCTTTGCCATATCAATTTTAAGCTTGATTGTCCCTTTTCTTCCCATTCCTTCCCCATTTTAAATTTTAATGTCCATTTTTACCCCTTTTTGCCTCTCCTTCTTGCCCTCTTCCATTTTTCCACCCCATTTTTTCATTTCACCGCTCCTTTCCCCTCCAATTTAACTCCTTTTCAATTCTCCCCTTTATTTCCTTCATTCTTTTCCCTGAACGCTTCCCTTTCCTTTTTTTTTTTTCCCCTAAAATATTAATTTCAATATTTTTTTCCCTCCTTAATTCCCCTCCCCCTTTCGCGGGTTGGGTTTTATCGCTTTTTTGTGTGTTTTTGAGGCTTTTCCCCCCTCTTTTTCACCCTCTTTCCTCCCCTAAGGTGCGTGTGGGGCAACTTTAAAAAAAAACCCTCATTCGGCCATTTTGCGCTTTTTTTTTTCCCCTCAAGAAGGGGGGGGGGGCACCACCCCCCCATTTTCCCTCATTTTTAACCCCTCCCTCCTCCATATTTTTTACGCCTTTCCCCCCCCTTTCCCGGGGTGTGTTTTTTATTATTATATATTTTTCTCTTATTCTTTTTTTTTTTGTTTTGTGTGTGTGCGTGTGTTGAAAGGGGGGGGTTTATTTTAAAATTACACCCGGGGCGGCCATTTTCGCTGCCGGCGCCGTCCCGCCGCCCGCCGCCTCCCGCGCCCTGAGGCGATTTTAACCGATCCGGGCGTTTTTCAACCCATCGCCGCCGCCCCCCCCGCGCCCCCCGCGCGGCCCCGCCGGGCCCGGCCCGGGGGGGGTCGCCCCGTCCCGCCCCCTCCCCACTTTCCCCTCACACCGAGCCCCCCCGGCCTCGGCGGCGGGGGCGGTTTGGGGCGGTGGGAGCGGCGCACGCCGAGGGTCCCCCCGGCCCCCCGCCCCTCACCCGGCCATGGCGTCCCCGCTGAGGGAGGACGAGGAGGAGGAGGAGGAGATGGCGGTGTCCGAGGGGGACGAGGAGGACGACGACGAGGAGGACGACGAGGAAGAGGAGGAGGAAGACGCCGCCGCCGCCGCCGCCGCCGCTGCTGCCGCGCTCTTGGCCGGGCACCGAGGGCCCCCCGACATCTTCGCCGGGCCGGCCCCGGCCCCGCTCCCGCCGCCGCCGCCGCCGCCCCCCGCGCCCGCCGCGCCCGGACCGCCGGAGGCGCCCGCAGGTACCGCCGGGACCCCCGAGTGACCGCCCCGAGCCCTCAGAGATTCCCCGAGTGACCACCCCGAGCCCCTCAGAGCTTCCCAGAGTGACCACCCCGAGCCCTCAGAGATTCCCCGAGTGACCACCCTGAGCCCCTCAGAGCTTCCCAGAGTGACCACCCCGAGCTCCCTGAGTGACCGCCCCGAGCCCCTCAGAGATTACCCGAGTGACCACCCCGAGCCCCTCAGACATTCCCCGAGTGACCACCCCGAGCTCCCCGAGTGACCGCCCCAAGCCCCTCAGAGATTCCCCGAGTGACCACCCTGAGCCCTCAGAGTGACCACCCCGAGCCCCTCAGAGCTTCTCGGAGTGACCACCCTGAGCCCCTCAGAGATTCCCAGAGTGACCACCCCGAGCTCTCCGAGTGACCACCCCTAACCCCTCAGAGCTTCCCCGAGGTACCGCCGGGACCCCCAGAGTGACCAGCCCGAACCCCTCAGAGCTTCTCGGAGTGACCACCCTGAGCCCCTCAGAGATTCCCAGAGTGACCATCCCGAGCCCCCTGAGTGACCACCCCGAGCCCCTCAGAGATTCCCCGAGTGACCACCCCGAATCCCCCGAGTGACCACCCCGAGCCCCTCAGAGCTTCCCGCAGTTACCGGAACCCCCTGAGCCCTCAGAGCTTGGCGGAGGAACCGCCGGGACCCCTCGAATGACCCCTCAGAGCTTCCCCGAGTGACCACCCCGAACCCCTCAGAGGTTCTCGGAGTGACCACCCCGAGCCCCTCAGCGCTTCCCGCAGTTACCGGAACCCCCTGAGCCCTCAGAGCTTGGCGGAGGAACCGCCGGGACCCCTCGAATCCCCTCAGAGCTCCCCCCAGATCCCCATAGAGCTTCCCGGAGGTTCCGCTGAGACCCCCGAGTGACCCCCGAACCCCTCAGAGATTCCCGCAGTTACCGGGAGCCCCGAGCCCCTCAGCGCTTCCCGGGGGTATCGGGACCCCCCGAGCTCACCGCCACTGGAGCCCGGCGCTTCCCGGGGTACCGGGACCCCCCGAGCGTCCCCCCGAGCTCACCGCCACTCGAGCCCGGCGCTTCCCGGGGCCGCCCCCCGAGCTCCCCCTTCCCGCTCCCTCAGCGCTTCCCGGAGGCGCCCGCAGGTACCGAGACCCCCCCGATCCTCACCCGTCCCCTCAGATCTTCCCGCAGGTACCGAGCCCCGCTGTCCCCTCAGCTCCTCCCGGAGCTTCCCGCAAGTACCGGGACCCCCGAGACCCCCGGTCTGCCCCCACTCCCTCAGAGCTTCCCGGGGCCGCCACAGCTACCGAGGCTCCCTGAGCCTCACTGTCCCCTCAGCGCTTCCCGCCGGTACCGGAGACCCCCGAGCCCCTTCTCCGGTCCACTCAGCGCTTCCCGCCGGTACCGTGACCCCCTTGAGCCCCAGTTTCCCCTCAGGGCTTCCCGTAGTTACCGAGAACCCCGAGCCCCTTCTCCGGTCCCCTCAGTTCCTCCCGGAGCTTCACGCCGGTACCGGGACCCCCTGGAGCCCCAATTTCCCCTCAGGGCTTCCCGTAGTTACCGAGAACCCCGAGCCCCTTCTCCGGTCCCCTCAGCGCTTCCTGCAGGTACCAGAGACCCCCTGACCCCCTTCTCCGGTCCCCTCAGCTCCTCCCGGAGCTTCCCGCCGGTACCGGGACCCCCTTGAGCCCCATTTTCCCCTCAGCGCTTCCCGCTGGTACCGGGACCCCTTGAGCCCCATTTTCCCCTCAGCGCTTCCCGCCGGTACCGGGACCCCCTTGAACCCCATTTTCCCCTCAGGGCTTCCCGCCGGTACCGGGACCCCCTGAGCCCAAATTTCCCCTCAGCGCTTCCCGCCGGTACCGGGACCCCCTTGAGCCCCATTTTCCCCTCAGCGCTTCCCGCCGGTACCGGGACCCCCTTGAGCCCCATTTTCCCCTCAGAGCTTCCCGCCGGTACCGGGACCCCCTTGAGCCCCATTTTCCCCTCAGGGCTTCCCGCCGGTACCGGGACCCCCTGAGCCCTTTGAGCCCCAATTTCCCCTCAGCGCTTCCCGCCGGTACCGGGGGTGGGCTGCGAGGGGAGGGAGGTGTTTGTAAACAACCGCGAGTGTCACCGCGAGTGTCACCGTGCGGCCACCCGTGTGAGGGGACATCTCTGGCCGCACACCGGGCCTGAGGGGACACGGTGGTGACAGGGGCTGGTGGTGCCCTGCCAGGACCCAAAGTGGGCTCTGACCCCATTATGTGGGGTGATGAGGGCTGGTGGTGCCCTGCCAGGACCCAAAGTGGGCTCTGACCCCATCATGTGGGGTGGCGGGAGCTGGATGTTCCCTGCCAGGACCCAAAGTGGTTGTTGAACTCCACGGTGCAGATGACAGGGCCTGTTGTGTCCCTGTCAGGACCCAAAGTGGGTGCTGACCCCATCGTGTGGGGTGATGGGTGTTGCTGTGCATCTGACAGGACCCAGAGTGGCTGTTTTGTGGGGTGTTGGGGGCTGTAGGTACCTGACAGGACCCAGGTTGGCTGTTGCACCCCATTTTGAGGTGTTTGGGTGCTGTTTCTCCCCTTCCAAGACCTGAATGGGTTGTGTTATCCAATATTGAGGTGTTTGGAGGTTGTTTTTCCCCTTCCAGGACCTGAATCACCCTGTTTTGAGGTGTTTGGGGTCTGTTTCTCCCATTTCAGGACCCTGAATGGGTTATTTCACCCCATTTTGAGGTGTTTGGGGGCTGTTTCTCTCCTTCCAGGACCTAAACCAGTTGTTTCACCCCATTTTGAGGTGTTTGGGGGCTGTTTCTCCCCTTCCAGGACCCTGATTGGGTAATTTCACCCTATTTTGAGGTGTTTGGGTGCCCATGGCCGCAGGTGTCACCTCTGTCCTGTCCAGGACCTGTGCTGGGAGCGTTTTCCATGGGATTTTATTGTTTTATTGCATTTTATCGTATTTTATCAGTATTTCTTTTATTTACCCACCAGCACCTCCCGGTGTCGGCGACTCAGCTGAGCCTTCACCCCAAATTCCAGCCCCGGGGGGGGTTTGGTGCCTTCATCCCTGACAACTCCTCCTGCGGGTGGTGAATGGGGAAAAAAGAACATTCAGCACCAAAATTCCCATTTTTCACACCCTCATTCCCAGTGTGGGGCTCCAAATGCCTTTACTGGTGGTTTTACATCAGGTGGGACACTAAAATTGACCATTTTTGTCTGAAATTAAGAGGGTTTTTTTCCCCTTCCAAATTAAATTTGATTTTTTTTTATTGGCCTCAAACTGATGAGGGGAAAATGCATCTCAAAGCCCAGAGGGGTCAGTTTGGTTAAAAAATCAGATTTAAAGTGAAGCCACTCGCTTTGAAAAGGCTCAGAAGTGGATAAATTCAGATTTTAGAAGCTTTATTTTTCCCAAAAAGTTCAGAAATTAGTACATTTGGGGGTTACTTCCCCCTTTTCCCCCAGAAATGCTTAGAAATGGGTTAAATCTGGGGTTTGGAACCTTTTCCTTGGCCCTGAAGTGCCCAGAAATTGGTAAATTTGTATTTCAGACTCCTTTTTTTTTGCCCCCAAATGCTGAGAAATGGGTAAATGTGGATTTTGGAGCTCCCAAGAATGAGTAAATTCAGCTTTTAGAACAATTTGTGTTTCTGGAAAAGCTTAGAAATGGATAATTTTGGAATTCAATCTCCTGCTTTTCCCCAGAATTGTTCAAAAATGAGTAAATTTGGGAGTTTTCCCCCACAGTGCTCAAGAATTGGTACATCTGGATGACAGAGCTCACAAAAATGCTCAAAATGGGGCAAATTTGGATTTTAACCCCCTCCAAAACGCTCAGAAATGGGCACACTCTGATTTTAGAGCTCCCTCTTTTGCAGAAAAGCTCAGGAATGAATAAATTTGATTTTAACCTCCTTTTTTTCCACCCCCCAGGCCCCTCAGAAATGGGTAAATCACCTTCTGCTGCTTCCCTGACCCTTTCCTTTGGCTTTTTCTGCACTTTTTGGCCAATTCCTGAATTATTTTTCTCAGGTATCCCATGTGGGACACACAGACACCCCCAAACCAGCCCTAAATTCACTTTTTAAAACTTTGCCCCCACCCCAACCACCCCAAATCCCCATTTTTACCCTTTTTCCTCTCCCAAACACCCCCAATCCCCATTTTTTATCATTTTCCCTCTCAGAACATCCCAAATCCCCATTTTTTTCACCTTTTCCTCGCCCTAACTCCCAAAATCCCTATTTTTATTAACCTTTCTCCCCCTCGAGCAGAAGTTTTGCCCATTTTTAACCTTTTCCCCCCCGGATCAGCAGCAGCCTGGCCTCTCTTCCCGGATTTGAGGTGAAATAACACTTTTTCCCCATTTTCCCAGTGGGAAGCCAACTCCTCCCCCTCCTCCACAGCAGAAACTTGTTGGTTTGGGGTTTTTTTCACTCCTTTTTTCCCGATTTTTGCCGTTTTCAGCCCATCCCAGCAGAGAACAATGGCGAGGCCGCGGCAGTTCCGCAGCCGGGCTGGGGGGGGGGCACCCAAACCGACCGAATTTTCCCTTAAAAAAAACCCAAAAATCAAACCTAAACTTGAGATTTTCCACACTTGGCACCAAGTTCTGAGCCAAGGCCTGGCCGGCTGCTCCAGCGCCAGGAGCAGCAGGAAAATTGGGGGGAAAAAACCCCCCAAAAAAGCCAAATCGGGGATTTCTGCAGCGTGGGGGAAGCGGCGCCTCACTCCCCGCTGTGCCTCTCCCCCAGTTTTTCCCTTTTCCCCCCATTTTGGAGCTCCCCTCCCTCTTTCTTTGTTCCAACTCCTTCCTCCCCTTTGCCGGAATCACTCCCCCTTTTTTTTTAGTTTTTTTTTTTCTTTTTTTTTTTTTTATTGTGGTTTTTGCTACATTTTTTCCATTTTTCCACCTATCCCCCCCCTTCCTTTCAGCGTTTCATTTGCAATTTCCACCATTTTCCCCTCATTTCTCTCTCCCCTCATCCACTCAGGAGGGGGTTTCGCTTTAGGATCGCGGGGTCCCCTTCCCCGGGTGGGGTTTTTTGGGTGTTTTTTCCCTTTTTTCCCCTTTTTCTCGAGGTGCGGGGAGTGGGAGCGTCACGTGTGTGGAAAATTCTGGTTGATGCTTTGCCAACGCGCCCCGGCTCCCCGCGCATGTCCGATGGGGCCGGGGGGGGTTGGATTTGGGGGGTGAAAAGGGGGGAAAACACCCCAAAAATGGCAGGATCGGGCCCGCAGGGGCTCGGCCCCATCCCCGCCAGCGGCCGCGTGTCCCCGGCAACACCCCCAGGTGATGGTTTGGGGCGAAAAACCAGCGAAAAGGGGAATTTGGAAAGCGAGAAGCGGCGTGGGGTGTGTGTGTGTGTGTAGGGGGGGGGGAGGAACAGGGCGGGCTGGGCCTCGGCGCTGCCGCCATGGTAAAAAACGGGCGGAAAAAGGAGATTTTGGGGCTCTCGGCGCCGCCGGTGGTCCCGGCGCCCGGCCCGGCCGCCCGGGGCTGGCAGGCGGCGGTGCCAAGGGATTAGGCTGGAATGTGACCCCGGCGGCGCCGGGTGTTGCTTCCTGTCCCCTGGCCAACCCTGGCACCCGCTGTCACCCCCCCGTGCGTGCGTGCGGGTGTCCCCCCGGGGACAGCCCGGCGGTGATTTACGGGTGACAGCGCGGGGACCCGCGGGGACAGGCACGCGCCGCGCGGGGGCCGTGCCAGCGGCTGGCAGATGTGACACCGCTCCGTGCGACACCTCGCTGTCACCCCGGGCGGCTGCCAGAGCGGCGGGGACAGCCGGGGCCGTGACACGGATGCGGTGTCACCGCCCCGGGGACAACGGGCGGCCCCTGTCACACGGGGATGCCGGTGGCCCTCGGCCAAGGGCTTGGGAAATCCTCTGCTGGCGCTCGGTCACCGTCACCGTGACACCCGTGTCCCCGTGTGAGGGGTTGGGGAATCCTCTGCTGGCGGCTGGTGACACCGCTGTCCCCAGAGCGAGAGCTGGGGATTGCTCTGCCATCCCTGTCATCGTGTCACCAGTGCTGGGTCAGTGTCACTGCTGTCCCCAAGTGAGAGCTGGGGATTGCTCTGCCATCGTTTGGTGACTGTCACCGTGTCACCAGCGCTTGGTCAGTGTCACGGTGACACTGCTGTCCCCAAGTGAGAGCTGGGGAATGCTCCGCCATCCCTTGGTCGCTGTCACCGTGTCACCAGTGCTGTCACCGTGTCACCAGTGCTGGGTCAGTGTCACGGTGTCACTGCTGTCCCCTGAGAGCTGGGGATTGCTCTGCCATCGTTTGGTCACTGTCACCGTGTCACCAGTGCTGTCACCGTGTCACCAGTGCTTGGTCAGTGTCACTGCTGTCCCCTGAGAGCTGGGGATTGCTCTGCCATCAGTTGGTCACTGTCACTGTGTCACCAGTGCTGTCACCGTGTCACCAGTGCTTGGTCAGTGTCACGGTGACACTGCTGTCCCCTGAGAGCTGGGGATTGCTCTGCCATTAGTTGGTCACTGTCACAGTGTCTCTGGTTTTCAGTCACTGTCATGGTGACACTGGTGTCCCCTGAGAGCTGGGGAACCCTCTGCCATCGTTTGGTCACAGTCACAGTGTCACTGCTGTCCCCTGAGAGCTGGGGATTGCTCTGCCATCAGTTGGTCACTGTCACAGTGACACCGGTGTTCAGTCACTGTCATGGTGACACCGGTGTCCCCTGAGAGCTGGGGAATCCTCTGCCATCATTTGGTCACTGTCACGGTGACACTGCTGTCCCCTGGGCTGAGCCATTTGGGAATTCTCTGCCATCCATCAGTCACTGTCACAGTGTCACTCCTGTCCCCAAGTGAGGGTTGGGGAATGCTCTGCCATCCGTTGGTCACTGTCACGGTGTCACCGGTGTTCAGTCACTGTCACAGTGACACTGCTGTCCCCTGAGAGCTGGGGATTGCTCTGCCATTAGTTGGTCACTGTCACAGTGTCTCTGGTTTTCAGTCACTGTCATGGTGACACTGGTGTCCCCTGAGAGCTGGGGAATGCTCTGCCATCGTTTGGTCACAGTCACAGTGTCACTGCTGTCCCCTGAGAGCCGGGGATTGCTCTGCCATCAGTTGGTCACTGTCACAGTGACACCGGTGTTCAGTCACTGTCATGGTGACACTGCTGTCCCTTGAGAGCCGGGGAACCCTCTGCCATCATTTGGTCACTGTCACGATGTCACCAGTGCTTGGTCAGTGTCACTGCTGTCCCCTGAGAGCCGGGGAACCCTCTGCCATCAGTTGGTCACCATTATGGTGACACCAGTGTTTGACCACTGTGATGGTGACGCTGCTGTCCCCTGTCCCTGTCCCCTGTCCCCTGTCCCTGTCCCTGTCCTGCCCCTGTCCCCGTCCTGTCCCTGTCCCCACGGCTGATGCCACCGTGTCCCCACAGATGGTGACGAGGAGCTGCTGCGGGGCCTCGAGGGGGCCCTGGGGGTGAAGAAGAAGAAAAGGGGCCCCCGGAAACAGAAGGAAAACAAACCCGGAAAACCCCGGAAACGGAAAAAACTGGTGGGTGCTCCTGGGCTCAGGGACAGGTGACAGCGTCTGGGGACAGGTGACAGGGTCTGGGGACAGGTGACAGGGTCTGGGGACGGGTGACAGGGTCTGGGGACAATGGATGGGGTCTGGGGACAATGGGTGGGGACAGGTGACAGGTAACAGGGTCTGGGGACAGGTGACAGGGTCTGGGGACAGGTGACAGGGTCTGGGGACAATGGGTGGGGTCAGGGACAGGTGACAGGGTCTGGGGACAGATGACAGGGTCTGGGGACAATGGGTGGGGTCAGGGACAGGTGACAGGGTCTGGGGACAGGTGACAGGGTCTGCGGACAATGGGTGGGGTGAAGGACAGGTGACAGGGTCAGGGACAGGTGACAGGGTCTGGGGACAATGGATGGGGTCAGGGACAGGTGACAGGGTCTGGGGACAGGTGACAGGGTCTGGGGACAATGGGTGGGGACAGGTGACAGGGTCTGGGGACAATGGGTGGGGTCAGGGACAGGTGACAGGGTCTGGGGACAATGGATGGGGTCAGGGACAGGTGATAGGGTCTGGGGACAGGTGACAGCGTCTGGGGACAATGGATGGGGTCAGGGACAGGTGACAGGGTCTGGGGACAGGTGACAGGGTCTGGGGACAATGGGTGGGGGGCTCAGGGACAGGTGACAGGGTCTGGGGACAGGTGACAGGGTCTGGGGACAATGAGTGGGGTCAGGGACAGGTGACAGGGTCTGGGGACAGGTGACAGGGTCTGGGGACAGTGGATGGGGTCAAGGACAGGTGACAGGGTCTGGGGACAGGTGACAGGGTCTGGGGACAATGGGTGGGGTGAAGGACAGGTGACAGGGTCTGGGGACGGGTGACAGGGTCTGGGGACAATGGATGGGGTCTGGGGACAGTGGGTGGGGTCAGGGACAGGTGACAGGGTCTGGGGACAGGTGACAGGGTCTGGGGACAATGGGTGGGGTCAGGGGACAGGTGACAGGGTCTGGGGACAGTTGACAGGGTCTGGGGACAATGGGTGGGGTGAAGGACAGATGACAGGGTCTGGGGACAGGTGACAGGGTCTGGGGACAATGAGTGGGGTCAGGGGACAGGTGACAGGGTCTGGGGACGGGTGACAGGGTCTGGGGACAATGAGTGGGGTCAGGGGACAGGTGACAGGGTCAGGGGACAGGTGACAGGGTCTGGGAACAGGTGACAGGGTCTGGGGACAGGTGATGGTTTTGGGGTGGCTGATGGGGGTCTTTGGGATCTCTGATGGGGTTCTGAGGGTGCCTGACGGGGTCCTGGTGGGACTGAGGGGGGATCTCGGTGCCAGTGACAGTTTTGGGGTGGTTTTGGGGTGTTTTTGGGGTGTTTTTGGGGCGCCCAGGTGAGCGAGGATGAGCTGGAGTCGGAGCGGGACGAGTACCCCGTGAGGAGTACGGGGAGTGGTTCAGGGGGTCCTGGCGTGGTTCAGGGGTCTCAGGGTGACCGGGGGTGGCTCTCAGATTCACTGACAGTTTTGGGGTGTTTTTGGGGTGATTTTGGGGTGCCCAGGTGAGCGAGGATGAGCTGGAGTCGGAGCGGGACGAGTACCCCCGTGAGGAGTATGGGGAGTGGCTCAGGGGGTCCTGGCGTGGTTCAGGGGTCTCAGGGTGACCAGGGGGGGCTCTCAAGGTCACTGACAGTTTTGGGGTGATTTTGGGGTGTTTTTGGGGCGCCCAGGTGAGCGAGGATGAGCTGGAGTCGGAGCGGGACGAGTACCCCCGCGAGGAGTACCGGGAGAAGTCGGAGAGCGGCGGCAGCGACTCGGGCGGGGCGGCGCGGAAGCGGCGGCGGAAGCACCGCGAGAAGAAGGAGAAGAAAACCAAGAGGCGGAAAAAGGCCGACGATGAGGGGGGGCAGAAGGTCAAGGTACGGCCTGGGGGGCACCCCGGGGTGGGGGGCACTGGGGGATCCCCCGGTCCTGCCCGGTGTGGGGAACTGGGGGTGCTGGGGGGGGTCATGGGGGTCCTGATAGCTGTGGAGGGGTTATGGCACCATGTGGGGTTCTCCTGGGGGTCCCCACACCTGTGTGGGGTCCTCATGGGGGTCCCAGCGCCTTTGTGGGGTTCTCCTGGGGGTCCCAACACCTGTGTGGGGTCCTCATGTGGGTCCCAACACCTGTGTGGGGTCCTCATGGGGGTCCCAGCACCTGTGTGGGGTCCTCATGGGGGTCCTGATACCTGTGTGGGGTCCTCATGTGGGTCCCAGCGCCTTTGTGGGGTTCTCCTGGGGGTCCCAACACCTGTGTGGGGTTCTCCTGGGGGTCCCTACACCTGTGTGGGGTCCTCATGGGGGTCCTGATACCTGTGGGGGGTTCTTATGGGGGGTCCCAGCACCTGTGTGGGGTTCTCATGGGGGTCCCATCACCTGTGTGGGGTCCTCATGGGGGTCGTGATACCTGTGTGGGGTCCTCATGGGGGTCGTGATACCTGTGTGGGGTCCTCATGTGGGTCCCAGCACCTTTGTGGGGTTCTCCTGGGGGTCCCAACACCTGTGTGGGGTCCTCATGGGGGTCCCATCACCTGTGTGGGGTTTTTCATGGGGGTCCCAGCACCTGTGTGGGGTCCTCATGGGGGTCCCAGCACCTGTGTGGGGTCCTCATGGGGGTCCCAGCACCTGTGTGGGGTCCTCATGGGGGTCCTGATACCTGTGTGGGGTCCTCATGGGGGTCCTGATACCTGTGTGGGGTCCTCATGGGAGTCCTGAGGGGTTCTATGACTGTTTAGGGTTCTCATGGGGGTCCCTACACCTGTGTGGGGTTCTCCTGGGGGTCCTGATAGCTGTGTGGGGTCCTCATGGGGGTCCCTACACCTGTGTGGGGTCTTCATGGGGGTCCTGATAGCTGTGTGGGGGTTATGGCACCGTGTGGGGTCCTCATGGGGGTCCCAACACCTGTGTGGGGTTCTCATGGGGGTCCCCACAGCTGTGTGGGGTCCTCATGGGGGTCCTGATACCTGTGTGGGGTCCTCATGGGGGTCCCAACACCTGTGTGGGGTTCTCATGGGGGTCCCAGCACCTGTGTGGGGTCCTCATGTGGGTCCCAGCACCTGTGTGGGGTTCTCATGGGGGTCCTGATACCTGTGTGGGGTTCTCATGGGGGTCCTGATACCTGTGTGGGGTTCTCATGGGGGTCCTGATACCTGTGTGGGGTTCTCATGGGGGTCCCAGCACCTGTGGGGGGTTCTGTCACTCCATGGGGTCCTCATGGGGGTCCCATCACTGTGTGGGTCCCTGTGGTGGTCCCCAAACCCCTTGGGTGCCCACAGGGTGGTCCCATCTCCCCTCTGCTCCTCGTGGGGGTCCCATCAGCCCCGTGGGGTCCTTCAGGGGTCCCGACAAGTGACGTGTGTCCTTCTCCTCCTCCTGCCCCTGCTCCCGTGTCCCCCATGTCCCCGGTGTCCCCTGGTGTCCCCCCGTGTCCCCCGTGTCCCCCCATGTCCCCCGTGTCCCCGGTGTCCCCCGGTGTCCCCTGATGTCCCCCGGTGTCCCCCGTGTCCCCGAGCAGGCGGTGGAGCAGAAGTCCTCGGCGCAGCTGCTGGGGGCCTGGGGGCTGGAGGACGTGGACCACGTCTTCACCGAGGAGGATTATCACACCCTCACCAACTACAAGGCCTTCAGCCAGTTCATGAGGTGGGGCTGGGGGCACCCCGGGGCTCCTGGGGGGCACCCTGGGTGTTTGGGGAGCACCCTGAGGGTCCCTCTGGGTCTTTGGGGGGCACCCTGAGGGTCCCTCTGGGTGCTTGGGGGGCATCTCAGGGGTCCTGAGGGTCCCTCTGGGTGTTTGGGGGGCACCCTGAGGGTCCTGGGGGTGTTTGGGGGGTATCCTGGGGGTCCCTCTGGGTGCTTGGGGGGCACCTCAGGGGTCCTGGGGGTCCCTCTGGGTGTTTGGGGGGCACCCTGAGGGTCCCTCTGGGTGTTTGGGGGGCACCCTGAGGGTCCCTCTGGGTGTTTGGGGGGCACCCTGAGGGTGCTGGGGGTCCCTCTGGGTGTTTGGGGGGCACCCTGAGGGTCCCTCTGGGTGTTTGGGGGGCACCTCAGGGGTCCTGGGGGTCCCTCTGGGTGTTTGGGGGGCACCCTGAGGGTCCCTCTGGGTGTTTGGGGGGCACCTCACGGGTCCTGGGGGTCTCTCTGGGTGTTTGGGGGGCACCCTGAGGGTCCCTCTGGTATTTGGGGGGCACCCTGAGGGTCCCTCTGGGTGTTTGGGGGCACCCCGGGGGTCCCTCTGGGTCTTTGAGGGGCACCCTGGGGGTCCTGGGGGTGTTTGGGGGGCACCCTGAGGGTCCCTCTGGGTGCTTGGGGGGCACCTCAGGAGTCCCGGGGGTTTGGGGGGGGTACACTGAGGGTCCCTTTGCGTGTTTGGGGACACTTTAGGGACCTGGTGGGGGACACCTGATGGTCCTGAGTGACCCCAGGGCTGTCCTGGGATCCTGAGTGACCACTGAGTGACCCCGGGGATCCTGAGTGACCCCAGGGCTGTCCTGGGATCCTGAGTGACCACTGAGTGACCACTGAGTGACCCCAGGGATCCTGAGTGACCTTGGGCCATCCCAGGATCCTGAGTGACCGCAGGGATCCTGAATGACCCCAGGGCCACCCCGAGATCCTGAGTGACCTCAGGGTTGTCCAGGGATCCCGAGTGTCCCCAGGGCCTCCCCTAGATTCTGAATGACCCCAGGGATCCTGAGTGACCCCAGGGATCCTGAATGACCCCAGGGCCACCCCGAGATCCCGAGTGACCCTGGGCCCCCCCAGGCCGCTCTGTGGCCATCAGGCCACTCCGGCAGGGCCAGAGCCCTCCCTCCCTGCCCTCCCTGCTGACCCACACCCACCCCACCCCTCTGGACCCACACCCTCCCTCCGCAGGCCCCTGATCGCCAAGAAGAACCCCAAGATCCCCATGTCCAAGATGATGACCATCCTGGGGGCCAAGTGGAGGGAGTTCAGCGCCAACAACCCCTTCAAGGGCTCGGCCGCCGCCGTGGCCGCGGCCGCCGCCGCCGCAGCCGCCGCCGTGGCCGAGCAGGTGTCGGCCGCCGTGGCCGCCGTGGCCCCCGAGGCGCCGCCCCCGCCCCTGCGCAAGGCCAAGACCAAGGAGGGCAAAGGTGGGCAGGGGTCCCCACCCACCCCACCCTGGGGGGGGCTGGGGGTACCCCATGGGTCTGCGGGGTCACCCTCGGGTGGGTGGGGGTTACTGGGTGGGGGGTTTGGGGAGTTATGGGGGAAGTTGGGGGTCACTGGAGGGATTTGGGGGGTTACTGAGGGGGTTTTGGGGAGTTATGGGGGGAGTTGGGGGTCACTGGGGGGGTTTGGGGGGTTATTGAGGGCGTTTGGGGGGTTACTGGGGGGGGTTGGGGAGTTATTCAGGAGGTTTGAGGGAGTTATGGGGGGGTTTGTGGGTCACTGGGGGGTTTGGGGGGTTACTGAGGGGGTTTGGGGTGTTACTGGGGGGGTTTGGGGTGTTACTGAGGGGGTTTGGGGAGTTACTGGGGGGGTTTGGGGTGTTACTGAGGGGGTTTGGGGTGTTACTGAGGGGGTTTGGGGAGTTACTGGGGGGGTTTGGGGAGTTACTGGGGGGGTTTGGGGGTTACTGAGGGGGTTTGGGGGGTTACTGAGGGGTTTGGGGAGTTACTGGGGGGGGTTGGGGAGTTATAGGTGGGGTTTGGGGAGTTATGGGGAGGGTTGGGGGTCACTGGGGGGGTTTGGGGGGTTATGGGGGGGTTTGGGGAGTTACTGGGGGGGTTTGGGGAGTTACTGGGGGGAGTTGGGGGGGTTACTGAGGGGCTTTGGGGAGTTACTGAGGGGGTTTGGGGGGTTACTGAGGGGGTTTGGGGGTCACTGGGGGGATTTGGGGGGTTACTGAGGGGGTTTGGGGAGTTATGAGGGGAGTTGGGGGTCACTGGGGGGGTTTGGGGTATTACTGAGGGGGTTTGGGGAGTTACTGGGGTGGTTATATGGGGGGCCCTGGGATGGTTTGGGGTCCCTGTGGCGCTTTGGGGTTGGTGGAGGGGGGGTCCCTGTGGCGCTTTGGGGTCCCTGTGGTGGTTTGGGGTCCCTGTGGCGCTTTGGGGTCCCTGAGGCAGTTTGGGGTCCCTGTGGCGCTTTGGGGTCCCTGAGGTGGTTTGGGGTCCCTGTGGCACTTTGGGGTCCCTGACCCCCCGTGCCCCCCAGGCCCCGGGCACAAGAAGCGCAGCAAGAGCCCGCGGGTGCCCGAGCTGAAGAGGAAGATGAAGGGCAGGAAGATGGCCCCGCTCAAGATCAAACTGGGAGTACTGGGAGGCAAACGCAAGAAGAGCAGCTCGGTGAGTGCCCCTGAGGGGCACTGGGAGCACTGGGGGACAGGGCAGGGGGGGAATGGGGACACTGGGATAACTGGGGGACAGGGCAGGGGGCACTGGGGGCACTGGGGGACAGGGCAGGGGGTATTTGGGGACACTGGGATAACTGGGGGACAGGGCAGGGGGCACTGGGAGCACTGGGGGCACTGGGGGACACGGCAGGGCGGGAATGGGGACACTGGGATAACTGGGGGACAGGGCAGGGCGGGAATGGGGACACTGGGGGACAGGGCAGAGGGCACTGGGAGCACTGGGATAACTGGGGGACAGGGCAGGGGGCACTGGGGACACTGGGGGACAGGGCAGGGGGGGAATGGGGACACTGGGGGACACGGCAGGGGGCACTGGGGGCACTGGGGGACAGGGCAGGGGGCACTGGGAGCACTGGGGGACAGGGCAGGGGGGGAATGGGGACACTGGGGGACAGGGCAGGGGACACTGGGAGCACTGGGGGACAGGGCAGGGGGCACTGGGGGCACTGGGGGACAGGGCAGGGGGCACTGGGGGCACTGGGGGACAGGGCAGGGGGCACTGGGGGCACTGGGGGACAGGGCAGGGGGCACTGGGGGCACTGGGAGCACTGGGGGACACGGCAGGGGGCACTGGGGACACTGGGGGACAGAGCAGGGGGGAATGGGGACACTGGGGACAGGGTAGGGGGCACTGGGGGCACTGGGAGCACTGGGGGACACGGCAGGAGGGGAATGGGAGCACTGGGGGACACGGCAGGGGGGAATGGGGACACTGGGGGGCAGGGCAGGGGGCACTGGGGGCACTGGGGGCACTGGGGGACAGGGCAGGGGGCACTGGGAGCACTGGGGGTGGGGACACCCAGGGACAGTGTCACTGAGGATGGGCACATGGGCTGGGACACTTGTCCCTGATGTCCCCTTGTGACCCCATGTCCCTGCTGTCCCCACTGTCCCCTGGTGACCCCCCGTGACCCACTGCTGTCCCCGGTGACCCACTGCTGTCCCCACTGACCCACTGCTGTCCCCACTGTCCCCACTGACCCACTGCTGTCCCCATTGACCCGCTGCCATCCCCATTGACCCGCTGCTGTCCCCGGTGACCCGCTGCTGTCCCCATTGACCCGCTGCTGTCCCCATTGACCCACTGCTGTCCCCACTGTCCCCACTGACCCGCTGCTGTCCCCGCTGTCCCCACTGACCCGCTGCTGTCCCCACTGACCGCTGCTGTCCCCGCTGTCCCCACTGACCCGCTGCTGTCCCCGCTGTCCCCATTGACCCGCTGCTGTCCCCACTGACCGCTGCTGTCCCCGCTGTCCCCATTGACCCGCTGCTGTCCCTGCTGTCCCCGCTGACCGCTGCTGTCCCCACTGACCTGCTGCTGTCCCCGCTGTCCCCATTGACCCGCTGCTATCCCCGGTGACCCGCTGCTGTCCCCACTGTCCCCGTGCAGAGCGAGGACGCGGGCGAGGCTGAGGAGGAGTCGGACGCCGAGAGCCCCGGGGTGCTGGGGGCCACCCCCCGCCCCGACCCCACCACGCGCCTCAAGAAGCTCAAGAGGGGCCGCCCCGGGCGCAAGAAGAAGAAGGGTGAGCGTCCCCGAGCGTCCCCGAGTGTCCCCGAGCGTCCCCGGGTGCCACCACCGCCACCCCGCTGGGGATGGGGACGGCCGGGTGACGTCCCCGTGTCCCCTCCCCCGTCTCTCCTTGCAGCCCCCGGCGCCGGGCCGGGCCGGGAGCGCGGCCCCGCGGGGACGGGCGCGGCGCCCGCGCACGGTGAGACGCCCCAAGTGTCCCTAGGGTGTCACCCTGGGTCCCCGAGCCCCCACGGGTGTCCCCGCCCCGAGTGGGGGCCGCCGTCCTGTCTCTGTCTCCAGCCCGGTGGTGGTGGCTGGGGGGGTCCCCAGCCCCGGTGTCCTCTCAGGGGTGTCCCCAAGGTGTCCCCAGCCCTGTCCCCGTGTCCCCAGCCCTGTCCCTGTGTCCCCAGCCCTGTTCCCGTGTCCCCAGCCCTGTCCCCAAGGTGTCCCCAGCCCTGTCCCCATGTCTCCAGCCCTGTCCCCATGTCCCCAGCCCTGTCCCCGTGTCCCCACCCCTGTCCCTGTGTCCCCAGCCCTGTCCCCAGTGCCTCCATCCTGCTGTTCCCAGTGTGTCCCCATGTCCCCATCCCCAGTTCCCCCAATGTCCCCATGTCCCCATCCCTCTATTCCCAGTTCCCCCAGTTCCCCCAGTGTCCCTGTCCTGGTCCCCATGTCCCCATCTCTCTGTTCCTGGTGTCCCCATGTCCCCATCCCCAGTTCCCCCAGTGTCCCCATGTCCCCCTGCCTGTCCCCAGTGTCCCCAATGTCCCCATGTCCTCATCCCCAGTTCTCCCAGTGTCCCCATGTCCCCATACCTGTCTGCAGTGCCCCCATCTCTCTGTCCCCAGTTCCCCCACTGTCACCATGTCCCCATCCCCAGTTCCTCCAGTGTCCCCATGTCCCCATCCCTGTCCCCAGTGTCCCCATCCCTGTCCCCAGTTCTCCCAGTGTCCCCATGTCCCCATCCCTATTCCCAATGTCCCCATGTCCCCATGCCTGTCCCCAGTTCCTCCAGTGCCCCCAGTGTCCTCATCCCCAGTTCCTCCAATGTCCCCATGTCCCCATGCCGGTCCCCAGTGTCCCCATCCCTGTCCCCAGTGTCCCCATCCCTGTCCCCAGTTCCCCCAGTGTCCCCATGTCCTCATCCCCAGCATCCCCATGCCTGTCCCCAGTGTCCCCATGTCCCCATCCCTGTCCCCAGTGCCCCCATCTCTCTGTCCCCAGTTCCCCTAGTGTCCCCATTTCCCCATCCCTCTATTCCCAGTTCCCCAGTGTCCCCATGTCCCCATCCCTATTCCCAGTGTCCCCATGTCCCTATCCCTGTGCCCAGTGTCCCCGTGTCCCCATGTCCCCATCCCTGTGCCCAGTGTCCCCATGTCCCCATGCCTGTCCCCATTGCCCCCACGAGCCGCCGTGGGTGCGGTGACCGTGGTGACAGCGGTGGCCGCAGTGACAGCGGTGGCCGCGGTGGCCACAGTGACAGCGGTGACATCGGTGACAGCAGTGACAGCGGTGCCGTCCCCGCAGGGCCGGGCCCGGAGGAGGAGGGCGATGGCTACGAGACGGACCACCAGGACTACTGCGAGGTGTGCCAGCAGGGCGGGGAGATCATCCTGTGCGACACCTGCCCCCGCGCCTACCACCTGGTGTGCCTGGACCCCGAGCTGGACCGCGCCCCCGAGGGACGCTGGAGCTGCCCCCACTGCGTGAGCGCCGCCCCGGGGCACGGGCAGGGACTGGGGGGCACTGGGAGGGGACTGGGAGGGAACTGGGAGGGCACTGGGGGCATCCTCAGGGCACTGGGAGGGCACTGGGAGGGAACTGGGAGGGCACTGGGGGCATCCTCAGGGCACTGGGAGGGCACTGGGGGCATCCTGAGAGGACTGGGAGAGCACTGGGAGGGCACTGGGGGCATCCTCAGGGCACTGGGAGGGCACTGAGGGCATCCTGAGAGGACTGGGAGAGGACTGGGAGGGCACTGGGGGCATCCTCAGGGCACTGGGAGGGGACTGGGAGGGAACTGGGAGGGACTGGGGGCATCCTCAGGGCACTGGGAGGGGACTGGGGGCATCCTGAGGGGACTGGGAGGGCACTGGGGGCATCCTGAGGGCCCTGGGAGGGCACTGGGGGCATCCTCAGGGCACTGGGGGACACTGGGGACATCCTGAGGGGACTGGGAGGGCACTGGGAGAGTACTGGGGACATCCTTGGGGCATTGGAAGGGGACTGGGGGCATCCTCAGGGGACTGGGAGGGCACTGGGAGGGTACTGGGGGCATCCTCAGGGCACTGGGAGGGCACTGGGAGGGTACTGGGGGCATCCTCAGGGCACTGGGAGGGCACTGGGGGCGTCCTGAGGGGACTGGGAGGGCACTGAGGGGCACTGGGAGCATCCTCAGGGGACTGGGAGAGGACTGGGAGGGCACTGGGGGCATCCTCAGGGCACTGGGAGGGGACTCGGGGGCACTGGGAGGGCACTGGGAGGGACTGGGGGCATCCTGAGGGCCCTGGAGGGCACTGAGGGCAGTTTGGGGCCGTTCCCTGGCAGTTTGGGGTGTCCAGGGGCTGTTTTGGGGTATCCAGGGGCTGTTTTGGGGCTGTTCCCTGGCAGTTTGGGGCCATTCCCTGGCAGTTTGGGGTGTCCAGGGGCTGTTTGGTCCTTCCCTGGTGCTCTGTCCGTCCCTGTGGGGCTGTTTTGGGGTCTCCAGGGGCTGTTTTGAGGTGTCCAGGGGCTGTTTTGGGGTCTCCAGGGGCTGTTTTGAGGTGTCCAGGGGCTGTTTTGGGGTCTCCAGGGGCTGTTTTGGGGTGTCCAGGGGCTGTTTTGGGCTCTCCAGGGGCTGTTTGGTCCTTCCCTGGTGCTCTGTCCGCCCCTGTGGGGCTGTTTTGGGGTCTCCAGGGGCTGTTTTGGGGTGTCCAGGGGCTGTTTTGGGCTCTCCAGGGGCTGTTTTGGGGTGTCCAGGGGCTGTTTTGGGCTCTCCAGGGGCTGTTTTGGGGTGTCCAGGGGCTGTTTTGGGCTCTCCAGGGGCTGTTTTGGGGTCTCCAGGGGCTGTTTTGGGGTCTCCAGGGGCTGTTTGGTCCTTCCCTGGCGCTCTGTCCGTCCCTGTGGGGCTGTTTTGGGGTCTCCAGGGGCTGTTTTGGGGTGTCCAGGGGCTGTTTTGGGGTCTCCAGGGGCAGTTTGGGGTCTCCAGGAGCTGTTTGGTCCTTCCCTGGTGCTCTGTCCGTCCCTGTGGGGCTGTTTTGGGGTGTCCAGGGGCTGTTTGGTCCTTCCCTGGTGCTCTGTCCGCCCCTGTGGGGCTGTTTTGGGGTCTCCCCTCTGACCCCGCCCGTCCCCAGGAGAAGGAGGGCGTGCAGTGGGAGGCCAAGGAGGAGGAGGAGGAGGAGGAAGAGGAGGAGGAGGAGGGCGAGAAGGAGGAGGAAGATGACCACATGGAGTACTGCCGCGTGTGCAAGGACGGCGGGGAGCTGCTGTGCTGCGACGCCTGCGTGTCCTCCTACCACATCCACTGCCTCAACCCGCCCCTGCCCGAGGTCCCCAACGGCGAGTGGCTCTGTCCCCGCTGCACGGTAACGGGGACACCGGGGCTGGGGGGCACGGGGACATGGGGGGTGTGGGGGGCACGGGGACATGGGGGGAAAATGGGGACATGGGGGGCACGGGGGCACCGGGGCTAGGGGGCACGGGGACATGGGGGGGAAACGGGGACACGGGGACATGGGGGGTGTGGGGGGCAAACGGGGACATGGGGGGGAAACGGGGACATGGGGGGTGTGGGGGACAGTGGGGACACTGGGGGTGTGGGGGGCAATGGGGACACCGGGAGTGTGGGGGACAGTGGGGGTGTGGGGGGGGAAACAGGGACACCGGGGGTGTGGGGGACAGTGGGGACACTGGGGGTGTGGGGGGGAAACAGGGACACCGGGGGTGTGGGGGGAAAACGGGGACATAGGGGGAAACGGGGACACCGGGGGTGTGGGGGGCAATGGGGACACCGGGGCTGTGGGGTGATATAGGGGCACTGGGGACATGGGGACACTGTGGGACATGGGGGGATATAGGTGCACTGGGGGACATGGGGATGCTGTGGGACGTGGGGGGATATAGGGACACTGGGGACATGGGGACACTGTGGGGACATGGGGTTATGGGGACATGGGGACATGGGGACACTGTGGGGACATGGGGGGATATAGGGGCACTGGGGACATGGGGACACTGTGGGACATGGGGTGATGGGGACATGACGCTGTGGGGACATGGGGTTATGGGGACATGGGGACACTATGGGGACATGGGGTTATGAGGATGTGGGGACACTGTGGGACATGGTGCCATGGGGACACTGTGACCACGGGGCCAGCGCAGGGCCCCACCTTGGGGCACAGCCCTATGCCCGTTCCCCTGGTGTCCCCAGGGTGTCCCCAGTGTCCCCAGCAGTATCCCCAGTGTCCCCAGTGTGTCCCCAGCGTGTCCCCAGTGTCCCCAGCAGTGTCCTCAGTGTGTCCCCAGTGTCCCCGGTGTCCCCAGTGTGTCCCCAGAGTGTCCCCAGCATGTCCCCACTGTCCCCAGCGTGTCCCCAGTATGTCCCCAGTGTGTCCCCAGTGTGTCCCCAGTGTGTCCCCAGCAGTGTCCCCAGCCTGTCCCCAGTGTCCCCAGCATGTCCCCAGTGTCCCCAGTGTCCCCAGCGTGTCCCCAGTGTCCCCAGTGTCCCCAGTGTCCCCAGCATGTCCCCAGTGTGTCCCCAGTGTCCCCAGTGTGACCCCAGCGTGTCCCAGCAGTGTTCCCAGTGTCCCCAGTGTGTCCCCAGCGTGTCCCCAGCGTGTCCCCAGTGTCCCCAGTGTCCCCGGTGTGTCCCCAGTGTCCCCAGCAGTGTCCCCCGCATGTCCCCAGTGTCCCCAGTGTCCCCAGCATGTCCCCAGTGTCCCCAGCGTGTCCCCAGTGTCCCCAGCATGTCCCCAGCAGTGTCCCCAGTGTCCCCAGTGTGTCCCCAGTGTCCCCAGCAGTGTCCCCAGCCTGTCCCCAGTGTCCCCAGCCTGTCCCCAGTGTCCCCAGACTGTCCCCAGTGTCCCCAGCCTGTCCCCAGTGTCCCCAGACTGTCCCCAGTGTGTCCCCAGCGTGTCCCCGGTGTCCCCAGTATCCCCAGTGTCCCCAGTGTCCCCAGTGTGTCCCCAGTGTCCCCAGCATGTCCCCAGTGTGTCCCCAGTGTGTCCCCAGCAGTGTCCCTAGCAGTGTCCCCAGCAGTGTCCCCAGCATGTCCCCAGTGTCCCCGGTGTCCCCAGCGTGTCCCCAGTGTGTCCCCAGCATGTCCCCAGTGTCCCCAGCGTGTCCCCAGTGTGTCCCCAGATTGTCCCCAGCATGTCCCCAGTGTCCCCAGCAGTGTCCCCAGCAGTGTCCCCAGCGTGTCCCTAACAGTGTCCCCAGTGTCCCCAGCAGTGTCCCCGGTGTCCCCAGCGTGTCCCCAGTGTCCCCAGTGTCCCCAGTGTCCCCAGCATGTCCCTGTCCGCAGTGCCCGGTGCTGAAGGGGCGCGTGCAGAAGATCCTGTACTGGCGCTGGGGGGAGCCCCCCGCCCCCGTGGCCCCCCCCGGCGCCCCCCAGGCCCAGGAGGGGCCCCCCCAGGCCCTGCAGGGCCGCTCCGAGCGCGAGTTCTTCGTCAAGTGGGTGGGGCTGTCCTACTGGCACTGCTCCTGGATCAAGGAGCTGCAGGTACGCCTGGGGCACCCCAAAACATCCCCCAAAATCCTGGGGGGCACCCCAAAAACCTGGGGAGCACCTCAAAAAACTGGGGGGAACCTCAAAGTATGGGGGAACACCTCCAAGTATGGGGGAGCACCTGGGGGCTGTCCTACTGGCACTGCTCCTGGATCAAGGAGCTGCAGGTACGCCTGGGGCACCCCAAAACATCCCCCAAAATCCTGGGGGGCACCCCAAAAACCGGGGGGGCACCTCAAAGTATGGGGGAGCACCTCAAAGTATGGGGGAGCACCTGGGGGCTGTCCTACTGGCACTGCTCCCGGATCAAGGGGCTGCAGGTACGCCTGAGCACCCCAAAATCCTGGGAGGCACCCCAAAATCCTGGGGGGCACCCCAAAAACCTGGGGGGCACCTCAAAGTATGGGGGAGCTCCTGGGGGCTGTCCTACTGGCACTGCTCCTGGATCAAGGAGCTGCAGGTACGCCTGGGCACCCCAAAATCCTGGGGGGCACCCCAAAAACCTGGGGGGTACCCCAAAAACCTGGGGGGTACCCCAAAATCCTGGGGGGAACCTCAAAGTATGGGGGAACACCTCAAAGTATGGGGGAACACCTGGGGGCTGTCCTACTGGCACTGCTCCTGGATCAAGGAGCTGCAGGTACGCCTGGGCACCCCAAAACATCCCCCAAAATCCTGGGGGGCACCCCAAAATCCTGGGGGGCACCCCAAAAACCGGGGGGAGCACTTCAAAGTATGGGGGTGCACCTGGGGGCTGTCCTACTGGCGCTGCTCCTGGATCAAGGAGCTGCAGGTACGCCTGGGCACCCCAAAACATCCCCCAAAATCCTGGGGGGCACCCCAAAATCCTGGGGGGCACCCCAAAAACCTGGGGGGACACCCCAAAAACCTAGGGGGTGCCTCAAAGTATGGGGGGGCACCTCAAAGTATGGGGGAGCACCTCAAAGTATGGGGGAGCACCTGGGGGCTGTCCTACTGGCGCTGCTCCTGGATCAAGGAGCTGCAGGTACGCCTGGGGCACCCCAAAACATTCCCCAAAATCCTGGGGGGCACCCCAAAATCCTGGGGGGCACCTCAAAAACCGGGGGGGCACCTCAAAGAATGGGGGAGCACCTGCAAGCTGTCCTACTGGCACTGCTCCTGGATCAAGGAGCTGCAGGTACGCCTGGGGCACCCCAAACTCCTGGGGGGCACCCCAAAAACCTGGGGGGGCACCCCAAAATCCTGGGGGGCACCTCAAAGTATGGGGGAGCACCTCAAAGTATGGGGGTGTACCTGGGGGCTGTCCTACTGGCACTGCTCCTGGATCAAGGAGCTGCAGGTACGCCTGGGGCACCCCAAAACATCGGGGGGGACCCCAAAAACCTGGAGGAACACCCAAAAGTAGGCAGGGACAACTTGGACAACTTGGAGGGGCTGAACTTTGAAGTGCTCCCCTCTAACTTTGGGGTTTTCTCCTCTAACTTTGGGGTGTCCCTTCTAACTTTGGGGTTTTCTCCTCTAACTTTGGGGTTTTTCCCTCTAACTTTGGGGTTTTCTCCTCTAACTTTGGGTTTTTCTCCTGTAACTTTGGGGTTTTTCCCTCTAACTTTGGGGTTTTTTCCTCTAACTTTGGGGTTTTTTCCTCTAACTCCGGGACGTTCCCCCTAACTTTGGGACGTCCCCCCTAACTTTGGGGTGTCCCCTCTAACGTTTGGGGTTTTTCCCTCTAACTTTGGGGTTTTTCCCTCTAACTCCGGGACGTCCCCCCTAACTTTGGGGTGTTTCCCCCTAACTTTGGGGTGTCCCCTCTAACTTTGGGGTTTTCTCCTGTAACTTTGGGGTGTCCCCCCTAACTTTGGGGTGTCCTCTGTGGTTTCGGGGCGCAGCTGGAGATCTTCCACCTGGTGATGTACCGGAACTACCAGCGCAAGAACGACATGGACGAGCCCCCTCCCCTGGACTACGGCTCCGGGGACGACGACCCCAAGAGCGAGAAGCGGGGCGCAGGGGGGGACCCCCTTTTCGGGGGCATGGAGGAGCGCTTCTACCGCTACGGCATCAAACCCGAGTGGATGACGGTGCACCGCATCATCAACCACAGGTGGGCACCCCGAAAGTCCGGCAGGGCACCCCAAAAATCCTGCAGGGCACCCCAAATATCCTCCAGGGTATCCAAATGTCCTCCAGGGTACTCCAAATGTCCTCTGAGGCACCCCGAAAGTCCTCCGGGGCACCCCAAAAATCCTTCAGGGTACCCCCAATGTCCTCTGGGGCACCCCAAAAGTCCTCTGGGACACCCCAAATGTCCTTCAGGGCACCCCAAAAGTCCTCTGGGGCACCCCAAATGTCCTCCAGGGTACTCCAAATGTCCTCCGGGGCACCCCAAAAGTCCTCCGGGGCACCCCAAATGTCCTCCGGGGCACCCCAAAAGTCCTACAGGGTACCCCAAATGTCCTCTGGAGCACCCCAGATGTCCTCCAGGGCACCCCGAAAGTACTCCAGGGCACCCCAGATATCGTGCAGGGCACCCCAAAAGTCCTCCAGGGCACCCCAAAAGTCCTCCAGGGCACCCCAAATGTCCTCCGGGGCACCCCAAAAGTCCTCCAGGGCACCCCAAATGTCCTCCAGGGCACCCCAAATGTCCTCTGGGGCACCCCAGATATCGTGCAGGGTACCCCAGATATCCTCCAGGACACCCCAAATGTCCTCCAGGGCACCCCAAATGTCCTCCGGAGCACCCCAAAAGTCCTTTGGGGCACCCTGAATGTCCTCTGGGACACCCCAAAAGTCCTTTGGGGCACCCCAAATGTCCTCTGGGGCACCCCAAATGTCCTCCGGGGCACCCCAAATATTCTCCAGGGCACCCAAATGTCCTCCAGGGCACCCCAAATGTCCTCCGGGTCACCCCAAATATCCTGCAGGGCACCCCAAAAGTCCTCCAGGGTACCCCAGATATCCTCCAGGGCACCCCAAAAGTCCTCCGGGGCACCCCAAATGTCCTCCGGGGCACCCCAAATGTCCTCCAGGGTACCCCAAATGTCCTCCAGGGCACCCCAAACATCCTTCAGGGTACCCCAAATGTCCTCTGGGGCACCCCAAATGTCCTCTGGGGCACCCCAAACATCCTCCAGGGCACCCCAAATATCCTCCGGGGCACCCCAAATATCCTCCGGGGCACCCCAAATATCCTCCAGGGTGCCCAAAAGTCCTCTGGGGCACCCCAGATATCCTTCGGGGCACTCCAAAAGTCCTCCAGGGCACCCCAGAATATCCTCCGGGGCACCCAAGATCACCTTGGGGCACCCCAAATCCCCAGGGGACAGGGGGGTGGGCGAGGGGCGTGACCGAGGGAAGGTTTGGGGACACTGGTGGCACCCATGGGGACATTCTGGGCACCCCTGGGACCCGCAGGGGCGCCCCCAGCACCCACTGGAATGGTCGGGCACTGTCCCCAGGTGTCCTGTGTGACACTGTCCCCGATGTCCCCTGCCTGTGGCACTGTCCCCAGGTGACCCTGTGTCACCTCCCTGCGTCCCAGTGTCCCCGTGTCCCCTCCATGTCCTCACGTGACCCTGTGGTGTCCCCAGTGTCCCCGCGGTGTCCTGGTGTCCCCACGTGTCCCTGGTGTCCCCATGCCCCAGGTGACACTGTGTCCCTGGGTGACCCTGAGTGTCCCCGGTGTCCCCGCGGTGTCCCGGTGTCCCCGTGCCCTGCGTGTCCCCAATGTCCCCATGCCCCGGGTGACGTTGTGTCCCTGCGTGAACCTGAGTGTCCCTGTGTGTCCCCAGTGTCCCTGCGTGTCCCGGTGTCCCCGTGCCCCGGGTGTCCCCAGTGTCCCTGTGCCCTGAGTGTCCCCAGTGTCCCTGCGGTGTCCCGGTGTCCCCGTGCCCCGGGTGTCCCCAGTGTCCCTGTGCCCCTGGTGACACGGTGTCCCTGCGTGACCCTGAGTGTCCCCAGTGTCCCCATGTGTCCCGGTGTCCCCATGTGTCCCGGTGTCCCCATGTCCCCGGTGTCCCCATGCCCCCGGTGTCCCCATGCCCCCATGTCCCCGTGTCCCCATGTCCCCGTGTGTCCCTGTGCCCCCGGTGTACCCGTACCCCCCCGGTGTCCCTGTGCCCCCGGTGTCCCTGTGCCCCTGGTGTCCCCATGTGCCCCCGGTGTCCCCGTGCCCCCGGTGTCCCCGTGCCCCCAGTGATGCCATGCCCCCGGTGTCCCCATGCCCCCGGTGTCCCCATGCCCCCGGTGTCCCCATGTGTCCCCAGTGTCCCCGTGCCCCGGGTGACAGTTGTGTCCCTGCGTGACCCTGAGTGTCCCCAGTGTCCCCATGCCCTGGGTGTCCCCGTGTGCCCCCGGTGTCCCCATGCCTGTGTCCCTATGCCCCCGGTGTCCCCTTACCCCCGGTGTCCCCGTGCCCCCGGTGTCCCCGTGCCCCCGGTGACGCCATGCCCCTACTGTCCCCGTGCCCCCCACTGTCCCCGTGCCCCCGGTGACGCCATGCCCCTGGTGACACCATGCCCCCGGTGTCCCCGTGCCCTGGGTGCCCCCATGTCCCCGGTGACGTGCCCCTGCTGTCCCCGTGCCGGTGTCCCCGTGCCCCCAGTGTCCCCATGCCCTCAGTGTCCCCGTGCCCCTGGTGACGTGCCCCCGGTGATGTGCCCCTGGTGTCCCCGTGCCCCCGGAGACACCATGCCCCCGGTGACCCCGTGTGTCCCCATGTCCCCGTGCCCCCGGTGACGTGCCCCCGGTGCCGCAGCGTGGACCGGAAGGGGCAGTACCACTACCTGGTGAAGTGGCGGGACCTGCCCTACGACCAGGCCACCTGGGAGGAGGACGAGATGCCCATCCCCGACTACGACCTGCACAAGCTGGCCTACTGGAAACACCGGTGAGGGACACTGGGGACACTGGGGGGGACATTGGGGACACTGGGGGGGACACTGGGGACATTGGGGACATCGGGGTTACTGGGATGTGCCTACTGGAAACACCGGTGAGGGACACTGGGGACACTGGGGGGGACACTGGGGACATTGGGGACATTGGGGTTACTGGGATGTGCCTACTGGAAACACCGGTGAGGGACACTGGGGACACTGGGGGGGACATTGGGGACATTGGGGACACTGGGAGGGACATTGGGGACATTGGGGACATTGGGGACACTGGGATGGACACTGGGGACACTGGGGACATCAGGGTTACAGGGATGTGCCTACTGGAAACACCGGTGAGGGACACTGGGGGGGACATTGGGGACATTGGGGACATTGGGGACACTGGGATGGACATTGGGGACATTGGGGACATCGGGGTTACAGGGATGTGCCTACTGGAAACACCAGTGAGGGACACTGGGGACACTGGGGGGGACACTGGGGACACTGGGGACGCTGGGATGGACACTGGGGACACTGGGATGGACATTGGGGACACTGGGATGTTCACTGGGGGGGGACACTGGGGACACTGGGATGGACACTGGGGACACTGGGATGGACACAGGGGACACTGGGATGGACACTGGGAGGGACACTGGGGACATGGGGGACGCAGCATCCTGCAATGCTCTCACGCTGCCCCATGTCCCCGTGTCACCCCCCGGTGTGTCTCTTGTCCCCGTTCATGTCCCTGTGATCCCCTCGTGTCCCTGTCACCGCTGTCTGTCCCCATGTCCCCACGGCCTTGCGTCTGTGTGTCCCTGTGTCACCACCCCCGTGTCCCTGTGTCCTGCTCGTCTCCTGTCCCACTCCGGTGTCCCTCTGTGTCCCCTCGTGTCTCCTGGTGTCCCTGATGTCCCCTGGTGTCCCCGTGTCCCTCATGTCCCCCTGGTGTCCCCTGATGTCCCCGTGGTGTCCCTCTGTGTCCCTGGTGTCCTCTGATGTCCTCTGGTGTTCTCTGGTGTCCTCTCGTGTCCCCTGATGTCCCCGATGTCCTCCTGTGTCCTTGATGTCCTCAATGTCCCCAATGTCCCCCTGATGTCCCCGATGTCCCCTGTGTCCCTGATGTCCCCGATGTCCCCAATGTCCCCCTGATGTCCTTGATGTCCCTGTGTCCCTGATGTCCCCGTGTCCCTGATGTCCCCCTGTGTCCCTGATGTCCCTGATGTCCCCCTCTGTCCCCGATGTCCCTGATGTCCCCGATGTCCCCCTGATGTCCCTGATGTCCCCGTGTCCCTGATGTCCCCCTGTGTCCCTGATGTCCCCGATGTCCCCCTGATGTCCCCCTGATGTCCCCGATGTCCCCCTCATGTCCCCGATGTCCCTGATGTCCCTGGTGTCCCCGTGTCCCCCTGATGTCCCCAATGTCCCCCTGGTGTCCCTGATATCCCCCTGATGTCCCTGATGTCCCCAATGTCCCCCTGATGTCCCCGATGTTCCCCTGTGTCCTTGATGTCCCCGATGTCCCCCTGATGTCCCCGTGTCCCTGATGTCCCCCTGTGTCCCTGATGTCCCCGTGATGTCCCCAATGTCCCCGATGTCCCCCGATGTCCCTGATGTCCCCGATGTCCCCGATGTCCCCCGGTGTCCCCGATGTCCCCCTGATGTCCCCGATGTCCCCCTGATGTCCCCGATGTCCCCGATGTCCCCCCGATGTCCCCCGGTGTCCCCCTGGTGTCCCCAGGGAGGTGTTCATGGGGGAGGACCCGGCCCAGCCGCGCCGTTACAAGAAGAAGAAGAAGGAGACGCCGGGGGAGGGACCCCCCGACTCGCCCACCAACGACGTGAGTGACCCCAAAACCTGGCACCCCAAAAACCGGGTACCCCTAAAACCTGGGTACCCCAAAAACCCGGATAGCCCAAAAACCCCAGCACCCCAAAAACCCAGCACCCCAAAAACCCAGCACCCCAAAAACCGGGTACCCCAAAAACCCAGCACCCCAAAACCCGGCACCCCAAAAACCGGGTACCCCAAAACCTGGGTATCCCAAAAACCCAGCATCCCAAAAACTGGGCACCCCTAAAACTGGGCACCCCAAAAACCCAGCACCCAAAAAACCCAGCACCCCAAAAACCCGGTACCCCAAAAACCCGGTACCCCAAAAACCCAGCACCCAAAAAACCCGGGTACCCCAAAAACCCGGTACCCCAAAAACCCAGCACCCCTAAAACCTGGGTACCCCAAACCCGGTTCACCCTGACACACCTGAGCCTCCCAACACCTCCACCTCCTTCCCATTCCCCTGGGGGTTTTTGGGGTGTCCTGAACACCTGAGTCCCCCCCAAACCTGGTTCCCCTGAGCCCTGTGACCCCTCCATGTCCTTCCCAGCCTTGTGAGAGTTTTTGGGGTGCCCTGAGTGCCCCCCAAACCTGGTTCCCCTGAGGCCTCCAGCACCTCCATCTCCTTCCCAGCCTCCTGGAGATTTTTGGGGTGTCCTGAACACTTGAGTTCCCCCCAAACCTGACTCACCTGAGCCCACCTGAGCCCTGTGACCCTTCCACATCCTCCCCATCCCCGTGGGAGTTTTTGGGGTGCCCTGAGTCCCCTCAAACCTGGTTCCCCTCAGCCCTGTGACCCCTCCATGTCCTCTCCAGCCCCGTGGGAGTTTTTGGGGTGCCCTGAGTCCCCCCAAACCTGGTTCCCCTCAGCCCTGTGACCCCTCCACCTCCTTCCCAGCCTCGTGAGAGTTTTTGGGGTGCCCTGAGTCCCCCCAAACCTGGTTCTCCTGAGCCCTGTGACCCCTCCACCTCCTTCCCAGCCTCGTGAGAGTTTTTGGGGTGCCCTGAGTCCCCCCAAACCTGGTTCTCCTGAGCCCTGTGACCCCTCCACCTCCTTCCCAGCCTCGTGAGAGTTTTTGGGGTGCCCTGAGTCCCCCCAGACCTGGTTCTCCTGAGCCCTGTGACCCCTCCAGCCCTCTGGGGGTTTTTGGGGTGCCCTGAGTCCCCCCAAACCTGGTTCTCCTGAGCCCCCTGACCCCTCCTCGTCCTCCCCAGCCCCGTGGGAGTTTTTGGGGTGTCCTGAACACCTGAGTCCCCCCAGACCCGGTTCCCCTGAGCCCTGTGACCCCTCCACGTCCTCCCCAGCCCCCGTGGTTTCTGGGGTGACCCCTCCACGTCCTTCCCAGCCCTGTGGGAGTTTTTGGGGTGCCCTGAGCCCCCCCAGACCTGGTTCCCCTGAGCCCTGTGACCCCTCCATGTCCTCCCCAGCCCCGGGGGTGTCGGGGTGGCGTGTCCCCGTGTGACAGCCGTGTCCCCGCAGCCCACGGTGAAGTACGAGACGCAGCCGCGCTTCATCACGGCCACGGGCGGGACGCTGCACCTGTACCAGCTGGAGGGGCTGAACTGGCTGCGCTTCTCGTGGGCGCAGAGCACCGACACCATCCTGGCCGACGAGATGGGGCTGGGCAAGACCATCCAGACCATCGTCTTCCTCTACTCGCTCTACAAGGAGGTGAGGGCACCCGCGGGGCACTGCGGGGGCTGGGGGCATCTGGGGGGGCACCTGTGTGGGGCTGGGGGCACTTGTGGGGGCACCTGTGTGGGGCTGGGGGCACACCAGTGGTCACTGGGGTCATCCATGTGGGGCTGGGGGCACCGGTGGGGGCACCTGAGTGGGGCTGGGGGCACCCACGTGGTCACTGGAGTCATCCATGTGGGGCTGGGGGCACTTGTGGGGGCACCTGTGTGGGGCTGGGGGCACACCAGTGGTCACTGGGGTCACCCATGTGGGCCTGGGGTCACCTGTGGGGGCACCTGAGTGGGGCTGGGGGCACCCATGTGGTCACTGGAGTCATCCATGTGGGGCTGGGGGCACCCATGTGGGGCTGGGGGCACCTGTCGAGGCACCTGCAGGGGGCTGGGGGCACTTTTGGGGGCACCTGTCTGGGGCTGGGGTCACCCATGTGGTCACTGGGGTCACCCATGTGGGGCTGGGGGCACCCACGTGGGGCTGGGGGCACCTGTGGGAGCACCTGAGTGGGGCTGGGGGCACCCATGTGATCACTGGGGTCACCCAGGTGGGGCTGGGGGCACCAGTGGGGGCACCTGTGTGGGGCTGGGGGCACCTACGTGGGCCCGAGGGCACCCCCGTGGTCACTGGGGTCACCTGCTGGGCCCTGGGGTCACCCAGGTTCTCACTGGGGTCACCAGTTTTATGGGGTCACCTGCCTGGTCCCTTGTCACACACCTGTCCCCAAGTTTCTCAAAGTCCTGTCCCCCTGTCCCCGTGTGACACCGTGTCCCCAGGGCTGTCCCCATGTCCCCGTGGTGTGACACCGTGTCCCCAGGGCTGTCCTGGGGCTGTCCCCGTGTCCCCAGGGCTGTCCCCAGGGTGTGACACCGTGTCCCCAGGGCTGTCCCCGGGGCTGTCCCCGTGGTGTGACACCGTGTCCCCAGGGCTGTCCCGGGGCTGTCCCCGTGTCCCCAGGGCTGTCCCCGTGGTGTGACACCGTGTCCCCCAGGGCTGTCCCCAGGGCTGTCCCCGTGTCCCCAGGGTGTGACACCGTGTCCCCCAGGGCTGTCCCCAGGGCTGTCCCCATGTCCCCAGGGCTGTCCCCAGGGCTGTCCCCGTGTCCCCAGGGCTGTCCCCGTGGTGTGACACCGTGTCCCCAGGGCTGTCCCCATGTCCCCAGGGTGTGACACCGTGTCCCCAGGGCTGTCCCCGGGGCTGTCCCCGTGTCCCCAGGGCTGTCCCCGTGGTGTGACACCGTGTCCCCAGGGCTGTCCCCGGGGCTGTCCCCATGTCCCCAGGGCTGTCCCCGGGGCTGTCCCCGTGTCCCCAGGGCTGTCCCCGTGGTGTGACACCGTGTCCCCAGGGCTGTCCCCGGGGCTGTCCCCGTGTCCCCAGGGCTGTCCCCGTGGTGTGACACCGTGTCCCCAGGGCTGTCCCGGGGCTGTCCCCGTGTCCCCAGGGCTGTCCCCAGGGTGTGACACCGTGTCCCCCAGGGCCACACCAAGGGCCCGTTCCTCGTCAGCGCGCCGCTCTCCACCATCATCAACTGGGAGCGCGAGTTCCAGATGTGGGCGCCGTCCTTCTACGTGGTGACCTACACCGGGGACAAGGACAGCCGCGCCATCATCCGCGAGAACGAGTTCTCCTTCGACGACACCGCCATCAAGGGCGGCAAGAAGGCCTTCAAGATGAAGGTGGGGGTGGGACAGCGGGGTGGGACAGCTGGGGACAGAGGGGTGGCACTTGGACACCTGGGGTGACACCCAGACACTTGGGGACAGCGGGGTGGGACAGCAGGGTGGGACAGAGGGGTGGGACAGTGGGATTGGGGTCAGTGGGGTGGCACTTGGACACCTGGGGTGGCACCCAGACACTTGGGGACAGCGGGGTGGGGACAGCGGGGTGGGACAGCGGGGTGGGGACAGTGGGGTGGGAACAGTGGGGTGGGACAGCGGGGTGGGACAGCGGGGTGGGACAGCGGGGTGGGACAGTGGGGTGGCACCTGGACATGGACACTTGGGGACAGCGGGGTGGGGACAGCGGGGTGGGGACAGCGGGGTGGCACCTGGACACCTGGGGGACAGTGGGGTGGGACAGCAGGGTGGGACAGCAGGGTGGGACATGGACAGCGGGGTGGGACAGAGGGGTGGGGACAGCGGGGTGGGACAGTGGGGTGGGACAGTGGGGTGGGACAGTGGGGTGGGACAGCGGGATGGGGACAGCGGGGTGGCACCCAGACAGCTGTGTCACCTGGGGAATAGCAGCGTGGACACTTGGGGACAGCGGGGTGGCACCTGGACATCTGGGGTGACACCTGGACACCTGGGGGACAGTGGGGGAGGACTTGGACACCTGGGGTGACATCTGGGGGACAGCGGGGTGGCACTTGGACACCTGGGGTGACACCTGGACACCTGGGGGACAGCAGGGTGGCACCCGGACACTTGGGTCACCTTGGCATTCTGAGTGGGGATTTTCCACGTTTTGGGGCTCTGGGTGGGGTTTTAGGGGTGCTTGGTGGGGTTTTGGGGGTGTTGGGTGGGGGTTTTCCATGTTTTGGGGTTCTGGGTGAGTTCTGGGTGGGATTTTTTCATGTTTTGGGGTTCTGGGTGGGGTTTCTCCACGTTTTGGGGCTCTGGGTGAGTTCTGGGTGGGATTTTTTCATGTTTTGGGGTTCTGGGTGGGGTTTCTCTATGTTTTGGGGCTCTGGGTGAGTTCTGGACGTGGTTTCTCCACGTTTTGGGGTGCTGGGTGAGTTCTGGGTGGGATTTTTTCATGTTTTGGGGTTCTGGGTGGGGTTTCTCCCCGTTTTGGGGTGCTGGGGTCCCCGCTGAGCCCCGCCCGTGCCCGCAGCGCGAGGCGCAGGTGAAGTTCCACGTGCTGCTGACGTCCTACGAGCTCATCACCATCGACCAGGCGGCGCTGGGCTCCATCCGCTGGGCCTGCCTGGTGGTGGACGAGGCCCACCGCCTCAAAAACAACCAGTCCAAGGTGGGGGGCACCCCAAAACCTGGGCATGGGGCTGTGGGGCACCCCAGAACCCGGGCATGGGGCTGGGGGGCACCCCAAAAGCTGGGGGTGGGAGTAGGGGACACCTCAAAACTCAGAGATCCCTGATTTCAGGGTCTGAGGGTGACCAGGCAGGTGTCAGGGGTGTTCCCCGGTGGATTTGGGGTGCCCTGGTGGGGGATCAGGGGTGTCCCAGGTGGATTTGGGGTCTGAGGGGGGATCAGGGGTGTCCCAGGTGGATTTGGGGTGCCCCGCTGGGGGATCAGGGCTGTCCCAGGTGGATTTTGGGGTCTGAGGGGGGGATCAGGGCTGTTCCCCGGTGGATTTTGGGGTGTCCCAGGTGGAGGATCAGGGCTGTCCCAGGTGGATTTGGGGTGTCCCAGGTGGGGGATCAGGGGTGTTCCCCGGTGGATTTGGGGTCTGAGGGGGGATCAGGGGTGTCCCAGGTAGATTTTGGGGTCTGAGGGGGGGATCAGGGCTGTTCCCCGGTGGATTTGGGGTGCCCTGGTGGGGGATCAGGGCTGTTCCAGGTGGATTTGGGGTGCCCTGGTGGGGGGATCAGGGGTGTCCCAGGTGGATTTGGGGTGCCCCAGTTGGGGTTTAGGGCTGTCCCCGCTGGATTTGGGGTCTGAGGGGGGGATCAGGGGTGTCCCAGGTAGGGGATCAGGGCTGTCCCCGCTGGATTTGGGGTCTGAGGGGGGGATCAGGGCTGTCCCAGGTGGATTTGGGGTGCCCCAGTTGGGGTTTGGGGCTGTCCCCGCTGGATTTGGGGTCTGAGGCCCGTCCCCGCAGTTTTTCCGGGTGCTGAACGGGTACAAGATCGAGCACAAGCTGCTGCTCACGGGGACGCCGCTGCAGAACAACCTGGAGGAGCTGTTCCACCTGCTCAACTTCCTCACGCCCGAGCGCTTCAAGTGCGTCCCCTCCTGTGTCCCCTCCTGTCACCTCCTGTGTCCCCTCCTGTGTCCCTTGTGTCACCTCCTGTGCCACCTCTGTCACCTCGTGTCCCACCAAATCCTGGTGTCCCCAAACTCGCCCTGTCCCTGTGTCCCCACACTGACCCCGTCCCCATGTCCCCGTGTCCCCAGTAACCTGGAGGGGTTCCTGTGTACCCCTGTGTCCCCACGTTGTCCCCATGTCCCCACACTGTCCCCGTGTCCCCACACTGACCCCATCCCCGTGTCCCCACGCTGTCCCCATGTCCCCACACTGACGTGTCCCCGTGTCCCCGTGTCCCCAGTAACCTGGAGGGGTTCCTGTGTCCCCCCTGTGTCCCCACGCTGTCCCCGTGTCCCCACACTGACCCTGTCCCCCTGTCCCCGTGTCCCCAGTAACCTGGAGGGGTTCCTGTGTCCCCACGCTGTCCCCGTGTCCCCACACTGACCCGTCCCTGTGTCCCCACGCTGTCCCCGTGTCCCCACACTGACCCATCCCCGTGTCCCCGTGTCCCCACACTGACCCGTCTCCGTGTCCCCACACTGACTTGTCCCCGTGTCTCCAGTAACCTGGAGGGGTTCCTGTGTCCCCACGCTGTCCCCACGCTGTCTCCATGTCCCCACGCTGACCCGTCCCCGTGTCCCCAGTAACCTGGAGGCATTCCTGTGTCCCCACACTGTCCCTGTGTCCCCACACTGACCTGTCCCCCTGTCCCCAGTAACCTGGAGGGGTTCCTGTGTCCCCACACTGATCTGTCCCCTGTCCCCGTGTCCCCAGTAACCTGGAGGGGTTCCTGTGTCCCCCCCATGTCCCCACACTGACCCGACCCCCCGTCCCTGTGTCCCCAGTAACCTGGAGGGGTTCCTGGAGGAGTTTGCCGACATCTCCAAGGAGGACCAGATCAAGAAGCTCCACGACCTGCTGGGCCCCCACATGCTGCGGCGCCTCAAGGCCGACGTCTTCAAGAACATGCCGGCCAAGACGGAGCTGATCGTGCGCGTGGAGCTCAGCCCCATGCAGAAGTAGGTGCCGTCCCCTCCCCGTGGGGCTGTCCCCACCCTGCCACCGCCGTGTCCCCAGAGCGGCCGGTGGCACCGCTGTCCCCGCAGGAAGTACTACAAGTACATCCTGACGCGCAACTTCGAGGCGCTGAACTCGCGGGGAGGCGGCAACCAGGTGTCGCTGCTCAACATCATGATGGACCTCAAGAAGTGCTGCAACCACCCCTACCTGTTCCCCGTGGCTGCCATGGTGGGGACACGGGGACATTGGGGACATTGGGGGCACACGGGGGTGTGGGGGGACATGGGGACACCGGAGACATTGGGGGCACACGGGGGCGTGGGGGGACACAGGGACACCTGGGAGTGAGGGGGGACATGGGGACACCGGGGACATTGGGGGCACACGGGGCTGTGGGGGGACACGGGGACATTGGGGACACCGGGGGCACACGGGGGTGTGGGGGGACACGGGGACATCGGGGACACACGGGGGTGTGGGGGGACACGGGGACATCGGGGACACATGGGGGCGTGGGGGGACACGGGGACATTGGGGACATCGGGGACACCCGGGGCTGTGGGGAAACATGGGGACCCCAGGGACGTGGAGACAGCCAGCTGTGTGGGGGGACACGGGGACATTGGGGCATGGGGACACACGGGGGTGTGGGGGGACACGGGGACATCAGGGGCACACGGGGGTATGGGGGGACATGGGGACATCGGGGACATTGGGGACACACGGGGGTGTGGAGGGACATGGGGACAGCAGGGCCACCAGGGACGTGGGGACAGCCAGGGGTGTGGGGGGACAGTGGGGACATGGGGACAGCAGGGACACTGGGGACATGGGGACACCCGGGGGTGTGGGGGGACATGGGGACACTGGGGACACCTGGGAGTGAGGAGGGGACATGGGGACAGCTGGGGGGTGTGCGGGGACATGGGGACACTGGGACAGTGGGGACAGCCAGGGGTGTGGGGGGACAGCAAGGACACGGGGACACTGAGGGCAGCCGGGGGTGTGGGGGGACAGAAGGACACTGGGGACACCTGGGAGTGAGGAGGGGACATGGGGACAGCCGGGGGGTGTGGGGGGACATGGGGACAGCAGGGACACCAGGGACATGGGGACAGCCAGGGGTGTGGGGTGACAGCGGGGACACCGGGGACATGGGGACAGCAGGGACACCAGGGACGTGGGGACAGCCAGGGGCGTGGGGGGACAGCGGGGACATGGGGACAGCAGGGACACCAGAGACATGGGGACAGCCAGGGGTGTGGGGACACAGGGACATGGGGACAAGGAGGGGATGTGGGAGGGTTCAAGGGACATGGGACATGGGGACATGGAGGGGACACAAGGGACGTGGAGATGATGATGGGGGGGGGGATACGTGTCCCTGTGGGTGCTGTCCCCATGGGTGGTGTCCCCACGGGTGACCTGGCAGTGTCCCCACGGGTGACCCGGCCTGTCCCTGTCCCCAGGAGTCCCCAAAGCTGCCGAGCGGGGCCTACGAGGGCGGGGCGCTGATCAAGGCCTCGGGGAAGCTGCTGCTGCTGCAGAAGATGCTGCGCAAGCTGAAGGAGCAGAACCACCGCGTGCTCATCTTCTCCCAGGTGGGACCCCAAAAACACCCCAAAATATCCCAAATTATCCCCAAAACCACCCCCAGAACCACCGTGTGCTCATCTTCTCCCAGGTGGGACCCAAAAATACCCCCAAAACAGCCCAAAATATCCCTGAAATACCCCAAAACTGCCCCCAGAACCACCGCGTGCTCATCTTCTCCCAGGTGGGACCCCAAAAACACTCCAAAATATCCCAAATTATCCCCAAAACCACCCCCAGAACCACCAGGTGCTCATCTTCTCCCAGGTGGGACCCCAAAAACACCCCAAAATATCCCAAATTATCCCCAAAACCACCCCCAGAACCACCGTGTGCTCATCTTCTCCCAGGTGGGACCCAAAAATACCCCCAAAACAGCCCAAAATATCCCTGAAATACCCCAAAACTGCCCCCAGAACCACCGCGTGCTCATCTTCTCCCAGGTGGGACCCCAAAAACACTCCAAAATATCCCAAATTATCCCCAAAACCACCCCCAGAACCACCAGGTGCTCATCTTCTCCCAGGTGGGACCCCAAAAACACTCCAAAATATCCCAAATTATCCCCAAAACCACCCCCAGAACCACCGCGTGCTCATCTTGTCCCAGGTGGGACCCCAAAAACACCCCAAAATATCCCAAATTATCCCCAAAACCGCCCCCAGAACCACCGCGTGCTCATCTTCTCCCAGGTGGGACCCCAAAAACACCCCAAAATATCCCAAATTATCCCCAAAACCGCCCCCAGAACCACCAGGTGCTCATCTTCTCCCAGGTGGGACCCAAAAATACCCCAAAATCCCCCCAGTCTGCCCAGTATGGGCTGTCCCAGCACCCCCAGTCCCTCCCAGTCTGCCCAGTACAGGGTCTCCAGCCTCTCCCTGTCCCTCCCAGTCCCTCCCAGTCGCTCCCAGTCCCTCCCAGTCTGCCCAGTACAGGGTCTCCAGCCTCTCCCAGTCTCTCCCAGTCCCTCCCAGTCTCTCCCAGTACCTCCCAGTGTGCCCAGTGTCCGTCCCAGCACTCCCAGTGTGTCCAGTACAGGGTCTCCAGCCTCTCCCAGCTTCTCCTAGTCCCTCCCAGTCCCTTCCAGTCCCTCCCAGCCCCTCGCAGCCCTCCCAGTGTGCCCAGTACAGGGTCTCCAGCCTCTCCCAGTCCCTCCCAGTTTCTCCCAGTCCCTCCCAGTGTGCCCAGTACAGGGTCCCCAGCCCCTCCCAGCCCCTCCCAGTCCCTCCCAGTCGCTCCCAGTCTGCCCAGTACAGGGTCTCCCGTCTCTCCCAGTCCCTTCCAGTCTCTCCCAGTCCCTCCCAGTGTGCCCAGTACAGGGTCTCCAGCCTCTCCCAGTCCCTTCCAGTCCCTCCCAGTCCCTTCCAGTCCCTCCCAGTCCCTCCCAGCCCTCCCAGTGGCTCCCAGTCTGACCAGTACGCGCAGATGACGAAGATGCTGGACCTGCTGGAGGATTTCCTGGACTATGAGGGTTACAAGTACGAGCGCATCGACGGCGGCATCACCGGGGCCCTGCGGCAGGAGGCCATCGACCGCTTCAACGGTAGGGACGGGGACGGGGACAGGGGACAGGGGACACGGGGACACGGGGACACGGGGACACGGGGACACGGGGACACGGGGACAGGGACACGGGGACACGGGGACACGGGGACACGGGGACACGGGGACATGGGGACATGGGGATGGGGACACGGGGACACGGGGACGGGGATGGGGACGGGGACATGGGGACGGGGACAGGGACACGGGGACAGGGACACGGGGACAGGGACATGGGGACGGGGACACAGGGATGGGGACAGGGACACGGGGATGGGGATGGGGACACGGGTATGGGGATGGGGACACGGGGATGGGGATGGGGACACAGGGACGGGACACGGGGACGGGGATGGGGACACGGGGATGGGGATGGGGACACGGGGATGGGGATGGGGACATGGGGACGGGGACACGGGGACACGGGGATGGGGATACGGGGACAGGGACGGGGACGGGGACACGGGACAGGGATGGGGACGGGGACGGGGACACGGGGACAGGGACACGGGGATGGGGACACGGGGTTGGGGACACGGGGACACGGGGACACGGGTTCAGGGACACGGGGACAGGGATGGGGACACGGGGACACGGGGACACGGGGATGGGGACACGGGGATGGGGACACGGGGACACGGGGACACGGGGACACGGGGATGGGGACACGGGGATGGGGACGGGGACACGGAGATGGGGACGGGGACACGGGGATGGGGATGGGGACGGGGACATGGGGATGGGGACGGGGATGGGGACACGGGGATGGGGACACGGGGACACAGTGACGGGGACGGGGACACGGGGATGGGGATGGGGACAGGGACAAGGACAGGGACACAGGGACAGGGACAGAGAACAGGGAATGGGGACAGGGACAGGGACAAGGGGCCGCAGCAGTGAGGGTGGGTTTGGGGTGGTTTTGGGGTGAATTTGGGGCGTTTTGGGTCCGTCACTGACGCCGGGGGGGCAGCGCCGGGGGCGCAGCAGTGAGGGTGGGTTTGGGGTGGGTTTGGGGTGTTTTTGGGGTGAGTTTGGGGCGCTTTGGGTCCGTCACTGACGCCGGGGGGGCAGTGCCGGGGGCGCAGCAGTGAGGGTGGGTTTGGGGTGAATTTGGGGTGTTTTTGGGGTGAATTTGGGGCGTTTTGGGGTGTTTTGGGTCCGTCACTGACGCCGGGGGGGCAGCGCCGGGGGCGCAGCAGTGAGGGTGGGTTTGGGGTGTTTTTGGGGTGTTTTTGGGGTGAATTTGGGGTGTTTTGGGTCGGTCACTGACGCCGGGGGGGCAGCGCCGGGGGCGCAGCAGTTCTGTTTCCTGCTGTCGACGCGGGCCGGGGGCCTCGGCATCAACCTGGCGACGGCCGACACCGTGGTCATCTTCGACTCGGACTGGAACCCCCACAACGACATCCAGGTGGGCACCGGGCACCTGGGCAGTGTCACCTGTCCCTGGCACCTGGGCAGTGTCACCTGTGCAATGTGTCACCTGTCCCTGGCACCTGGGCAGTGTCACCTGTCCCTGGCACCTGGACAGTGCCACCTGTGCAATGTGTCACCTGTCCCTGGCACCTGGGCAGTGTCACCTGTCCCTGGCATCTGGGCAGTGTCACCTGGGCAGTGTCACCTGGGCAGTGTCACCTGTGCAGTGCCATCCCCCGGCACCTGGGCAGTGTCACCTGTCCCCGGCACCTGGGCAGTGTCACCTGTGCAGTGCCATCTCTGGCACCTGGGCAGTGTCACCTGTGCAGTGTCACCTGGCCAGTGCCATCCCCTGGCACCTGGGCAGTGTCACCTGGGCAGTGTCACCTGTCCCCGGCACCTGGGCAGTGTCACCTGGGCAGTGTCGCCTGTGCAGTGTCACCTGTGCAGTGCCATCCCCCGGCACCTGGGCAGTGTCACCTGGGCAGTGTCACCTGCTCAGCCATGTCACCTGGCCTGTGTCACCTGGCCTGTGTCACCCTCCCTCTCTCCCCTGATTGTCAAGTCCCTGAGGTGTCCCCATGATGTCCCCCCATGTCACCTTGACCTGTCCCGTCCCTCGCAGGCCTTCAGCCTTGTTCAATACTTCAGCCAGCGTGTTCCCCCATGTCCCTGGGGTGTCCCTGGGGTGTCCCCACCATGTTCCCATGGTGTCCCCTCACTGTCCCCTCCCTCACAGGCCTTCAGCCTTGTTCAATACCTCAGCCAGGGTGTCCCCCCATGTCCCTGGGGTGTCCCTGGGGTGTCCCCTCATGTCCCTGGTGTGTCCCCATGGTGTCCCCTCAATGTCCCCATCCTCTCAGGCCTTCAGCCTTGTTCAATACTTCGGCCAGGGTGTCCCCTTGTGTCCCTGGGGTGTCCCCCCATATCCCTGGGGTGTCCCTGCTGTGTCCCCATCCCATCTGACATGTCCCTGGGGTGTCCCTGGGGTGTCCCTGGTGTGTCCCCATGGTGTCCCCTCACTGTCCCCTCCCTTGCAGGCCTTCAGCCTCACTCACCGCCTCAGCCAGGGTGTCCCCTCCTGTCCCTGGGGTGTCCCTGCTGTGTCCCTGGGATGTCCCCACCACGTCCCCAGGGTGTCCCCTCCTGTCCCTGGGGTGTCCCACCACGTCCCCAGGGTGTCCCTGACCTGTCCCGTCCCTCTCAGGCCTTCAGCCTCGCTCACCACCTCAGCCAGGGTGTCCCCTCATGTCCTTGGGGTGTCCCTGGGGTGTCCCACCATGTCCCTGGTGTGTCCCCACCATGTCCCTGGAATGTCCCACCATGTCCCTGGGGTGTCCCTGGGATGTCCCCTCATGTCCCTGGGGTGTCCCCTCATGTCCCTGGGGTGTCCCTGGGGTGTCCCTGGTGTGTCCCCAGGATGTCCCCTCACTGTCCCCTCCCTCGCAGGCTTTCAGCCGCGCCCACCGCATCGGCCAGGGTGTCCCCTCATGTCCTGGGGTGTCCCTGGGATGTCCCCTCATGTCCCTGGGGTGTCCCCTCATGTCCCTGGGGTGTCCCTGGGGTGTCCCTGGTGTGTCCCCAGGATGTCCCCTCACTGTCCCCTCCCTCGCAGGCTTTCAGCCGCGCCCACCGCATCGGCCAGGGTGTCCCACCATGTCCCTGGTGTGTCCCCACCACGTCCCCATGGTGTCCCCTCACTGTCCCGTCCCTCGCAGGCCTTCAGCCGCGCCCACCGCATCGGCCAGGCCAACAAGGTGATGATTTACCGGTTCGTGACGCGGGCCTCGGTGGAGGAGCGGATCACGCAGGTGGCCAAGCGCAAGATGATGCTGACGCACCTGGTGGTGCGCCCGGGGCTGGGCTCCAAGGCCGGCTCCATGTCCAAGCAGGAGCTCGACGACATCCTCAAGTTCGGCACCGAGGAGCTCTTCAAGGACGAGAACGAGGGTGGGCCCCGCGTGGGGCTGGGCTGGGCTGGGCCGGGTCGTACTGGGCTGAACTGGATTCTTCTGGGCCAGGCTGGGTCATACTGGGCTGGGCCGGGCTGGGCTGGGCTGGGCTGGGCTGGGCTGGGCTGGGATGGGCTGGGCTGGGCTGGGCTGGGATGGGCTGGGCTGGGTCATGTTTGGTCATGTTGGATTGGACTGGGTCCTGCTGGGCTGTGTTGGGTTGGACTGGGCTGGACTGGGCTGGGCTGGGCTGGGCTGGGCTGGGCTGGGCTGGGTCGTACTGGGCTGGGCTGGATTCTGCTGGGCCGGGCTGGGCTGGGCTGGGTCATGTTTGGTGATGTTGGGTTGGACTGGGTTGTGCTGGGTTGGACTGGGCCATGTTGGACCATGTTGGGTTGGACTGGGCTGTGTTGGGTTGGACTGGGTCATGTTGGGTTGGACTGGGCTGTGTTGGGCCGGGCTGGGCCATGTTGGGTTGGACCGGGTCATGTTTGGTGATGTTGGGTTGGACTGGGTTGTGCTGGGTTGGACTGGGTCATGTTGGGTTGGACTGGGCTGTGTTGGCTGAACTGGGCCATGTTGGGCTGGGCTGGGTCGCGCTGGGCTGGGCCATGTTGGGTTGGACTGGGCCATGTTGGGTTGGACTGGGCCATGTTGGCCTGTGCTGGGTTGGACTGGGCTGTGTTGGGTTGGACTGGGTCATGTTTGGTGATGTTGGGTTGGACTGGGCTGTGCTGGCCTGAACTGGGCCATGTTGGGTTGGACTGGGCTGTGCTGGCCTGAACTGGGCCATGTTGGGTTGGACTGGGCTGTGCTGGCCTGAACTGGGCCATGTTGGGTTGGACTGGGCCATGTTGGGCCATGTTGGGTTGGACTGGGCCATGTTGGCCTGTGCTGGGTTGGACTGGGCTGTTTTGGGTTGGACTGGGTCATGTTGGACCATGTGGGTTGGACTGGGTTGTGCTGGGTTGGACTGGGTCATGTTGGACCATGTGGGTTAGACTGGGTTGTGTTGGGTTGGACTGGGCCATGCTGGGCTGGACTGGGCCATGTTGGGCTGGGCTGGGCCGTGTTGGGCCATATTGGCCAAGCCATGTCACATCACACTGGGGTGTGACAAAGCCATGTTGGGATGTGACAAAGCTGTGTTGGGACATGACACAGCCGTGTCCCATCACCTTGGGACATGACAAAGCCATGTTGGGACATGACAAGGCTGTGTCACATCACACTGGGACATGACAAAGCCATGTTGGGACGTGACAAGTCCGTGTCCCATCCCCTTGGGACATGACAAAGCCATGTTGGGACATGACAAAGCCACGTTGGGACATGACAAGGCCGTGTCCCATCCCCTTGGGACATGACAAAGCCGTGTCCCGTCCCCGTGGGACATGACAAAGCCGTGTCCCGTCCCCGTGGGACATGACAAAGCCGTGTCACATCCCCGTGGGGCGCGTCCGGCCGTGTCCCAGCATGTCACACGGTGTGGCCGCGCAGGGGACAACAAGGAGGAGGACAGCAGCGTCATCCACTACGACAACGAGGCCATCGCGCGGCTGCTGGACCGGAACCAGGACGCCACCGACGACGCCGACGTGCAGAACATGAACGAGTACCTGAGCTCCTTCAAGGTGGCCCAGTACGTCGTCAGGGAGGAGGACAAGGTGTGCTGGGGACACCGGGGGCACCGGGGACAGCGGGGACACCGGGGACATTGGGGACACTGGGGACAGCGGGGACACTGGGGACATTGGGGACACCGGGGACACTGGGGACACTGGGGACATTGGGGACACTGGAGATGTTGGGGACACTGTGGACACGGGGGACACTGGGGACATTGGGGACATTGGGGACACTGGGGACACTGGGGACGTTGGGGACACCGGGGACACGGAGGACACTGGAGATCTTGGGGACACTGGAGGAACATTGGGGACACTGGGGACATGGGGGGCACTGGGGACACTGGGGACACCGGGGACATTGGGGACACTGGAGATGTTGGGGACACTGGGGACACTGGGGACACTGGGGACACCGGGGACACCGGGGGACATTGGGGACGTTGGGGATGTTGGGGGGACATTGGGGATGCTGGGGACACTGGGGACACGGGGACAATGGGGATGCGGGGGATACTGGGGATGTTGGGGGGACATTGGGGACACCTGGGGACATTGGGATCTCTGGGGGACACTGCGGGACACTGGGGACACTGGGGACGTTGGGGACACAGGGGACATTGGGGACATTGGGGACACCAGGGACACTGGGGATACTGGGGACACAGGATGCTGGGGACACTGGGGACATTGGGACACTGGGGACGTCAGGGACACTAGAGATGTTGGGGACACTGGGGACATGGGGGATGCTGGGGACACTGGGGACACCAGGGACACTGGGGACACTGGGAACATTGGGGACATTGGGGACACTGGGGATCTTGGGGACATTGGGGACACGGGCATGGCGGAGCTGGGGGCCTGCAGGGGATGGAGAGAGGAGATGTTGGGTGGGTGGAGGACGTGGGGACATTGGAGATGGTGGAGGTGGCAGCGATGGGGACGGTGGGGTGGGGACAGTGGGGTGGGGACAGTGGGGTGGGGACAGTGGGGTGGGGACAGTGGGATGATGGAGTTGGGGACCCTGGAGAAGATGGAGATGATGGGGACAGTGGAGATGGGGATGATGATGATAACAATGAGGATGATGATGATGAAGATGGGAATGATGATGGGAATGGTGAAGATGATGATGATGATGGAGATGATGATGATGGAGATGATTGAGATTATGATATTGATGATGATGGGAATGGTGATGATGGAGATGATGATGATGCAGATGATGTAGATGATGGAGATGATGATGATGGAGATGATGATGATGGTGGAGATGATTGAGATTATGATGTTGATGATGATGGGAATGGTGATGATGGAGATGATGATGATGAGATGATGAAGATGGGGATGATGATGGAGATGATTATGATGATGATGATGGTAATGGTGATGATGGAGGTGATGATGATGATGATGGGAATGGTGATGATGGAGATGGTGATGATGATGATGATGGAGATGATGTTGATGATGATGGTAATGGTGATGATGGAGATGATGATGATGATGGAGATGATGATGATGATGATGGAGATGATGATGATGATGATGATGATGCTGCTGGAGACACCAAGGACAGGGACACCAGTGCTGGGCACGCCGTCCCCAGCGCCGACCAACGCGGCGCTGACCCCCGGGTGACCCTGGTGACCCCGGGTGACCCCTGGGTGACCCCTGGTGACCCCTGGTGACCCCTGGTGACCCCGAGTGTCCGGCAGATCGAGGAGATCGAGCGGGAGATCATCAAGCAGGAGGAGAACGTGGACCCCGACTATTGGGAGAAGCTGCTGAGGCACCACTACGAGCAGCAGCAGGAGGACCTGGCGCGCAACCTGGGCAAGGGCAAGCGCGTGCGCAAGCAGGTCAACTACAACGACGCCGCCCAGGAGGACCAAGGTGGGCACTGGGGGGTACTGGGAGGGACTGGGAGGGACTGGGATGGCACTGGGACACACTGGGGTGGCACTGGGACACACTGGGATGGAACCTGGGCAAGGGCAAGCGCGTGCGCAAGCAGGTCAACTACAACAACGCCGCCCAGGAGGACCAAGGTGGGCACTGGGGGGCACTGGGAGGGACTGGGATGGCACTGGGAGGGACTGGGATGGACTGGGACACACTGGGATGGCACTGGGAGGGAGTGGGATGGACCCTGGGCAAGGGCAAGCGCGTGCGCAAGCAGGTCAACTACAACGACGCCGCCCAGGAGGACCAAGGTGGGCACTGGGACAGACTGGGAGGGACTGGGACACACTGGGAGGGCACTGGGAGGGACTGGGAGGGACTGGGATGGACCCTGGGCAAGGGCAAGCGCGTGCGCAAGCAGGTCAACTACAACGACGCCGCCCAGGAGGACCAAGGTGGGCACTGGGAGGCACTGGGAGGGACTGGGATGGACTGGGAGGGACTGGGACACACTGGGATGGCACTGGGAGGGACTGGGATGGACTGGGAGGGACTGGGACACACTGGGATGGACTGGGATGGCACTGGGATGGACTGGGATGGAACCTGGGCAAGGGCAAGCGCGTGCGCAAGCAGGTCAGCTACAATGACGTCGCCCAGGAGGACCAAGGTGGGCACTGGGGGGCACTGGGGGGCACTGGGAGGGACTGGGACACACTGAGATGGCACTGCGAGGGACTGGGACGGCACTGGGAGGGACTGGGATGGCACTGGGAGGGACTGGGAGGGACTGGGACACACTGTGATGGAACCTGGGCAAGGGCAAGCGCGTGCGCAAGCAGGTCAACTACAACGACGCCGCCCAGGAGGACCAAGGTGGGCACTGGGAGGGACTGGGATGGCACTGGGAGGGACTGGGACACACTGGGACACACTGGGGTGGCACTGGGACAGACTGAGTAGCACTGGGACAGCCCAGGGTGGCCCTGGCACACGCTGGGTGGCACTAGGACACACCGGGGTGGCACTGGGACAGACTGGGACACACCAGGGTGGCCCTGGCACACGCTGGGTGGCACTAGGACACACCGGGGTGGCACTGGGACAGACTGGGACACACCAGGGTGGCACTGGCACACACTGGGACACACCGGGGTGGCATTGACACACACTGGGTGGCCCTGGCACACACTGGGATGGCACTGGCACACACCGGGTTGGCACTGGGACACACTGGGATGGTACTGGGACACACTGGGACACACTGGGACATGCTGGGGTGGCACTGGGACAGACTGAGGGGCATTGGGATACCCCAGGGTGGCACTGGGATATACTGGGTGGCACTGGGACACACTGGGGTGGCACTGGGACACACTGGGGTGGCACTGCCACACGCTGGGTGGCCCTGGCACACACTGGGGTGGCACTGGGACACACCGGGGTGGCCCTGGCACACCCCGGGGTGGCACTGGCACACACTGGGTGGCACTGGGACACACTGGGACACACCAGGGTGGCCCTGGCACACACTGGGTGGCACTGACACACCGGGGTGGCCCTGGCACACGCTGGGTGGCACTGGGATATACTGAGTGGCCCTGGCACACCCCGGGGTGGCACTGGGACACACTGGGTGGCACTGACACACTGGGTGGCACTGGCACACCCCGGGGTGGCACCGGGTGTCCCCAACGCCGCCGTGTCCCCAGATAACCAGTCCGAGTACTCGGTGGGCTCCGAGGAGGAGGACGAGGACTTCGACGAGCGGCCCGAGGGTGCGTGGTGACCCTGGGGGGGGCAGGGTGTCCCCAATGTCCCCAAGGGGGGTCAGGGTGTCCCCAATGTCCCCAGGGGGGGGCAGGGTGTCCCAAGGGGGTCAGGGTGTCCCCAATGTCCCCAAGGAGGGTCAGGGTGTCCCCAGTGTCCCCAGGGGGGGTCAGGGTGTCCCCAATGTCCCCAGGGGGGGTCAGGGTGTCCCAAGGGGGGGTCAGGGTGTCCCATGGGGGGGTCAGGGTGTCCCCAGGAGGGGTCAGGGTGCCATAGGGGGGTTTGGGTGTCCCCAAAGGGGGGTCAGGGTGTCCCAAGGAGGGTCAGGGTGTCCCCAAAGGGGGGTCAGGGTGTCCCCAAAGGGGGTCAGGGTGTCCCAAGGGGAATCAGGGTGTCCCCAGGGGGGTCAGGGTGCCATAGGGGGGGTCAGGGTGTCCCAAGGGGGGGTCAGGGTGTCCCATGGAGGGGTCAGGGTGCCATAGGGGGGGTCAGGGTGCCATAGGGGGGGTCAGGGTGCCGTGGGCGGGGCTGACCTCTGCCCTCCCCTCCCCAGGCCGGCGTCAGTCCAAGCGGCAGCTGCGGAACGAGAAGGACAAACCCCTCCCCCCACTGCTGGCCCGGGTGGGCGGCAACATCGAGGTGAGGGGACACCCTGGGGACACCCCGGGGACACCCCGGGGACACCCTGGGGACACCCTGGAGACACCTGAGTCACCCACGGGGACACCCTGGGGACACCAGAGTCACCTCGGGGACACCCCGGGGACACCCTGGGGACACCCCAGGGACACCCTGGGGACACCCCGGGGACACCAGAGTCACCTTCGGGGACACCAGAGTCACCCACGGGGACACCCTGGGGACACCCCGGGGACACCAGAGTCACCTTCGGGGACACCAGAGTCACCCAGAGGGAACACCAGAGTCACCCTGGGGACACCCTGGGGACACCAGAGTCACCCTGGGGACACCAGAGTCACCCCCAGGGACACCCCGGGGACACCAGAGTCACCCTGGGGACAACAGAGTCACCCACGGGGACACCCCGGGGACACCAGAGTCACCCCCGGGGACACCCTGGGGACACCAGAATCACCTCTGGGGACACCCCGGGGACACCAGAGTCACCCACGGGGACACCAGAGTCACCTCCCGGGGGGGTCGGGGTCTGCTCAGACACCTGAGGGACCCCTCAGCGCCTGTGTCCCCAACAGAGGGACCCCACTGTCCCCTGCGTGGGGACAGGGCTTGGGGGGACTCTGGACAGCGTGTCCCCAGTGTCCCCGATGTCCCCGATATCCCCAATCCCCCCAATGTCCCCAATGCCCCCTCAATGACCCCGATGTCCCCAATGTCCCCTCAATGTCCCCAGTGTCCCCAGTGTCCCCAATCCCCCCGATGTCCCCCATGTCCCCAATGTCCCCTCGATGTCCCCAATGCCCCCATGTCCCCAGTGTCTCTGGTGTCCCCAATGTCCCCAATGCCCCCAATGTCCCCAATGCCCCCAATGTCCCCAATGCCCCCGATGTCCCCAATGTCCCCAATGTCCCTGATGTCCCCAATGTCCCCTCGATGTCCCAGGTGCTGGGGTTCAACATGAGCCCTTCCTCAGCACCGTCACGTGCTGGGGGATGATGGCAGGGTGTCCCCTGTCACCTGTGTCCCCAATGTCCCCCTGACCCCCCAATGTCCCCAATGTCCCCCTGACCCCCCAATGTCCCCAATGTCCCCAATGTCCCCGATGTCCCCAATGTCCCCAATGTCCCCAATGTCCCCGATGTCCCCTCAGTGTCCCAGGTGCTGGGGTTCAACTCGAGGCCTTCCTCAGCACCATCATGCACTGGGGGATGATGGCAGCGTGTCCTCTGTCACCTGTGTCCCCAATGTCCCCAATGTCCCCCTGACCCCCCGATGTCCCCAATGTCCCCGATGTCCCCAATGTCCCCGATGTCCCCAATGTCCCCCCAGGTGCTGGGGTTCAACACGAGGCAGCGCAAGGCCTTCCTCAACGCCGTCATGCGCTGGGGGATGATGGCAGGGTGTCCCTGTCACCTGTGTCCCCAATGTCCCCCTGACCCCCCGATGTCCCCAATACCCCCAATGTCCCCAATGTCCCCAATGTCCCCAATGCCCCCAATGTCCCCAATGTCTCCAATGTCCCCAATGTCCCCCCAGGTGCTGGGGTTCAACACGAGCCCTTCCTCAACGCCTGGGGGATGGTGGCAGGGTGTCCCTGTCACCTGTGTCCCCAAACCCCCCAATGTCCCCAATCCCCCCAATGTCCCCAATGTCCCCAATGTCCCCAATGTCCCCCCAGGTGCTGGGGTTCAACACGAGGCAGCGCAAGGCTTTCCTCAACGCCGTCATGCGCTGGGGGATGCCCCCCCAGGACGCCTTCACCTCCCAGTGGCTCGTGAGGGACCTGCGGGGCAAAACCGAGAAGGAGTTCAAGTAGGTGACAGCTGGGGACACTGGGGACAGCGGGGACAGCTGGGGACAGCTGGGGACAGCTGGGGACATTGGGGACAGCTGGGGACACTGGGGACACCGGGGACAGCTGGGGACAGCTGGGGACACTGGGGACACTGGGGACACTGGGGACACTGGGGACACCGGGACAGCTGGGGACAGCTGGGGACACTGGGGACACAGGGGACAGCTGGGGACAGCTGGGGACAGCTGGGGACACCGGGGACAGCTGGGGACACTGGGGACACTGGGGACAGCAGGGACACCGGGGACAGCTGGGGACACCAGGGACAGCTGGGGACACTGGGGACAGCTGGGGACACCGGGGACAGCTGGGGACACTGGGGACACTGGGGACAGCAGGGACACCGGGGACAGCTGGGGACACCAGGGACAGCTGGGGACACTGGGGACAGCTGGGGACACCGGGGACAGCTGGGGACACTGGGGACACTGGGGACAGCAGGGACACCAGGGACAGCTGGGGACACTGGGGACAGCTGGGGACACTGGGGACACTGGGGACAGCAGGGGACACCAGGACAGCTGGGGACAGCGGGGACAGCTGGGGACACTGGGGACAGCTGGGGACACTGGGGACACTGCTGGGGACAGCTGGGGACACCGGGGACAGCTGGGGACACCAGGACAGGCAGATGGACTGGGTGGTGGCACCAGGGACAGGTGGTGGCAGAGTAGCGAGGTGTCCGTGTGTCCCCATGTCCTTTCTCCTCATGTGTCCCCATGTCCTCTGTGTCCTTTGTTTGTCACCATGTCCTTATTGTCCCCGTGTCCCCTCGTCCTTCCTGCGTGTCCCAGTGCCCTCCATTGTCCTCTTGTGTCCCCCTGGTGTCACCCTGGTGTCCTGTGTCCCCCAATGTCCTTGATGTCCCCGATGTCCCTGATATCCCCGATGTCCCCAATGTCCCCAATGTCCCCAATGTCCCCCAATGTCCCCGATGTCCCCAATGTCCCCAATGTCCCCCAATGTCCCCCAATGTCCCCAATGTCCCCAATGTCCCCCAATGTCCCCGATGTCCCCAATGTCCCCAATGTCCCCAGTGTCCCCGATGTCCCCAATGTCCCCGATGTCCCCCAATGTCCCCGATGTCCCCCGATGTCCCCGTACCACGTGATGAGCCCTTACTCAGCCGAGCGCCGTCGCTGTCGGTGTTCCTGGGGACCGGACGAGGCCGTGTCCCCCTCAGCCCGACACAAAGCCACCCCCGATGTCCCCGTGTCCCCTCGGGGGGCCGGGTGTGGCCCAGGGGACGCCAGAGCGGTGGCAGCTCCCTGCCCCGACCGGCACAGCCCCCACGGGCGCCGTGACGAGGGGACGGGCTGATGGCGCGGGGACAGCGGGGACAATGGGGACAGTGGGGACAGCAAGGACACTGGGGACACTGGGGACACTGGGGACACTGGGGATGTTGGGGACACTGGGGATGTTGGGGACACTGGGGACAGCAGGGACACTGGGGACAGCGGGGACACTGGGGACAGCAGGGACACCAGGGATGTTGGGGACATTGGGGACACTGGGGACACTGGGGACATTGGGACACTGGGGACATTGGAGGCACTGGGGACACTGGGGACAGCAGGGACACTGGGGACAGCAGGGGCGTTGGGGACATTGGGGACAGCGGGGACACTGGGGACAGCGGGGACACCAGGGACGTTGGGGACATTGGGGACACTGGGGACACCGGGGACACTGGGGATGTTGGGGATGTTGGGGATGTTGGGGCACTGGGGACATTGGGACACTGGGGACACTGGGGAGATTGGGGACACTGGGGACACTGGGGACAGCGGGGACACCGGGGACACTGGGGACAGTGGGGACACTGGGGACACTGGGGATGTTGGAGCACTGGGGACACTGGGGGACATTAGGGACATTGGGGACACTGGGGATGTTGGGGACACTGGGGACATTGGGGACATTGGGGACACTGGAGACATTGGGGACATTGGGGACACTGGGGACGTTGGGGACAGCAGGGACACCGGGGACGTTGGGGACATTGGGGACATTGGGACACTGGGGACACTGGGGACATTGGGGACACTGGGGATGTTGGGGACATGGGGACACTGGGGACAGGATCTATGGGGACAAGGGACCATGAGCATGAGGGCCTTTGGGGACAGGGACCTTGGGGACAAAGACTCTGGGGTTGTGGCCTATGGGGACAGGGACCCTGGAGATGGGATCTGTGGGGACAGTGACCCCGGGGCAGGGGTGTGGGCACAGGGGTGGTGGCACAGGGGGTGACAGTGGCCCTGGCAGGGGCAGTGGCACAGGGGTGGCACAGGGGGTGGGTGGTGGTGGCACAGGGGGCAGCCCTGGCAGGGCTGGTGGCACAGGGGTGGCACAGGGGTGGCACAGGGGTGGCACAGGGGTGGCACAGGGGGTGGCCCTGGCAGGGGCGGTGGCACAGGGGTGGCACAGGGGGTGGCAGTGGCAGGGGTGGTGGCACAGGGGTGGCACAGGGGGTGGCAGTGGCAGGGGTGGTGGCACAGGGGTGGCACAGGGGGTGGCAGTGGCAGGGGTGGTGGCACAGGGGTGGCACAGTGGTGGCCCTGGCAGGGCTGGTGGCACAGGGGGTGGGTGGTGGTGGCACAGGGGTGGCACAGGGGTGGCCCTGGCAGGGCTGGTGGCACAGGGGTGGCACAAGGGTGGCACAGGGGGTGGCCCAGGCAGGGCTGGTGGCACAGGGGTGGCACAGGGGTGGCACAGGGGGTGGGTGGTGGTGGCACAGGGGTGGCACAGGGGGTGGGTGGTGGTGGCACAGGGGTGACTCTGGCAGGGCTGGTGGCACAGGGGCGGTGGCACAGGGGGTGGCCCTGGCAGGGCTGGTGGCACAGGGGTGGCACAGGGGTGGCCCTGGCAGGGCTGGTGGCACAGGGGTGGCACAGGGGGTGGCCCTGGCAGGGCTGGTGGCACAGGGGTGGCACAGGGGTGGCACAGGGGTGGCCCTGGCAGGGCTGGTGGCACAGGGGTGGCACAGGGGTGGCCCTGGCAGGGCTGGTGGCACAGGGGTGGCACAGGGGTGGCACAGGGGGTGGCCCTGGCAGGGCTGGTGGCACAGGGGTGGCACAGGGCTGGCACAGGGGTGGCCCAGGCAGGGCTGGTGGCACAGGGGTGGGTGGCGGTGGCACAGGGGTGGCACAGGGGTGGCACAGGGGGTGGGTGGCAGTGGCCCAGGCAGGGCTGGTGGCACAGGGGTGGCACAGGGGTGGCCCTGGCAGGGCTGGTGGCACAGGGGTGGCACAGGGGTGGCACAGGGGTGGCACAGGGGCGGCCCTGGCAGGGCTGGTGGCACAGGGCTGCCCTGAGCGCTGTCCCCAGGGCCTACGTGTCCCTGTTCATGCGGCACCTGTGCGAACCGGGCGCCGACGGCTCCGAGACCTTCGCGGACGGCGTCCCCCGGGAGGGGCTGTCCCGGCAGCAGGTGCTGACCCGCATCGGCGTCATGTCCCTCGTCAAGAAAAAGGTACGGGGACACCTGGGGACACGGCTGGGGACAGCTGGGGACATGGCTGGGACAGCCTGGGGACAGCTAGGACAGCTGGGGAGACGGCTGGGACAGCTGGGACAGCCTGGGGACAGCTGGGACAGCTGGGGACACTGCTGGGACAGCTGGGGACACGGCTGGGACACCTGGGACAGCCTGGGGACACGGCTGGGACACCTGGGGACACGGCTGGGACACCTGGGACAGCCTGGGGACACACCTGGGGCAGCCAGGGACAGCCTGGGGATAGCCAGGGGTTTTGGGGTGGTTTTTTAGGGTTTTTGGGGTGGGTTTTTGGGGTGTTTGAGGTGGGTTTTTAGGGTTTTTGGGGTGGATTTTTAGGGTTTTTGGGGTTTCTGACCCCCCATTTGCCCCCCAGGTGCAGGAGTTCGAGCACATCAACGGCCACTGGTCCCTGCCCGAGCTGGGACCTGGGGGGGTTTTGGGGTCCCTTTTTGGGGTTTTTGGGGTGGGTTTTTGGGGTGGGTTTTTGGGGTTTTTGGGGTGGGTTTCTGACCCCCCATTTGCCCCCCAGGTGCAGGAGTTCGAGCACATCAACGGCCGCTGGTCCCTGCCCGAGCTGGCCCCCGAGCCCAGCGCCGACTCCAAGCGCTCGTCCCGCGCCTCCTCCCCCGCCAAGACCGGCCCCCCCAGCCCCGAGCAGAGCGGCCCCCCCAGCCCCGCGCCCCCCACCCCCGGTACCGCCCGGGGACAGGGGTGGGACACGGGGACGGGGGTGGGGACACGGGGACAGGGGTGGGACATGGGGACAGGGGTGGGACAGGGGTGGGACACGGCTGGGACATGGCTGGGGACATGGGGACGGGGGTGGGGACACAGGGACAGGGATGGGGACAGGGATGGAGACACGTGGACAGGGGACATGGGCTGAGGACAGGGATGGGGACATGGCTGGGACACAGGGACAGGGGTGGGACAGAGATGGGGACATGGGGACACAGATGGGGACAAGGATGGGACATGGGGACACGGGGACATGGCTGGGGACACAGCTGGGGACATGGAGACAGGGATGGGGACACGGCTGGGGACACAGGGACAGGGGTGGGGACAGGGCTGGGGACATGGGGACAGGGATGGAGACAGGGATGGGGACACGGGAACACCACTGGGGACACGGCTGGGACATGGAGACAGGGATGGGGACACGGGAACAGGGATGGGGACAGGGATGGAGACACGTGGACATGGGGACATGTCTGGGGACAGGGATGGGGACACGGGGACACCACTGGGGACATGGCTGGGGACACGGGGATTGGGACTGGGACACGGGAACAGGGATGGGGACAGGGATGGAGACACGTGGACAGGGGACATGGGCTGAGGACAGGGATGGGGACAGGGATGGAGACACATGGACAGGGGACATGGGCTGAGGACAGGGATGGGGACAGGATGGGGACAGATGTCCTGATGTCCCCTGTCCCCAGCCACGCCGGCGCCCAGCGAGCGCGGGGACGGGCCAGGGCCACCCCCGGACAGGGACGAGGGTGACACCAGGGACGAGAAGGAGCCCAAAGGCCCCGAGAAGATGGAGACAGATGTGAGTGACATGACTGTCCCCAGCCCTGTCCCCAGCGCTGTCCCCTCCCCACTGCTGTCCCCGTGTCCCCCCGTCACTGTCACCCTCGGAGGGGGGTGATGTCCCCATGGGGACACGGAGGAGGGTGACAGCCCCGCCCTGTCCCCGCAGCCCCCTGTCCCCGAGGTGCCACCGTCGCCGGGCGATGGCAGCGAGGCCGAAGGGCCCCGCAAGGGGGACGAGGAGGAGGGACCCGGCCACAGGGACCCCGAGGCCGAAGGGGCCCCGGCCCGCGAGGAGCGGCCAGGTGAGACCCCCGGGGAACCCCAAATCCTGGGGAACCCCAAATCCCGGGGAACCCCAAATCCCAGATACCCCAAATCCCGGGGAACCCCAAATCCCAGATACCCTAAATCCCAGATACCCCAAATCACAGATACCCCAAATCCCAGATACCCCAAATCCCAGATACCCCAAATCACAGATACCCCAAATCCCAGATACCCCGAATGCCAGACACCCTGAATCCCAGATACCCCAAATCCCAGATACCCCGAATCACAGATACCCCAAATCCCAAAAACCCCAAATCCCAGAACCCAAATTCCCAGAACCCCAAATCCAAAAACCCCGAATCCCAGATACCCCGAATCCCGGGGAACCCCAAATCCCAGATACCCCGAATCCCAGATACCCCAAATTCCAGGGAACACCAAATCCCAGAGAAGATCAAATCTCAGATACCCCAAATCCCAGATACCCCAAATCCCAGATACCCCAAATTCCAGAACCCCAAAACCCCAAACCCCAAAAACCCCAAATCCCAAAAACCCCAGAACCCCAAACCCCCATACCCCAAATCCCAGAACCCCAAATCCCAGAACCCCAAAGACCCCAGAACCCCAAAAACCCCGACCCCGTCCCCCCGGCAGGGCCCGAGGCCGAGAAGGTTCCGGGGCTGGACAAGGGGGACGAGAAGACCCCGGAGGAGGATCCCAAAGAGCGCCCGGGGGACCCCGACCCCAAACGAGGTGTGGGGCGGGGCTTAATGGGAGGGGGCGGGGCCTAACACAGAGTGGGTGGGGCTTAATGGAAGGAGGCGTGGCCTAACACAGAGTAGGCGGGGCTTGACCATCCCTTATTTCTTGTTTTGGGGGCCCCAGGGGGGTCAGACACGTCCCTGTGACCCCAAAATGTGTCCCTGACAAATGAGACTTGGACCCCCGAAACGTGTCCCTGTCCCCCCAAACCTGTCCCCAACCCCTCAGATCTGTCCCTGTCCCCCACCCAGACAAACCCCTGACCCCCAAAATGCGTCCCTGACCCCCCCCAAACCTGTCCCTGACCCCCCCAGACCTGTCCCTGACACCCCAAAGGAGTCCACGACCCCCCCAGACAACTCCCTGAACCCCCCAAACGAGTCCTTGGCCCCCTCAGACCCATCCCTGACCCCCCAAACGCATCCCTGACCCCACCAAACCTGTGCCCGTCCCCCCAAATGTCTCCCTGTCCCCCCCAAACATCTCCCTGGACCTCCCAAACTGTCCCTGACTCCCCAAAGGTGTCCCAAACCCCCCTAAATGCATCCCTGACCCCCCAAATGAATCCCTGATCCCCCAAACCCGTATTCGACCACTCCAAATGCATCCCTGACCCTCCCCAAACATCTCCCTGACCCCCCCAAACTTGTCCCTGACCCCCCAAATCTGTCCCTGACCCCCCAAACTTGTCCCTGACCCCCCTAAATGAGTCCCTGACCCCCCCAAACATCTCCCTGACCCCCCAAATCTGTCCCTGACCCCCCTAAATGAGTCCCTGACCCCCCAAACCTGTCCCTGACTCCCCTAAATGAGTCCCTGACCCCCCTAAATGCATCCCTGACCCCCTAAATGAGTCCCTGACCCCCCTAAATGAGTCCCTGACCCCCCTAAATTAGTCCCTGCCCCCCCCAAACCTGTCCCTGACCCCCCTAAATGAGTCCCTGACCCCCCTAAATGAGTCCCTGACCCCCCAAACTTGTCCCTGACTCCCCTAAATGAGTCCCTGGCCCCCCTAAATGAGTCCCTGACTCCCCTAAATGAGTCCCTGACCCCCCAAACTTGTCCCTGACTCCCCTAAATGAGTCCCTGACCCCCCTAAATGAGTCCCTGACCCCCCTAAATGAGTCCCTGACTCCCCTAAATGAGTCCCTGACCCCCCTAAATGAATCCCTGACCCCCCAAACATCTCCCTGACCCCCCTAAATGAGTCCCTGACCCCCCAAACTTGTCCCTGACCCCCCTAAATGAGTCCCTGACCCCCTAAATGAGTCCCTGACCCCCCTAAATGAGTCCCTGACCCCCCAAACCTGTCCCTGACTCCCCTAAATGAGTCCCTGACCCCCCCTAAATGAGTCCCTGACCCCCCTAAATGAGTCCCTGACCCCCCAAACTTGTCCCTGACCCCCCTAAATGAGTCCCTGCCCCCCCTAAACTTGTCCCTGACCCCCCTAAATGAGTCCCTGACCCCCTAAATGAGTCCCTGACCCCCCCAAACTTGTCCCTGACCCCCCAAACCTGTCCCTGACCCCCCTAACTGTCCCTGCCCCCCCAAACTGTCCGTGCCCCGCAGAGGAGCCGAGGGCCGAGAAGGAGCCCCGGCCGGAGCCGCGGCCCAACGGGCGCCGGGAGGACAAGGCCGAGAAGCCGCGGTTCATGTTCAACATCGCCGACGGCGGCTTCACCGGTGAGCGCCGGGACACCGGGACACATGGGGACACCTGGGGACACATGGGGACACATGGGGACAGCTGGGGACACATGGGGACAGCTGGGGACACATGGGGACAGCCCCCAGGGCAGCTGGGGACACATGGGGATACACTGGGGACACATGGGGACACATGGGGACACATGGGGACAGCCCCCAGGGCAGCTGGGAACACCTGGGGATACACTGGGAACACCTGGGGACAGCCTGGGATAGACAGGGACAGCCTGGGGACAGCCCCCAGGACAGCTGGGGACAGCCTGGGACACCTGGGGACAGCTGGGGATACACTGGGGACAGCCTGGGATAGACAGGGACAGCTGGGGACACATGGGGACAGCCTGGGGACACCTGGGGACAGCCCCCAGGATAGCTGGGGACACCTGGGGACAGCCTGGGGACAGCCTGGGGACGGCCTGGGACACCTGGGGACAGTGGGGGACACCTGGGGATACCCCCGGGACACCCAGGGGACACCTGGGGATACCCAGGGGACACCCAGGGACACCCAGGGGACACCCAGGGACACCCAGGGGACACCCGGAGAGAGCTGGGGACAGCCAGGGACAGCCAGGGGACACCTGGGGAGAGCTGGGGACAGCTAGGGATACCCAGGGACAGTCAGGGGACATCCAGAGGACACCTAGGGGTACCCGGGGGATATCCAGGGACACACAGGGACAGCCAGGGGACAGCCTGGGACACCCCAGGGGACACCCGGGGAGAGCTGGGGACAGCCAGGGGACATCCAGAGGACACCCAGGGGTACCTGGGGGATATCCAGGGACACACAGGGACACTCTGGGGACACCCAGGGACATTCTGGGGACACTCCGGGGACACTCCGGGGACACCTGGGGAGAGCCAGGGGACAGCCAGGGATACCCGGGGACACCCAGGGGTACCCGGGGGATATCCAGGGACACCCAGGGACACCCAGGGGACATCCAGAGGACACCTGGGGACACCCAGGGACGGCCAGGGGACACCCAGGGACACCCAGGGATACCCAGGGATACCCAGGGGACACCCAGCGACATCCAGGGACACACAGGGGACACCCAGGGGACATTCAGAGGACACCCAGGGGTACCCGGGGGATATCCAGGGACACACAGGGACAGCCAGGGGACATCCAGAGGACACCCAGGGGTACCCGGGGGATATCCAGGGACACCCAGGGACACCCAGGGACACCCGGGGACAGTGAGGGATACCCAGGGACACCCGGGGACACTCCGGGGACACCCAGGGACACCCGGGGACACTCTGGGGACACCCCGGGGACATCCAGAGGACACCCAGGGGTACCTGGGGGATATCCAGGGACAGCCTGGGACAGCCAGGGGACATCCAGGGATACCCAGGGACACCCGGGGACACCCGGGAGATATCCAGGGATACCCAGGGACACCCAGGGACAGCCAGGGGACACCCAGGGACACTCTGGGGACACCCCGGGGACACCCGGGGACACTCTGGGGACACCCCGGGGACACCCCGGGGACCCCCTGACGCGCCGTGCCCCGGCAGAGCTGCACACGCTGTGGCAGAACGAGGAGCGCGCCGCCATCTCCTCGGGGAAACTCAACGAGATCTGGCACCGGCGCCACGACTACTGGCTGCTGGCCGGGATCGTCCTGTATCCTTGGGTGTCACCTGGGGTTTGGGTGTCACCGTGGGGTTTGGGGTGTCACCGTGGGGTTTGGGTGTCACCGTGGGGCTGGGACAGTGACAGCACGGTGAGGGTGGCACCGGCGCCACGACTACTGGCTGCTGGCTGGGATCGTCCTGTATCCTTGGGAATTTGGGGTGTCACCGTGGGGTTTGGGGTGTCACTGTGGGATCTGGGGTGTCCCCAGGGCATTTGGGGTGTCCTCGGGGCTGGGACAGTGACAGCACAGTGAGGGTGGCACCGGCGCCACGACTACTGGCTGCTGGCCGGGATCGTCCTGTATCCTTGGGTGTCACCGTGGGTTTGGGGTGTCACCGTGGGGTTTGGGGTGTCACCGTGGGGTTTGGGGTGTCAGCAGGGAATTTGGGGTGTCCTCAGGGCTGGGACAGTGACAGCACGGTGAGGATGACAGCACGGTGAGGGTGACAGCACGGTGAGGGTGACAGCCAGGAGAGGGTGACAAAGTGAGGGTGACAGCCAGGAGAGGGTGGCACCCATTCCTGGTGTGCCGGGTGTGGGGGACCTTGGGGACAGGGAGATGTGATGGTGCAGTGACAGGTGACAGTGATAGGGTGACACAGTGACAGGCTGACATGGTGACGGGGCGACACAGTGACAGGTGACACGGTGAGACAGTGACACAATGACACAGTGACACGGTGACATGGTGACACAGTGACAGTGTGACAGGGTGACACAGTGACAGGTGACACAGTGACATGATGACACGGTGACACAGTGACACGGTGGCACAGTGACAGGGTGACAGGGTGCCAAGGTGACACGGTGACACGGTGGCAGTCCTTAGCGCGCAGCCACGGCTCCGTGTGCTGTGTATGGGGGATGTTGGGGACAGGGTGGCACAGTGACAGGGTGACACAGTGACACAGTGACAGGGTGACACGGTGACAGGGTGACACAGTGACACAGTGACAGGGTGACACAGTGACAAGGTGACATGGTGACACGGTGACAGGGTGACACGGTGACACGGTGACACGGTGGCACGGTGGCAGTCCTTAGCGCTCAGCCACGGCTACGCGCGCTGGACCGACATCCAGAACGACGGCGCCTTCGGGGTCATCAACGAACCCTTCAAGGGAGAGGCCTCCAAGGGCAACTTCCTGGAGATGAAGAACAAGTTCCTGGCGCGCCGCTTCAAGGTCAGCGCCGCGGGGACACCGGGTGGCACTGGGGTGACAGCGGGTGGCACCGGGGGTGGCACTGGGGCGGCACCGAGGTGGCCTTGCACGAGGGGCTGGGATGAGCGGGAGGATACTGGGTGAGGTCAGGGCTGGACACCCAAACATCTGTGTCCTCCAGATGTTGATGGGGTCAGGGCTGGGTGTCTGGACACCTGGGACCTCCAGATGTTGATGGGGTCAGGATTAGACCCACAAACCCACAGATTCTCCAGCTGTTGGGTTTCCCCACACCTGGCCCCACCAACACCTGGCCCCTCCAGCTGTTGGGTCTTCCCTTAGACCCCTGACCCCCACCCACCCCTCTGCACCCCCTGACCCCCATCACCGCCCCCTCCCCATGCCCCCTGACCCCCACCTGCCCCCCATCACCACCCCCTGACCCCCACCTGCCCCCTCCCCACACCCGCTGACCCCCACCCACCCCTCCACGCACTCCCTGACCCCCACACCCCCTGAGCCCCACCCAACCCCGTCACCCCCTTACCCCCATCACCACCCCCTGAGCCCCACCCCCTCCCCAGGCCCCCTGCCCCCCACACCCCTGCCCCCCTCACCCCCTGACCCCCACACCCCCTGCCCCCTATCACCACCCCCTGCCCCCCATGCCCCCTGACCCCCACACCCCCTGCCCCCTATCACCACCCCCTGCCCCCCATGCCCCCTGACCCCCACACCCCCTCCCCACACCCCCTGACCCCCACACCCCTTGCCCCCCACACCCCCTGACCCCCATCACCACCCCCTGACCCACCCCCTCCCCACACCCCCTGACCCCCACCCACACCCCCTGACCCCCACCCACGCCCCCTGACCCCCACCTGCTCCCCACGCCCCCTGACCCCCACCTGCCCCCCACGCCCCCTGACCCCCATCACTGACCCCTCCCCACACCCCCTGACCCCCACACCCTCCCCACATCCCCTGACCCCCATCACCACCCCCTGACCCCCATCACCACCCCCTGACCCCCATGTCCCCTGACCCCCTCCCCACACCCCCTGCCCCCATCACCACCCCCTGACCCCCATGTCCCCTGACCCCCTCCTCACACCCCCTGACCCCCATCTGCCCCCCGTGCCCCCCACCCCCCGTGCCCCCTGACCCTGTCCCCCCGCCTTGCAGCTGCTGGAGCAGGCGCTGGTGATCGAGGAGCAGCTGCGCCGCGCCGCCTACCTGAACATGACGCAGGACCCCAGCCACCCCGCCATGGCGCTCAACACGCGCTTCGCCGAGGTCGAGTGCCTGGCCGAGAGCCACCAGCACTTGTCCAAGGAGTCGCTGGCGGGCAACAAGCCGGCCAACGCCGTGCTGCACAAGGGTAAGCGGCGGCAGGCCCGGCGCGCGCGGCGCGGGCGGCCGGTGTAGCGCAGCCGCGGCTCTGTACGCGCTCCCCCCACGCCATTAAACGGCTTCTGCTCCAACGCCGCCTCCCGCTGTCTCCTTGCTCCGCGGGCGCGGCCGGGCGGGCGGGGCGGGACGGCCGGCGAGGTGTGAGTAACGGCGGAGTAAAGGCCTAGGGAGGTCAGAGTAAAGCCCTAGGGAAGTCAGAGTAACGGCGGAGTAAAGCCCTAGGGAGGTTGGAGTAACGGCAGAGTAAAGGCCTAGGGAGGTGAGAGTAACGGCGGAGTAAAGCTCTAGGGAGGTTGGAGTAAAGCCCTAGGGAGGTCGGAGTAAAGCCCTAGGGAGGTCGGAGTAACGGCAGAGTAAAGGTCTAGGGAGGTCAGAGTAAAGTCCTAGGGAGGTCGGAGTGAGATCGGAGTAAAGCCCTAGGGAGGTCCGAGTAACGGCGGAGTAAAGGCCTAGGGAGGTCGGAGTAAAGCTCTAGGGAGGTCGGAGTGATGGTGGAGTGAAGCCCTAGGGAGATCAGAGTGAGATCAGAGTAAAATCCTAGTAAAGTCAGAGTAAAGTCCTAGTAAGGTTTAAGTAAAGTCTGAGTGAAGTCCAAGTAAAGTCTGAGTAAAGTCCAAGTAAGGTCAGAGTGAGATTGGAGTAAAATCCTTGTAAGGTCAGAGTAAAGTCCAAGTAAGGTCAGAGTAAATTCTGATTGAAGTCCAAGTAAGGTCAGAGTGAAGTCAGAATAAGGTCATAGTGGAGGCAGAGTAAGGTCAGAGTAAAGTCCAACTGAAGTTGAAGTCAGACTAAAGTCCCGGTAAAGTCCGAGTAAGCTCGGAATGAGATCGGAGCAAAGTCCCCGTAAAGTCACAGTAAGGTCAGAATAAGGTCACAGTAAAGTCAGGGTAAGGTCAGAGTAAAGTCCAAGTAAGGTCAGAGTAAAGTCAGGCTAAAGTCTTTGCAAAGTCAGAGTAAAGTCCCGGTAAAATCCAAGTGAGCTGGGATTGAGATCGGAGCAAAGTCCTAGCAAAGCTGGAGTAAGATCAGAGTAAAGTCTGGATAAAGTCCAAATAAAGTCAGAATAAGGTAGGCGTAAAGTCAGACTAAAGTCGGAGTAAAGTCCGAGTAAAGTCCGGGTAGGTTCTGAGTAAGCTCGGGGCAGGGTCAGGTGAGGAGGGCGGCGCGTGGCGGGGCTGCGGCTTGGCGCTGAGGTGGCTCTGCTGAGTAACTGTGGTGTAAAGCTGGAGTATGTCCCCAGTGCCCTCCTGTGTGTATCCTTGGAGTAGTTTACGCCTCGGTCCCTTCTCCTTCCCTCCCTCCCTCCCTCCCTCCCTCCTTGCCCGGTGGAGTATCCCCGGAGTATCCCCGGAGTGTCCCCACGGCGCGGTGCAGAGTAAGGCTGGAGTAGCGCTGCTGGAAGGCAGGAGTAACCCTGGAGGATCTCTGGGGCGTCCGAGGAGTGTCCCCAGAGTGTTTCGAGTAACCCTGGAGTATCTCTGGAGTACCTTGAGGAGATACTCGGAGTGAGGAGCACACTTGGGGTATCTCCGGTGTGGGCGAGGTGCACCCCGAGTACGTCAGGGATACACCCAGAGTAAGTCAGGAGTAAACCTTGAGCAAGTCAGGAGCAAACCTTGAGAAAGTCAGGAGTAAACCTTGAGCAAGTCAGGAGTAAACCTTGAGCAAGTCAGGAGCACACCCAGAGTAAGTCAGGAGTACTCCCAGAGTAATTCAGGGATACACCCAGAGTAAGTCAGGAGTACCCCCACAGTAGGTCAGGAGTACCCAGAGTAACTCCGGAGCACCCCGTGAGTACCCCCAGCCTACTCACACCCCGAGTAAGCTCTGAGTAAGCTCTGAGTAAGCTCTGAGTACCCCCCGAGTAACCCCCAGCTCCTCCCCCTCGCTCTCCCCACTCCCCGTTCTCACGTGAGTATCTCCCACTGCCCCCATCCCCCTGAGTAACCCCCGAGTAACCCCTGAGTAACCCCTAGTAACCCCTGAGTAACCCCTACTACCCCTAGTAACCCCTGAGTAACCCCCTGAGTAACCCATGAGTACCCCCCGAGTAAGCCGCGTGTCTCTCTGTGCCGCGGGCAGTGCTGAACCAGCTGGAGGAGCTGCTGAGCGACATGAAGGCGGACGTGACGCGCCTGCCGGCCACGCTGTCCCGCATCCCGCCCATCGCCGCGCGCCTGCAGATGTCCGAGCGCAGCATCCTCAGCCGCCTGGCCAGCAAGGGCACCGAGAGCCACCCCCCGCCTGTAAGTGTCACCTGTCACACTGTCACATTGTCACTGTGTCACCCTGGGACATTGTCACACTGTCACACTGTCACACTGCCACCCTGTCACCCTGTCACCCTGCCCTGGCATTGTCCCCTGACACCTCAGCATCCTCAGCCGCCTGGCCAGCAAGGGCACCGAGAGCCACCCCCCGCCCGTAAGTGTCACCCTGGGACATTGTCACCGTGTCACCCTGTCACCCTGTCACACTGTCACACTGCCACCCTGCCCTGGCATTGTCCCCCAACACCTCAGCATCCTCAGCCGCCTGGCCAGCAAGGGCACCGAGAGCCACCCCCCGCCCGTAAGTGTCACCTGTCACACTGTCACACTGTCACCTCGGCATCCTCAGCCGCCTGGCCAGCAAGGGCACCGAGAGCCACCCCCCGCCTGTAAGTGTCACCCTGGGACATTGTCACCATGTTACATTGTCACCCTGTCACACTGTCACACTGTCACACTGTCACACTGTCACACTGTCACTCTGTCACCCTGTCACACTGCCACACTGTCACACTGTCACCCTGTCACACTGCCACACTGTCACATTGTCACCCTGTCACCCTGCCACCATGGTGTCCTCAGCCGCCTGGCCAGCAAGGGCAGTGACCCCAGGAGGTGACCCTGGAGGTGACAGCGGGGGGGTGGTACTAGGAAGTGACCCCAGGAGGTGACAGTGGGAGGTGACCCCAGAGGTGACCCCGGAGGTGACAGTGGGAGGTGACCCCAGGAGGTGACCCCGGAGGTGACAGTGTAGGGGTGACCCTGGAGGTGACCCTGGGAGGTGACAGCAGGGGGGTGGCACTAGCAAGTGACCTCAGGAGGTGACCCCAGAGGTGACATCAAGGGGTGGCACCAGAAGGTGACCCCAGAGCTGACCCCTGTCCCTGTCCCTGTCTCTGTCCCTGTGTCCCTGTCCCCTCCCTGTCCCTGTCTCTTTCCCTGTCCCTCTGTCCCTGTCCCCATCCCTGTCCCTGTCCCTGTCCCTGTCCCCGTGTCCCCATCCCTGTCCCTGTGTCCCCGTGTCCCCATCGCTGTCCCCAGACCTTCCCGCCGGGGCCCTACGCGACCCCCCCGAGCTACGGGGGCACCTTTGGGCCCCCCCCGGCCGGAGCTCTGCCCCACCCCGGGGGGGCCAACTACAGCCAGATGCCACCGGGCTCCTTCATCTCCGGTGAGAGGGGTCCCAAAAACGGGGTCCCCAAAAACGGGGTACCCAAAAACGGGACATTGGGGGCCCAAAAATGGGGACATTCATTGGGGGGTCCCCAAAAACGGGACATGGGGGGCCCTAAAATGGGACATGGGGGGTCCTAAAAATGGGGACATTCATTGGGAGGGGTCCCCAAAAATGGGGACATTCATTGGGGGGGGGTCCCCAAAAATGGGACATGGGGGGGGCCCTAAAAATGGGGACATTGGGGGGGCAAACTGGGGGATATTGGGGGGACAAAACGGGAAACTGGGGGGGGGTCCCCAAAAATGGGACATGGGGGGGGGGGTCTCCCTGAGGGTGTCACTGGCTGGGGGAGGGGGACGGGGGGGGTCCTTGGGGGTGTTTTGGGGGTCCTTGGAGGGGTCCTTGGGGGTCCTGGCGGGGTTCCCATGGGTGGGGAGGGGTTCCATGGGTGGGTGGGTGGGGGTCTCTGGGGGGGTTCCCATGGGTGGGGAGGGGTCCCATGGGTGGGGAGGGGTCCCATGGGTGGGGGTGGGGGTCTCCGGGGGGTTCCCATGGGTGGGGGTGGGGGTCTCTGGGGGGGATTTCTGTGGGTGGGGGTCCCATGGGTGGGGGTGGGGGTCCCGGGGGGGTTCCCATGGGTGGGGAGGGGTCCCATGGGTGGGGGTGGGGGTCTCTGGGGGGGATTTCTGTGGGTGTGGGGGGGTTCCCATGGGTGGGGGTTCCCATGGGTGGGGGTCCCTGCCCCCCTGACCCCCCCCTGTCCCCCCAGCCTCGAACGGCCCCGCGGTGCTGGTGAAGCGGGGTGGGGGTGGGGGTCTCTGGGGGGGTTCCCATGGGTGGGGGTTCCCATGGGTGGGGGTCCCTGACCCCCATGTCCCCCCATGTCCCCCCAGCCTCGAACGGCCCCGCGGTGCTGGTGAAGCGCGAGGCGGAGGCGCTGGAGCGGAAGGAGCCCAGGGGGGGGGAGGTGATCTGCATCGACGACTGAGGGGGGGGCGGGGCCGGGGGGGCCCCCCCGCCCCTCCCCCCACTCGCCCACCCCACCCCGGGGTGGCCCCGAGCCCGGCGGGGGGAGGGGGCGGGTTTGGGGGGGGTGGGGGAGGGGCGGGGGGGTTATAAATATGGAATTCTATAAATATGGATTTATGGGGGGGGAGGGGCGCTCCCCGCCCCTCCCCCCCCGCTCGGGCTCGTGTTTAACCGCAGCGAATAAACCGGAACCTTCCTTGGCTACCGTGGGGATGGTCGTGGCTCCCGTGGCCGTGGTCACCTCGGGGTGGTGGCCACCACGAGTTGGGGTTTGGCTACTGGCGGGGTGGTTGTGGCTACCGTGGGGATGGTCGTGGCTACTGTGGAGAGGGTCGTGGCTACTGTGGGGATGGTCGTGGCTACCATCGAAGTGGTCGTGGCTACCATGGAGAGGTTTGTGGCTACCATGGGGATGGTCATGGCTACCATGGAAATGGTTGTGGCTACCATGGGGGTGGTCGTGGCTACTGTCAGGATGGTCATGGCCGCCATCAAAGTGGTCATGGCTACTGTGGAAATGGTCTTGGCTACCACGGAGATGGTTCTGGCTACCATGGGGATGGTCGTGGCTACTGTGGGGATGGTCTTGGCTACCATGGAGATGGTTCTGGCTACTGTGGGGGTGGGCATGGCTACCATCAAAGTGGTCGTGGCTACCGTGGAAATGGTCGTGGCTACCATGGGGGTGGTTGTGGCTACTGTGGGGATGGTCATGGCTAATGTGGGGATGGTTCTGGCTACCATGGGGATGGTCATGGCTACCATAGGGATGGTCATGGCTACCGTGGAGAGGTTTGTGGCTACCATGGGTGTGGTTCTGGCTACTGTGGAAATGGTTGTGGCCACTGTGGGGATGGTCGTGACTACCATGGAGAGGTTTGTGGCTACCATGGGGATGGTCACGGATACTGTCAGGATGGTCGTGGCTGCCATCAAAGTGATCATGGCTACCGTGGAAATGGTCGTGGCTACCATGGGGGTGGTTGTGGCTACCATGGGGATGGGCATGGCTACCATGAGGGTGGGCGTGGCCGGAGAGGGCAATTCCCGTTTCTTGAAGCTTTTTTGGGCCGTTTTGCCCAAATTCCGATATTTGGGGGGACGGGGGCGGGGCTGGAGGACTGAGGGACGATAGAGACGCGCGCTGGAGGACTGAGCGCCGCTTCCGGGTGAGGGAGGAACCATAGAGATGCGGAGTGAGGGGGACTTCCGGTTCCGTGGAGCTAAAACCATAGAGATGAGCGCTGGAGGACTGAGCGTCACTTCCGGGTGAGGGAGGAACCATAGAGATGCAGAGTGAGCGGAACTTCCGGTTCCGTGAAGCTACAACCATAGAGATGAACGCTGGAGGACTGAGCGTCACTTCCGGCCCGGCGAACGAGCGAGTTCACCACCCCCTCTGCCCACGTGATCCTGCAGCCGGCTCTGATTGGTGGATGGGACGGCGACGAGAAGCGCTGAACCAATGACAGAGCGGGGTGGGTACTGAGGGCGGGTCACGTGACCGGAAGGGAAAGCGGGAGCGTCGCCATGGTGAGAACTGGGATGGGGAACTGGGAGAGACTGGGATATACTGGGAGGGACTGGGAACAGACTGGGATATACTGGGAGGGACTGGGAGGGACTGGGGGGGACTGGGGAGTCCCCGGGGGTCCCTCAGGGGGAGGCTCCGGGAGTTCCTGGTGCTCACTGGGATGACAGCGGCCTGCACTGGTTTATACTGGTTTATACTGGTTTATACTGGTTTATACTGGTCTGTACTGGTGTTTGCGGTCGCAGGCGGCGGCGCTGGCGCAGGGCCTGGAGCGGGTGCCGGCTCAGGCCGGGTACCTGGTGATCAGCGACGGCGCCGTGCTGGCCGTGAGGGGGGCCCGAAACTGGGGGGGGGGGTCCCTAAAAATGGGGGGGAGGGGGCCCTAAAAATGGGGGGAGGGGCCCTAAAAATGGGGGAGGGGGACCTAAAATTGGGATCCCAAAATTGGGGGGGAGGGGCCCAAAATTGGGGACCTAAAAATGTGGGGAGGGGTCCTTAAATTGGGGGGAGAAGTCCCTAAAATTGGGGGGGGGGGTTCCCCAAAATTGGGGGGAGGGATCCCTAAAAATGGGGGGAGGGGCCCCTAAAAAATGGGGGAGGGGGTCCCTAAAAAATGGGGGAGGGGGGAGCCAAAAGATTTGGGGGAGGGGTCCCTAAAAATGGGGGAAGGGGTCCCTAAAAAATGGGGGAGGGGGCAGCCAAAAAATCTGGGGGAAGGGTCCTGAAAAATGGGGGGAGGGGTCCCTAAAATTGAGGGGGGGGGCCCCAAAATTGGGGGGAGGGGTCCTTAAAAATGGGGGGAGTGGGACCTAAAATTGGGATCCCAAAATTGGGGGGGAGGGGGGGCAAAATTTGGGACCTAAAAATGTGGGGAGGGGTCCCTAAAATGGGGGGAGGGTTCCCTAAAAATGGGGGGAGGTGGGAGGCAAAATTTGGGGGGGGGGTCCCAATATTTGAGGGTTCCTAAAATTGGGAGAGGGGGGAGCAAAAATTGGGGGGAGGGGGGGGAAATTTGGGGGGGGTTTGAAGCTTTTTTGGGGGTTCCTCAATTTGGGGAGGGGTCCCTTAAAACTGGGGGTTCCCAGGTGGTTTTTGGGGCATTTTTGGGGATTTTTTTCCCTCTGGGAGGCTCCAATTTTTTGGGGAGATTCACAAGAATTCGGGAAATTTTTGGGGGGTTCTCAGGTCATTTTTGGGGTGGGTTTTTTTGGGCATTTTTGGGGATTTTTCTCCTCCTGGATCCCCCAATTTTTTTGGGATCTTTGAGTGAGAAATCCCAAAAAATCCTGGGGGATCCCCAGGGATTTTTGGGGAGTCCTGAAATCATTTTTTTGGGGTGATTTTGCTGCATTTCGGTGCCGTTTTTTGGGGTTTTTTTAGGGGGATTTTTTTTTTTTGTTCCCTGAGAATTCCCAAAAGCTTTTGGGGTTCCCAAATGTGGAATTTTCTCTCGCAGTCCTCGGGGGACCTGGAGAACGACGAGCACACGGCGACGGTGCTGCAGGGGCTGGTGGCCACGGCGCTGGGGCTGCGGCTGCCCCGCGGCCATGAACCGCCCTTCCGCCGCCTCTCGGGTGAGCTGCGGGCAGGCACGGCCCAAAACTGCCCAAAATTGCATCAAAATATCACTAACGGCCCCAAAACAGCAGAAAACGGCCCAAAATTGCATCAAAATATCACTAACGGCCCCAAAATTCCATCAAAATATCACTAACGGCCCCAAAATTCCATCAAAATATCACTAACGGCCCCAAAACGGCAGAAAACGGCCCCAAAATGGCAGAAAACGGCCCCAAAACTGCCCAAAATTGCCTCAAAATATCACTAACGGCCCCAAAATGGCCCAAAATTGCATCAAAATATCACTAACGGCCCCAAAATTGCATCAAAATATCCCTAATGGCCCCAAAACTGCCTCAAAATATCCCAAATGGCCCCAAAATGGCCCAAAATTGCATCAAAATATCACTAACGGCCCCAAAATTGCATCAAAATATCACTAATGGCCCCAAAACGGCACAAAATTGCATCAAAATATCCCTAACGGCCCCAAAATTGCATCAAAATATCACTAACGGCCCCAAAACTGCCTCAAAATATCCCTAACGGCCCCAAAACGGCCCCAAAATGGCAGAAAACGGCCCCAAAATTGCATCAAAATATCACTAATGGCCCCAAAATGGCCCAAAATTGCATCAAAATATCACTAACAGCCCCAAAACTGCCTCAAAATATCACTAACGGCCCCAAAATTGCATCAAAATATCACTAATGGCCCCAAAACGGCTCAAAATTGCATCAAAATATTCCTAACGGCCCCAAAATTGCATCAAAATATCACTAACGGCCCCAAAACGGCTCAAAATTGCATCAAAATATCACTAACGGCCCCAAAATTGCATCCAAATATCACTAACGGCCCCAAACAGCCCCAAAACGGCCCAAAATTGCATCAAAATATCACTAACGGTCCCAAAACGGCAGAAAACGGCCCAAAACTGCCTCAAAATATCACTAACGGCCCCAAAATTGCATCAAAATATCACTAACGGCCCCAAAACGGCCCAAAATTATCTCAATATATCCCAAATGGCCCCAGAATGGCACAAAATGACCCAAAATGCCACAAAACGGGCCCATAATGACCCCAAATGATACCAAATGTCCCAAAATGGCACAAAATTAACCAAAATATCCCAAACGGCCCCAAAATGGCACAAAAGAGCCCCAAAATGATCCCAGAGGTCCCAAAATTGCCTCAAAATATCCCAAACGGCCCCAAACCAGCACAAAACAGCCCCAGAATGACCCCAAATGTCCCTAAATGGCCCCAAAATGACCCCAAATGTCCCTAAATGGCCTCAAGTGGCCTTAAATGGCCCCAGAATGACCCCAAATGACCCCAGAATGGCCTAAAATGGCCCCAAAATGGCCCCAAATGTCCCTTAATGGCCCCAAAATGACCCCAAATGTCCCTAAAATTACCCCAAATGTCCCCAAAATGGCCTCAAAATGACCCCAAATGTCCCTAAATGGCCCCAAATGTCCCCATGGGGGGTGGCCCTGTCCCTGCTGTCCCCGGGGGTGGCCCTGGGGTGGCCCTGGGGACATTGGGGGTGGCCCTGGGGTGGCTCTAAGGACACGGGGATGTCTCTGAGGTGGCCCTGGGGACATGGGGGTGGCCCTGGGGACACCGGGGGTGGCCCTGGGGTGGCTCTGAGGACACTGGGGGGTGGCGCTGGGGACACGGGGGTGGTGACCCTGTCCCCACTGTCCCCGCTGTCCCCAGTGGTGTTTGGTGAGCACTCCCTCCTCGTCACCGTCTCGGGACAGAAACTCTTCGTGGTCAAGCGCCACCACCACGTCCAGGAGCCGGTGGCCGTGTGAAAGATGTCCCCAAAGTGTCCCCAAAGTGTCCCCAAAGTGTCCCCGGAGGTGGTGGCACCGCCCCCAGCCCCAAAGTGTCCCCAAAGTGTCCCCAGATCCCCCCCGTGGGGACAATAAAGGACATCCGAGGGTGGCTGCGGCGCTTTGTGACCTCCTTGGGGACATCAGGTGGCACCAGGTGACATCCAGGCAACCCTTGGGGACATCAGGTGGCACCAGGTGACATCCAGGCCACCCTTGGGGACATCCAGACCCTCCTGGGGACATCCAGGTGACACCAGCAGGTGACATCCAGGTCTCTTTATTGGCAATAAATAACAGGGACAGAGGTGCCACCCTTGTCCCCAGTGTCCCCAACCCGGGGGTGGCACTGCAGGTCCCTCCCCCCCTCCCCCCCATCCCACTTTGACTCGGGGACACTTCCCGATGTCCCCAAATGTCCCCAAATGTCCCCAAAATCCCGACCCCAAACGCAGGCACGGCTCCAGGCCGTGTCCCCAAGGTGTCCCCAAGGTGTCCCCAAGGTGTCCCCAAGGCTCTGGGGTGGCCCTGTCCCCTTGGTCCCTGTCCGTGGCACTCTGGGGACACTGGGGGTGGCCCTGTCCCCATTGTCCCCCTGTCCCTGGTGGCACTGGGGGTGGCCCTGGGGGTGGCCCTGTCCCCTTGGTCCCTGTCCCCAATGTCCCCAAGGCTCTGGGGGTGGCACTGGGGGTGGCCCTGTCCCCTTGGTCCCTGTCCCCAGTGTCCCCAAGGCCCTGGAGGTGGCCCTGAGGCTCTGGGGACACTGGGGGTGGCCCTGTCCCCACTGTCCCCCTGTCCCCAAGGCTCTGGGGTGGCCCTGTCCCCCTGTCCCCAGTGTCCTGGAGGTGGCACTGGGGGTGGCTCTGTCCCCCTGGTCCCTGTCCCCAGTGTCCCAGCGCCATCTGTGCCACCCCAGCGGTGTCCCCACATTGTCCCCAAGCTGTCCCCGGTGTCCCAGTGCTGTCTGTGCCACCCCAGTGCCGTCCCAGCGGTGTCCCCAAGCTGTCCCCAGTGTCCCCACCCTGTCCCCACCATTGTCCCAGCACCATCTGTGCCAGCCCAGTGGTGTCCCCATGATGTCCCCAACGTCCCAGTGCTGTCCCCACTGTCCCCATATTGTCCCCCTCGTCCCCGTCACTGTCACCGCAGGGGTGGCACTGTCCCCTTGTGTCCCCAATGTCCCCAGTGTCACCGCAGGGGTGGCACTGTCCCCAGTGTCCCCTCGTGTCCCCGATGTCACCGCAGGGGTGGCACCACCAGCACCTTGCACTCCCCGTGTCCCCAGCTGTCCCCTCGTGTCCCCGATGTCCCCGATGTCACCGCAGGGGTGGCACTGTCCCCTCATGTCCCCAGTGTCACTGCAGGGGTGGCACTGTCCCCTCGTGTCCCCAGTGTCCCCAATGTCACCGCAGGGGTGGCACTGTCCCCAGTGTCCCCAGTGTCCCCGATGTCACCGCAGGGGTGTCACCGCAGGGGTGGCACTGTCACCGCAGGGGTGGCACTGTCCCCAATGTCCCCAGTGTCACCGCAGGGGTGGCACCACCAGCACCTTGCACTCCCCGTGTCCCCAGTGTCCCCAATGTCCCCAGTGTCCCCAATGTCACCGCAGGGGTGGCACTGTCACCGCAGGGGTGGCACTGTCACCGCAGGGGTGGCACTGTCCCCATGTCACCGCAGGGGTGGCACCACCAGCACCTTGCACTCCCCGTGTCCCCAGTGTCCCCAGTGTCCCCGCTGTCACCGCAGGGGTGGCACTGTCCCCAGTGTCCCCGCTGTCACCGCAGGGGTGGCACCACCAGCACCTTGCACTCCCCGTGTCCCCAGTGTCCCCAGTGTCCCCAATGTCACTGCAGGGGTGGCACTGTCCCCAGTGTCCCCAATGTCCCCGCTGTCACCGCAGGGGTGGCACTGTCACCGCAGGGGTGGCACCACCAGCACCTTGCACTCCCTCTTGGCGATCTTGTCCAGGGCCAGCACGGCTTTGTCACCCGCGGGCAGGTACAGGGGACGTCCCACGGGGGACCCCACGGGCGGCGTGATGGCACGGCGCTCCATGACACTGCCCGACCTGGGGACAGGACATTGGGGACAGCAGTGTCACCTGTGTCACCTCAGTGTCATTGTGTCACCTGTGTCACCCACAGTGTCCCCATGTCACCCCCCGTGTCACCCCAGGTGATGGCGCGGCGCTCCATGACACTGCCCGACCTGGGGACAGGACATTGGGGACAGCAGTGTCACCTGTGTCACCTCAGTGTCACCTGTGTGTCACCCACAGTGTCCCTGTAACAGCCACAGTGTCCCTGCGTCACCCACAGTGTCCCTGTGTCACCCACAGTGTCACCCCAGGTGATGGCGCGGCGCTCCATGACACTGCCCGACCTGGGGACAGCAGTGTCACCTGTGTCACCTGTGTGTCACCTGAGTCACCCACAGTGTCCCTATGTCATCCCTTGTGTCACCCACAGTGTCCCCATGTCACCCCCTGTGTCACCCCAGGTGATGGCATGGCGCTCCATGACACTGCCCGACCTGGGGACAGCAGTGTCACCTGTGTCACCTCAGTGTCACCTGTGTCAGTTACAGTGTCCCTGTGTCACCCACAGTGTCCCCATGTCACCCCCTGTGTCACCCCGGCGCTCCATGACACTGCCCGACCTGGGGACAGGACATTGGGGACAGCAGTGTCACCTCAATGTCACCTGTGTCACCTCTGTGTCACCTGTGTCACCCACAGTGTCCCTGTGTCACCCACAGTGTCCCCATGTCACCCCGGGGTGATGGCGCGGCGCTCCATGACACTGCCCGACCTGGGGACAGCAGTGTCACCTCAGTGTCACCTCAGTGTCACCTGTGTCAGTTACAGTGTCCCTGTGTCACCCACACTGTCCCTGTGTCACCTGTGTCACCTGTGTCACCTGTGTCACCTGTGTCACCTCAATGTCACCTCAGTGTCACCTCTGTGTCACCCACAGTGTCCCTGTGTCACCTGTGTCACCTCAATGTCACCTGTGTCAGTTACAGTGTCCCTTTGTCACCTCAGTGTCCCTGTGTCACCCACAGTGTCCCTGTGTCACCCCCCATGTCACCCCAGGGTGATGGCGCAGCGCTCCATGACACTGCCCGACCTGGGGACAGCAGTGTCACCTCAGTATCCCTGTGTCACTCCCTGTGTCACCCACAGTGTCCCTGTGTGTCACCTGTGTCAGTTACAGTGTCCCTGTGTCACCCCTTGTGTCACCCACAGTGTCCCTGTTTTACTCTCAGATCACCCCCAGTGTCACCTGTGTCACCCAAGGCAGTGGTGGCACCTCCCCAGGATCCCTTTGTCACACCCCAGTCCATCCCAGTTCCCTCCCAGTCCCTCCCAGTGCCCCAAATCCTCTTCCCAGTCCCTCCCAGTCCCCCCCAATCCCCTCCCAGTCCCTCCCAGTGCCTCCCAGTTCCCTCCCAGCTGTTCCCAGTTCCCTCCCAGTCCCCTCCCAGTCTGTCCCAGTCCGTCCCAGTTGCTCCCAGTTCCCTCCCAGTGCCCCTAAACCTCTTCCCAGTCCCTCCTAATCCCCTCCCAGTTCCCTCCCAGTCCCTCCCAGACCCTCCCAGTGCCTCCCAGTTCCCTCCCAGCTGTTCCCAATCCCCTCCCAGTCCCTCCCAGTGCCCCAAAACCTCTTCCCAGTCCCTCCCAATCCGCTCCCAATCCCTCCCAGTTCCCTCCCAGCTGCTCCCAGTTCCCTCCCAGTTGTTCCCAGTCCCTCCCATCTCCTCCCAGTCCCTCCCAGTGCCCCAAAACCTCTTCCCAATCCCTCCCAGTCCCTCCCAATCTGCTCCCAGTCTGTCCCAGTCACTCCCAAACCCTCCCAATCCCCTCCCAGTCCCTCCCAGTCCCCTCCCAGTCCCTCCCAGTGGCTCCCAGTTCCTTTCCAGTCCCTCCCAGCTGCTCCCAGTCCCTCCCAATCCCCTCCCAGTCCCTCCCAGTGCCCCAAAACCTCTTCCCAATCCCTCCCAATCCCCTCCCAGTTCCCTCCCAGTCCATCCCAGTCCCTCCCAGTGCCCCCCAATCCCCTCCCAGTCCCTCCCAGCGGCTCCCAGTGCCTCCCAATCCCCTCCCAGTCCCTCCCAATCCCCTCCCAGTTGCCCCAACACCCCCTCCCAGTCCCTCCCAGCTGCTCCCAGTTCCCTCCCAATCCCTCCCAATCCCCTCCCAATCCCCTCCCAGTGCTCCCAGTCCCTCCCAGTGCTCCCAGTGCTCCCAGTACCTGATGAGGTGGCTGCGGGCGGGCTGCTGGTGGGAGAAGGACTGGGAGCGGCCCAGGCCGGCCACGAGCTCCCGCACGGCCGGAGAGCCGGGGCTGCCCCTGCGGGACACGGGCCGCGCCTCCCCCGGCCCACTGGGCTGTACTGGGAGGCACTGGGAGGAACTGGGGCTGCCCCTGCGGGACACGGGCCGCGCCTCGGCCGGGGCGCTGCTGACGCTGGCCGTGAACTGCAGCTTCAGCTTCATGTGCTGCGACAGCTGCGACAGCGCGTCACTGGGGGAACTGGGAGGGACTGGGAGGGGGTGTGGGGGCACTGGGAGGGACTGGGAGCCACTGGGAGGGGGTTTGGGGGCACTGGGAGGGACTGGGAGGGACTGGGAGGGGGTTTGGGGGGCATTTGGGGGCACTGGGAGGGAGTTCTGGGGGGGATTTGGGGCACTGGAGGCACTGGGAGGGCACTGGGATGGACTGGGAGGGGGTTTGGGGGCACTGGGAGCGACTGGGAGTGGGTTTGGGGGGATTTGGGGGCACTGGGAGGGAGTTCTGGGCAGCATTTGGGGCACTGGAGGCACTGGGAGGGCATTGGAAAGTACTGGGAGATACTGGGAGGGGCACTGGGATGTACTGGGAGACACTGGGAGGGACTAGGAGGGGATTTCGGGGCACTGGGAGCCACTGGGAGGGGATCTGGGGCACTGGGAAGGAGCTTTGGGGCACTGGGAGGGAGTTCTGGGGGGCATTTGGAGCACTGGAGGCACTGGGAGGGACTGGGAGCGAGTTCTGGGGATACTGGGAGGCACTGGGAGGGGCACTGGGCTGTACTGGGAGGCACTGGGAGGAACTGGGGCTGCCCCTGCGGGACACGGGCCGCGCCTCGGCCGGGGCGCTGCTGACGCTGGCCGTGAACTGCAGCTTCAGCTTCATGTGCTGCGACAGCTGCGACAGCGCGTCACTGGGAGCACTGGGAGGCACTGGGAGGGACTGGGAGGGGGTTTGGGGGCACTGGGAGGGACTGGGAGCCACTGGGAGGGGCTTTGGGGGCACTGGGAGGGGGTTAGGGGGCACTGGGAGGGACTGGGAGCCACTGGGAGGGGCTTTGGGGGCACTGGGAGGCACTGGGAGGGTGTTTCGGGGCACTGGGAGTGGGTTTGGGGAGGATTTGGGAGCATTGGGATGGAGTTTTGGGGGCTATGTGGGGCACTGGGAGGGACTGGGAGCCACTGGGAGGGGTACTGGGATGGACTGGGGGGGACTGGGAGCCACTGGGAATGCACTGGGAGGGACTGGGAGTGGGTTTGGGGGCACTGGGAGCCACTGGGAGTGGGTTTGGGGGGGATTTGCGGGCACTGGGAGGGAGTTCTGGGGGGGGTTTGGGGGCACTGGGAGGGAGCTTTGGGGCACTGGGAGGGAGTTCTGGGGGGGATTTGGGGCACTGGAGGCACTGGGAGGGACTGGGAGGGACTGGGAGGGGGTTTGGGGACACTGGGAGGGACTGGGAGGCACTGGGAGGGGCACTGGGATGTACTGGGAGGCACTGGGGGGGGGACTGGGAGGGGATCTGGGGCACTGGGAGGGACTGGGAGGGACTGGGAGCAGCTGGGAGGGGGTTTGAGGGGCATTTGGGGGCACTGGGAGGGAGTTCTGGGGGCTGTTTGGGGCACTGGGAGGGACTGGGAATGACTGGGAGGGAACTGGGAGGAACTGGGGGCGAGTTCTGGGGATACTGGGAGGCACTGGGGGGACTGGGAATGGATTTGGGGCACTGGGAGGGACTGGGAGAGCACTGGGATGTACTGGGAGGCACTGGGAGAGCACTGGGATGTACTGGGAGTTACTGGGAGTTACTGGGAGGGAGTTCTGGCCATACTGGGAGGCACTGGGGGGGGACTGGGAGGGGATTTGGGCACACAGCGGCTGGAAGGGGATACTGGGGATACTGGGAACACTGGGAACGGGGTAACAATGGGGATAACGGGGACAGGGGTGGCACAGGTGGCACTGGGGTGGCACCGAGGGTGGCACAGGTGACACTGAGGGTGGCACAGGTGACACAGGTGACACAGGTGACACTGACCTCGAAGAGGCCGGCCCGCAGCGCCTGGAAGGGGATACTGGGGATACTGGGAACACTGGGAACGGGGTGACGAGGGGGATAACGGGGACAGGGGTGGCACTGGTGGCACTGGGGTGGCACAGGTGACACAGGTGACACTGAGGTGACACTGACCTCGAAGAGGCCGGCCCGCAGCGCCTGGAAGGGGATACTGGGGATACTGGGAACACTGGGAACGGGGTAACAATGGGGATAACGGGGACAGGGGTGGCACAGGTGGCACAGGTGACACCGAGGGTGGCACAGGTGACACTGGGGTGACACAGGTGACACTGACCTCGAAGAGACCGGCCCGCAGCGCCTGGAAGGCCACGCGGAAGGTGCGGGCGCTGCCCTTGCGGGAGTAGCCGAGGTTGGTCAGCGGCGTGTGACAAACCACCGAGTCCAGAGAGCCCCGGGACCGCCCTGAGGGAAAACGGAATTTTGGGGATTTTTTTGGGATCTGTTGGGAATTTTTGGAATTTTTTGGGGGATTTTTAGGGGGAATTTATGGTGATTTTTGGGGATTTTTTTGGGATTTTTTGGGATTTTTTTTTGGGATTTTTTAGGTTTTTCTTGGGGGATCCCCTCGATGTCCCCAAGTGTCCCCACCGGCGGTGGCCTCGGGTGTCCAGACCAGGCGGACGGCCAGGAAGTCCCAAAGTGTCCCCAAATGTCCCCAATCCCCCCAATATCCCCAATGTCCCCAATGTCCCCAATCCCCCCAGTGTCCCCAATCCCCTGATGTCCCCAATGTCCCCAATCCCCTGATGTCCCCAATCCCCTCAATGTCCCCAATGTCCCAAATCCCCTCGATGTCCCCAGGTGTCCCCAAGTGTCCCCAAATATCCCCAATCCCCTGATGTCCCCCAATGTCCCCAATCCCCCCAGTGTCCCCAATCCCTTGATGTCCCCAGATGTCCCCAAGTGTCCCCAAGTGTCCCCAGTGTCCCCAATCCCCAAATGTCCCCAATCCCCCCAATTCCCCCCAATGTCCCAAATCTCCTCGATGTCCCCAATGTCCGCAACACCCTGATGTCCCCCAATGTTCCAAAGTGTCCCCAATGTCCCCAAGTGTCCCCACCGGCGGTGGCCTCGGGTGTCCAGACCAGGCGCACGGCCAGGAAGTCCTGCAGGTCGTTGAGGAGGGTGTAGGTGACAGTGAAGCGCTGCAGGGCCACCACGGGGGACTCGCAGGTGGCCGTCATCACGAAGCGCGGCCGCTCCAGCCGGATGCTCGGCAGCCTGGGGACATCGGGGACATCATGGGGACATCGGGGACATGGTGGTGGCATCACGGGGACACCTCTGAAGGAGCCCCAGAGAGCTCCGGCGACGTGGTGGCACTGGGACAATGAGGTGGTGGCACACATAGAAGAAGCCAGGAGGGTCTGGAGAGCTTGGGGACATCACGGGGAC